>NC_080178.1:7610299-7937355 GCF_950295315.1 Erinaceus europaeus
GTGGAGGTGGAGGCTTTCCTGGTCCGAAGCCAAGCGCGGTAGGGGGCGGTGGTGGGTCAGCCTGAGTTCCGAACAGCGCGGTGAAATTCTCCATCGTCCCCTCGGCCCCGGCGCTGTCCGGGTGTCTGGGGTTGGTGACGTTCATTGGCCAGTCCTTTCCTGGTGACCCGCCCTCTTTCTCCAGCAGCCGCTTCTCATTGGTTACCTCTGGCCCCGCCCATTCGCTTCCCGCGACTATTTCCGTCGCTTTATGAGAACGTCCAGGAAGTGCTCGCTCCCTCGATGAAATCCTCCGCTATCTCGGCAGCCACGGTCGCACATCCAATAAAAATGATTTAGTTGGAAGAGCGACAGCTAGGTGGACCAATGAATTATCAGATCTCCCTTTCATTTGCGGTCATATCCAATCAGAGATCTACTTCCGGGTTCAGAGGCGGTGCATCTGACACAGAGTCCAATAGACACTTCAATGGGGAGGAGAGGCGGGACTTAGACCTTCAGACCCGGAAGAGCGGCGGGCGCTGCTAGGGTCGAAGAGATGGCGGTCCTGGCTCCTCTGATTGCTCTTATATATTCGGTCCCGCGACTCTCACGATGGCTGGCTCGACCTTACTTCCTTCTGTCAGCCCTGCTTTCTGCCTCCTTCCTCCTCGTGAGAAAGGTGCCTCCGCTGTGCAGCAACCTCCCCACGCAACGCGAAGATGGCAACCCGTGTGACTTTGACTGGGTGAGCCACCCCTGCCCTAGGTCCTGGCAACCTTGACTGTCCCTTAGCCCCGAGATTCCACCCGAGGGCCCGGGTGGTTCACCCCCTTGGAGGACGCTTGAATTTCCGAGGATGTCGGAGAGACTGAGCGACTGTCAGCCTGGAGGCTCTGAGCTGTGCCGTCAAGGCTAGATAGACCTCCGATTATTGAAAAGAGCGGGGGAAGCGGGTGTGGGAGAGGGCTTGGTGGTTATGCCAGAGACTGTCATCTGCTACTCGACACTCTCATGGCCCGGGTGCAGTCCCCCCCCACCATCATAAATCAGAGCTGTACGTTTTCCTTCTTTAAAGAGGGGGGCCAGGCGGTGGCGCACCTGGTTAAGCGCACACACTGCAGTGCGCAGGGACGCAGGTTCAAGCCCCTGGTCCCCACCTGCAAGGGGGAAAGCTTCACGAGTGGGGAAGCAGGGCTGCAGGTGTCTGTCTCTCTTTCTGTCTCTGTCTCTCTCTCTCTCTCTGTCCCTTCCCCCATCTCCCAGTTTCTGGATGTCGCTATCCAATAAATAAAACATAATACAATTTTAAAAAGGGAGTCGGGCGGTAGCGCCGTGGGTTAAGCGCAGGTGGCGCAAAGCGCAAGGACCGGCATAAGGATCCGGGCTCGAGCAATATGGGATGATCTCACTCTCAGGCAGAAGTTGAAAAACAAGATCAGAAAAGAAAACACAAGTAGAAGCTGAACTGGAATTGGCGTATTGCACCAAAGTAAAAGACTCTGGGGTGGGTGGGTGGGGAGAATACAGGTCCAAGAAGGATGACAGAGGACCTAGTGGGGGTTGTATTGTTATATGGGAAACTGGGGAATATTATGCATGTACAAACTATTGTATTTACTGTTGAATGTAAAACATTAATTCCCCAATTAAAAAAATAAAATAATAAAAAATAAATAAAATAAATATTAAAATTTAAAAAAATAAGGGAGTCGGGAGTCGAGCTGTAGCGCAGCGGGTTAAGCGCAGGTGGCGCAAAGCACAAGGACAGGCATAAGCATCCCGGTTCGAACCCCGGCTCCCCACCTGCAGGGGAGTCGCTTCACAGGCGGTGAAGCAGGTCTGCAGGTGTCTGTCTTTCTCTCCCCCTCTCTGTCTTCCCCTCCGCTCTCCATTTCTCTCTGTCCCATCCAACAACGACAATAACAATAATAACTACAACAATAAAACAACAAGGGCAACAAAAGGGAATAAATAAATAAAATAAATATTAAAAAAAATAAATAAGGGAGTCGGGCAGTAGTGTAGCGGGTTAAGCGCTGGTGGCGCGAAGTGATCCCTGTTGGAGCCCCTGACTCCCCACCTGCAGAGGAGTCCCTTCACAAGCGGTGAAGCAGGTTTGCAATTGTCTACCTTTCTCTCTCCCTCTCTGTCTTCCCTTCCTCTCTCCATTTCTCTCTGTCCTGTCCAACAACGACAACAAGAATAACTACAACAATAAAACAAGGGCAGGAGTCTTGCGGTAGCTCAGCGGGTTAAGCGCACAGGGCGCAAAGCGCAAGGACCGGCGTAAGGATCCCTGTCCCCGGCTCCCCACCTGCAGGGGGGTCGCTTCACAGCCGGTGAAGCGGGTCTGCAGGTGTCTGTCTTTCTCTCCCCTTCTCTGTCTTCCCCTCCTCTCTCCATTTCTCTCTGTTTTATCTAACAATAACAACAACAATCAAACAAGGTCAACAAAAGGGAATAAAATAAATATTTAAAAAATATTAACAATAGTAGGTAAACCTGCATTTTCATTGGCTTAGTAGAATAATGGTTTATTTCTTTCTTTTTAACCAGAAAAGCACTCAACTGTGGTTTTGGATGGTGTTGGAGATTGAACCAGGGACCTTAGAGGCTTAGGCACGGAATTTTTCTGCAAAACCATTGCGCTATCTCCCTGGCCCTATTCCAGTTTTATTATGTAAAAGGAAAGAATTAAGCATTTTGCTTTTTTTTTTGTCCGACATTTACAGCATGCAAGTAGTTGACAGGGGAATTCTGATGTCTTTTTCCCCCCCCCATGTTATTTTTTATTAATGTTTTATAACTTATTTCATCTGCTATTATGACTGGTGTGGTGTCTTCCACTGTGTCTACTTGGGCGGCTGCTGGGGCCTGGTCACCATATGCCACCACTGTGGGGACAAACACCTTCCTTCTTGGCTTCAGTTTTGGAATCCCTTTTCTTTCTTCCATCCATCCGTCTTTCCATTCTCATCCTTCTCCTTTCCTTCATTCTGCTTTGTTCTTTTTTACCCCAACATCTTATTTATTGGATAGAGACAGAGGGAAGTTGAGAGGAAGGGGAGAAAGAGAAAGAAAGAAAGAAACTTGTGGGGGGCCAGGTGGTAGCTCAGCAGGTTAAGAGCACATGGCGTGAAGTTCAAGGACCGGCGTAAGGATCTCGGTTCGAGCCCCCGGCTCCCCACCTGTAGTGAGGGTCACCTCACAAGCGGTGAAGCAGGTCTGCAGGTGTCTTTCTCTCCCCCTCTCTGTCTTCCCCTCTTCTCTTGATTTCTCTCTGTCCTATACAATAACAACAATAAGGGCAACAACAACAAAAAATGGAAAAACGGCCTCCAGGAGCAGTGGATTCGAACTGCAGGCACCAAGCCCCAGCGATAACCCTGGAGACAAAAAAAAAAAGAGAGAGAGAGAGAGAGATACTTGCAGCATGCTTCATCACTTATGAAGCTTCCTCCCTGCCCCCCTGCAGGTGAGGATTAGGGACTTGGACCCAGATCTTAGTCTGTTAGGGGGGAGCTCTGATGGATAGGATAGGAGGCTTGGAACCTCAGTTAGCCAGGACTGTCTGAGTCTACGATCCTTTTGGCACCTGTTTCCCTTATGAGTGGGGAACAAGTTTAAAGTAACACTAAGGAAGTAATAGTAGGAAGGGCTTTCCAGAACTAGATGCTGTTCAGTCAAGGAAAGCAAAACCCTCACTGGTCTTCGTAATACTTCTAGCAGCTCCAGTTCCTTCACTACTGTTAACAAGTTCCCAATTCAGATACTCCCTGGGTTTTATTCTGTGTCAGGCTCCCTTCCACCAGTCACGTATTCCTGTCGCTTTGATTCCATTGCAGAGAGAAGTAGAGATCCTGATGTTTCTCAGCGCCATTGTGATGATGAAGAACCGCAGAGCCAGTAAGTCTCACCAGTGCCTCTCCTGGGCTCCCGGGCAGGTCTGCCGCCCTCCCTCTCAAGGCACTTTCATTCATGTCAGGAGAGAAGCTTTGCCCCATGAACTCATTTCCCGTCCCGCCCTCACCCCCGCCACTGCTGCTTCTCCTGCCCCAGCATTCCAGGGTTAGAGGGAAGAGGGAGGCAAATGGAGGCAAATACCGAGCTAGAAGCTCGCGGCCTCTCAGACCTCCTGTGATATCTCTGTGTTTCAGTCACCGTGGACCAACACGTAGGCAACATCTTCATGTTCAGTAAGGTGGCCAACGCCATTCTGTTCTTCCGTCTGGATATCCGCATGGGCCTGCTCTACATTACTCTCTGCATAGGTAAGTGGGCTGCGAAGCGGGGTTGTGCTTCTGACCCCAACCTGGCTTCTTCTCCAGACCCTCCATACTTAGCTCCAACTTGACTGGGTGACTGTGTGACCAATCTAGAGAGCCATTACTACTACTGTTTGATTCTTTTTAGTGAAAGGAAGAGATACTCAGAGAGAGAGAGACAGACAGACAGACAGACATCAGGGCACTGCTCAGCTCTGGCTGATGGTGGTGCTGGGGATTGAACCTGGGACTTCCGAGCCTCAGGCATGAAAGTCTTTTGCAGAACAACCATTATGCTGTCTCCTCAGCTGAAATCTACAGTCTTCAAGAGGAAAGGAATGTTAGTAGTGTCTTTATGTCTACAGAGTGTTTTCTGTTGGTCCCTGAAATCTTGGAGCTAGTTTTATTTATTTATTTATTTATTTATTTTTCTTTATGGGGGAGATGACTGGTTTACCGTCAACATTATTGGAGCTAGATTTTAAAACTAGCCCTCTCTCCAAGGTCTTACATGTTTCCCGCGACATTTCTTTCCTTTGATTTATGTGTCCAGTGTTCCTGATGACATGCAAGCCCCCGCTGTACATGGGCCCTGAGTACATCAAGTACTTCAATGATAAGACCATCGATGTGAGTGCTTCTGCTTACGTTTCTGTGGATCTTTTGTGGGTGGTGTCACTGTCACACTCTCCTCTCACTTCAGAACAGAAGTCAGGGGCCCCGTGGTACATTAAGAGAGAGAGAAGGGGGAAGACAGAGCGAGGAGCTGGATGCCGAGATCTGCACCGTCCCAGGAGCCTACACAGCTGTGCTCACTGTTCTCTTCCTGTGTGTGTGGCAGGAGGAGCTGGAGCAGGACAAGAGGGTCACTTGGATTATAGAGTTCTTCACCAACTGGTCTAACGACTGCCAGTCATTTGCTCCTATCTACTCAGACCTCTCACTCAAGTGAGTAGCATACAGGGAGGGAGGGACGAGGAGGTACCTTCTCTAGTTTTTTTTTATCCCTTTTGTTGCCCTTGTTTTATTGTTGTTGTTATTGCTGTCGTTGTTGGATAGGAGAGAGAGAAATGGAGAGAGTTGGGGAAGACAGAGAGAAGGAGAGAAAGACCGCCTGTGAAGCAACTCCCCTGCAGGTGGGGAGGCAGGGGCTCGAACCGGGATCTCTATGCCGGTCCTTGAGCTTCGGGCCACCTGCGCTTAACCCGCTGCGCTACCGCCCGACTCCTGACTTCGATCTTTATCCATTATAGCCTCTTCCCAAATAGCTGGACTTCCCCTCTGTGCACTTTTACTCTCATCATGTTTAACTAATTTGTTCTTTTCAGGTACAACTGTAAAGGGCTGAATTTTGGGAAGGTAGACGTTGGACGGTACACTGATGTCAGTACTCGGTATGTAAGGGCCTTGGCAGAGGGTCTGAGCAAGGAATCGCTTGAATGTTCCCCGGATGCACTGACAGAGTACTTTCCGGGTTCCCTAGGTACAAGGTGAGCACATCACCTCTCAGCAAGCAGCTTCCGACCCTGATCCTCTTCCAGGGTGGCAAGGAGGTCATGCGGCGGCCACAGATTGACAAGAAGGGTCGAGCGGTCTCCTGGACTTTCTCTGAGGTACAGAAAGCACGGGCAAGGGCCCGACCGTAGCGCAGCTGCTTGAGCGCACACGCTACAATGCTCCAGGACCCAAGTTCAGTCCCCCAGCCCCCACCTGCAGGAGGGAAGCTTCATGGTGGTGAAGTAGGCTGCAGGGGTGTCACTTTCTCTGGCTCCCTGTTTCCTCCCAGTTCCTTTCTGTCAAATTTTAAACAAAACAAAAAACAACAAGAAAAAGAAGGGGTGGGCAGTTGCTTTATAAAAAGGTGCAAAGTAGTGGGTGAGGCTTGGAGTCCAACCTGGATATATATATAATTTTCCCCTTTTGCTGCCCCTTTTTTTAAAAAAATTATTTATTTATTTATTTATTTTCCCTTTTGTTGCCCTTGTTGTTTTTTATTGTTGTTGTCATTGTTGGATTGGACAGAGAGAAATGGAGAGAGGAGGGAAAGACAGAGAGGGGAAGAGAAAGAGAGACACCCGCAGACCTGCTTCACCGCCTGTGAAGGGACTCCCCTGCAGGGCTCGAATCAGGATCCTTATGCCGGTCCTTGCGCTTCCCACCATGTGCTCTTAACCCACTGCGCTACCGCCCGACTCCCCCAACCTGAATTTTACAGATTTAATGAGACAGACAGTCCAGAGTATCACTGTATATGCAGTGCCGGTGATCAAACTCAGGACCTCATACGTGCAAGTCTTGTGCTCTACCACTGAGCCACTTCTAAAGCCAAATAGTTCCCTTTCCCTCCCATCCCATCCCATTCCCCTTCTCCCCAAGATTTGTTGATTGATGAGTATGGAGAGATCACCAGAGCATCCCTGTGGCATATGTAGGGGCAGGGAGTGAGCACAGGATCTCATGCTGGGAAATCAGGGCTCTGCCTGCTAGGCAGTGTCCCGGGGCGTGTGTGATTTGATTGTTACCGCTACCACTTGCCCACAGATGTTGAGACTGGACTACTCATCAGACCTCTGTCGTGAATTAACTCAGCTGATTCATATCACGCTTCTCCCAGGTGCCAAGCCTACCAGTGCTGTGAATAATCACTAAGATTTTGGTCTTGGGGTCAGGCGGTGGCGCAGCCGGTTAAGTGCGCATAGTACAAAGTGCAAGGACCCCACACAAGGATCCAGGTTCAAGCCCTCAACTTCCCACCTGCAGGGGGTGAGGGTCACTTCACAAGCGGTGAAGCAGGTCTGCAGCTGTCTTTCACTCCTCTCTACCTTCCTCTCCCCTCTCAATTTCTGTATCCTGTCCAGTAAAAAAATGTCCACCAGCAGCGATGGAGTGAGCGGGCACCAAGTTCCAGTGATAACCCTGGAGACAAAAAAAATTTTTTTTTAGTGTCGAAGTAGAGACACAGGGAGGGGCCACTGCGGAGTTGGCACTCTCTCTTCACAGTGTATGCTCCGTTCTCCACGATTTGTCTTAGAGTGGGAGCTTGGGAAGGCCCGCAGAGCTGCGACCTCTGCATACCAGGCACTGTAGGCAGGAGAGGCTGGGCCCTGTGGGGTGGTCCTGTCCCCCCTTGAGGAGCAACCTGGTGACTGTGTGACCCTGGTGGATGAAGGGGCCAGGGGCGCCTCATGGGCTTGTGTTGACCCCAAGGACCGGATACACGGTTGAAATTAAAGTTCTCTTTTGGCTTCTAGGTAAATATTTTACTTATTTTCAGTGAGAGGTATAGAAAAACATACGCAGAAAACAGAGCACTGCTCAACTCTGGTTTATGGTGGTGCCAGGGACTGAACCTGCAACTTTAGAGCCTCAGGCATCTTGAGAGTATATTGTGTAATAACACTAGTGCTGTATTTTTCAAGTTTGTTAGGACAATGCCTCTCCTACCCCCACTTATCAGCTACCCTCAAGAAATTGAGATTTCAGACAGACAGCAATTAACTATTAAGTTGAAGCCTGTCCCCAATATTGCTCGGCGCTTAGACTAATTACTCTGTCTGAAAGTTTATTTGAGTCTTTCTCCTCTCACTCACCTTGCAGGAAATGGGGTGTGTGTGTGTGTGTGTGTGTTCCCCATAATGTTGCTTCTGGCTGGATCCTGCTGCTTTTACCTGGAGACCTTAAGGCTGAACCCATGACTGTCGGTCCAGACACCCTTCCCTCTGGAGTCTCCACCTCCCCTTCCCCTTCTTTTTTATACTCATGAATCCACCTCCCTTCTTTTTTAATTTTTTATTATTTTTTGCCTCCAGGGTTATCGCTGGCTCTCAGTGCCTGCACTACAAATCCACTGCTCCTGTCTGCACCTTATTTTCTCTTTTTTTAAAATTTATTTTATTTTTGAGAGAGATGCAGATAAAGAGAGATAGAAACACCAGAGCACTGGTCAGCTCTGGTTTGTGGTGGTGCTGGGGGTTGAAGGTAGTATTTAGGAGCCTCAGGCTTGAGAGTCTGTTTGCATCACCATTGTGCTATCTACCCTCCCCCCCTTGCATCTTTTTTCCATTGTTGTTGTTGGATAGGACAGAGAGAAATGGAGAGGGGAGGGGAAGATAAAGAGAGGGAGAGAAAGACAGACATCTGCAGACCTGCTTCACCACTTGTGAACCCACCCCCCACCCTCACCCCCCACAGGTGGGGAGCCAGGGGCTTGATCCTGGATCCTTATGCCAGTCCTTGCACTTCACACAGAGTGCGCTTAACCCAGTATGCTACTGCCTGGCCCAACCGCCCTCTTGCTAAACTAGAGAGAACCCCTCAGGAAAGTGCTGGTAATCGTGTGATGTCATTGCTTGATCCTAGAGACTGTTGTAATTTTTTTTCCCCACTAGAGCACTGCCCAGCTGTGGTTTGTAGTGGTGCAGGGGCTTGAACCTTGGACTTTGGAGCCTCAGACATGAGAGTCTCTGCAGAACCATAGCGCTGTCTTTTTTCAGTGATTCGGCTCCCGGGAGCACTTTGCTTGCCCAGGGTGTGTATTCCAGGAATGTGGTGCCCACAGCTCTGCCCACTGCATTGTAGTGAAATGTTTGCATATTTTCCTGCTGCTCTCCCCCCACACACACACACATACCTGTCCTGTTTTTCAGTTAGGTGATGACTTCTACCTACCTCTACTAGAACTGAAGGAAAAAGATGCCTTCCAGAATAATTTTTTAACATTATATTATCTTCATTTATTATCAGATATAGACAGAAATTGAAGGGGGGGAGATAGAGAGGGAGAGAGACACCTGCAGCCCTGCTTCACCACCTGCAAAGCTTTCCCCCTGCAGGTGGGGACCGGGGGCTTGAACCCGGGTCCTTGTGCGTTGTAATGTGTACACTTAACTAGGTGCGCCACCACTCAGCCTCAGAAACTTTTTTTTTTGTTTGGCAAGGAAGAGGGTGATATTTCAGAATGATCTTTCCTCCAGCTCTGGCTACCCAAGTAAACATTGTGTTGAGAAAGTTCTACTAAAGCTGTACCGGCAGTCAAGGCGTACTGCACAAACATGCCCTGAAGAGGCAAATTATAGGTCCTGTGGGGGTGGTGAGTACATGCCGGCCCCCGAGATGAAACGGCCTTGCTTTCCGGTAGCTGGTGAGCCGAACAGACTGCAGAGTCCTTGCACTGAATCCTCAACCTGGCCAGCAGGCTTCACGTTTGCTGGTTCGGGCTGTAGGGAGTTAGTCTGCTTGTCTGGTAAGGCTTCACCAGTCTCTCTGCTCCCCAGTTGGCTGAAGCCTGTCTTACTGCTCCCTAGCCACTTCATGAAATGACCGCACAGTGAAGAGGATGACAGACAGTTCTGCGGAGATGGGCGGTGAGATTTGATATTCCACTCGTCAGTCTTTTTCAGTGAGATTTTTCCAGTTACAGCGAATGGCCTCCTTTTACAAGTCCTCAAGGGCTAGCTTTTGGGCAATACCAACTGAGCTAATAATGGTCCCTTAAAGGTCTTTCTTTGTATCTGGTCTGCAACCCTCAGATCTCTTGCTTGCCCTCTCTCTCTCTCTTTTTAAATATTATTTATTCCCTTTTGTTGCCCTTGTTTTATTGTTGTAGTTATTATTGTTGTTATCATTGTTGGATAGGACAGAGAGAAATGGAGAGAGGAGGGGAAGACAGAGAGGGGCAGAGAAAGATAGACACCTGCAGACCTGCTTCACCGCCTGTGAAGCGATTCCCTTGCTAGTGGGAAGCGGGGGGCTCAAACCGGGGCTTTACGCTGGTCCTTGCGCTTTGTGCCATGTGCACTTAACCTGCTGCGCTACAGCCCGACTCCCTCTTTTTTTTTTTTTTTTTTTTTTAATCTGCCACCAGGGTTATTGCTGGGTCCTGGTGCTGGCACTATGAATCCATGGCTTACTGTGAATTCTGGTGGCCATTTTTTCCCCCTTTCTATTTTTTTTTTTTTTTTAATATTTATTCCCTTTATTTGTTGCCCTTGTTTTTTTTATTGTTGTAGTTATTGTTGTTGTTATTGATGCCATTGTTGAATAGGACAGAGAGAAATGGAAAGAGGAGGGGAAGACAGGGGGGTTGAGAAAGACAGACACCTGCAGACCTGCTTCACTGCTTGTGAAGCGACTCCCCTGTAGGTGGGGAGCCAGGGGCTTGAACCGGGATCCTTACTGCACTTCAGGCCACCTGCGCTTAACCCGCTGTGCTACTGCCCGACTCTATTTTATTTTTATTTGACAGGACAGAGAGAAGTTGAGAGGGAAGGGGAGACAAAGAGGGAAAAAGACACCTATAGACCTGCTTCACCTGTCATGAAGCCCTGAAGTTGGGGAGCGAGGAGATGGATCCTTGCACATGATGCTATGAGTGCCTGGCCCCCTCAGCCCTCTTAGCTGCAAATTGGAGACAATGTGGACACCATCATCTGACTTACTGAGTCAAGTTTTACAGATCACATATAACATAGACATCAATTTTTACGCTGACCTGTTGCGGGAGGACTGGTCCTGGGTCTGAGAGGAGGCCAATTTCCTTCTGGGATAAATCGAGTCCGTTCAGAGATGTTGCTTCAAGAGAATCACAAATGGCTGGTCAGGTGTGCAAAGTGTTAAACTTTTATTTCAAAGAAGGGAGGGAGAAGATAGACAGGCGGAACAGGTGAACAGAAAGTGCTGGGTAGCTTGTGTGACAAGTTACAGGAGGGCCATGGAGGGAAAGGGCCTTTCCTCTAATATTCCTAATTCTAGTTCCACCTGGAGCCAACTTCCCTTCTGGCCATTGAAATAAGCTACTTTTTTTTTTTTAATTTTTATTTTTTTTTAATATTTATTTTATTTATTTATTCCCTTTTGCTGCCCTGTTGTTTTATTGTTGTAGTTATTATTGTTGTTGTCGTTGTTGGATAGGACAGAGAGAAATGGAGAGAAGAGGGGAAGACAGAGAGGGGGAGAGAAAGATAGACACCTGCAGACCTGCTTCACCGCCTGCTGAAGGGACTCCCCTTGCAGGTGGGGAGCCGGGGTTCGAACTGGGATCCTTATGCCGGTCCTTGTGCTTTGCGCCACCTGCACTTAGCCCGCTGCGCTACAGCCCAACTCCCCTGAGATTAGCTACTTTTTTGTTTCTTCCAGTAGTTTCCTAAAGCTCCTCCTGCAGTGTAAAGTGCTTTCTGTTATGCTCCTGAAAACCCTTCCTACTATTTCCTTAGTGCCACTTTAAAATTCTTCCCTACTCATAGGGGAAACAGGTAACAAAAGGGCCTTAGACTTAGACCTAGCTAACTGACCAGGCCTCCTGTCCCTGAGCTCCCCCTAACAAATTAGCATATAACAGGTACTTAAACATTGATTGGCACTTCTAGGAGTCATCCTTCCCCCCCCCCCAGCGGGAGAGGAGAGTGAGAGATCTCTTGTCTTTTCCTTCCCATTCTTGTTTCTAAGTACTTCCCTGGTAGACTTTGAGCTTTCCCTTCTGAACCTTGATGTGTATGCATGTTTTTTTGTTTGTTTGCGCAGGAGAATGTGATTCGAGAATTCAATTTGAATGAACTGTACCAACGCGCCAAGAAGTTCTCCAAGGCTGGAGCTACTATCCCGGAGGAAGAGCTTGTGTCAGATGGGGAAAGCAAGAAAGACAAATAAGACCGTGCCTGGCCACTGTTGCCTCCCATCAATCCTAGGCACTTTTGAGGCCCTGCGCCTTCTGTAACCACAAACCCACCTGAGGCCTTGGCATTTTATTTATGTTTCCCCCGTTTGGCTGTGCCTGGGTGGGGGTAGGATGCTGCTTCTTATTTTAAAGGGGCACCCAGGAATTGTGAAAGCACCCTCTGGGGAAGACCTCTCTACTGCTGTGACCAACTATTCTGCTTCAGGAAGGGAGAAGATACCTTTAAGTGATGGAGGAGAAACTGCTTTCCCTTCTGACTTGAGTCAGCATGTCAGCTAGGCCCCAACACTTACGCACCTCCTCTGCTCTGCGGTTTCATGACTCTTAGTGGCCATACAATACCTAACTACATTTGAAGAAAACCTAACAGCAAACGCAGAGTTCAGGATAAGGATTTCCACTCATGGACCCTTGCTTCTTTAGGACCTTCTGGCTTGGTCTGTGACCTTTATTAGAAAATATGAGCCTAACCCAGGTTCCAGGAAGAAACAAGAGAAACCTTCTTACTAAAGATAGTACTGAATAATGGAGATAGGGAGGAAAGGGGCTAAAGATTTGATAACTTATCTGTGTGGAGGCACTAGGAGGTGAGAAACCCTGTGCCCCAATGGAGTTCCAGCCACCCACCCACCTCCCCACACCCAGTTGACTTTTTTCCATAATAAAGACACTGGGTTTCCTTTTGATTGTGCCTTTTATGTGTGGTTGTTTGCCTTCTTAGAAAAGCTTGGCTACTGTGGAGGGCTGGCTCATCACCGGATTAGTCTCCAAAACCAGGCTTTGTTTCCCAGCAGTTTGGAAGACTTTTTAAAACCAAAGCACTGGTCAACTCAGTTTATAGTGGTCCTGGGGATTCAGTCTGGGACGTTGGAGCCTCAGGCACGAATGCCTTTTTACAGAACTATTACAGGACCTCCCCATGCCTGAAGGCACTTGGTGGTCCCAAAATACCCATCAGGCCTCCCTGGGTTCGCTTTGGAATTGGTTTGCTAGTTCCCAGGTCTGGCTGAGGGGGCTGGATTTTTGGCTTTTCATTCTGCGGGGCGCCCAATGCAGTTAACAGACAACCAGTGTGAAGCCTGGCTTGCCTTCAATCACCTAACACCCTTCCCCATCCCCTCCACACCGTGCCTACCTAGTGGTTAGATCTGGGAGTTCTCTGCACCGCCCCCCCAGCTGATGGTTAGGTCTGGGGGCTCCCCTTCCCCTGGACCTAGTGGTGGGTCTGGGGGCTCCCCTTCTTCTGGAGCTGGTGGTGGGTCTGGGGGCTCCCAGCACCCCCGTCCCCCGAAGCTAGTGGTTGGGTCTGGGGGCTCCCGTCCCTTAAGAGCTAGTGGTGGGTCTGGGGGCACTCCGTCCCCCGGAGCTAGTGGGTGGATCTGGGGGCTCCCCATCCCCCGGAGCTAGTGGTTGAGTCTGGGGGCTCCCAGCACCTCCTTCCCCCGGAGCTAGTGGCTGGATCTGGGGGCTCCCCTTCCCCCGGATCTAGTGGTGGGTCTGGGGGCTCCCTGCACCTCCTTTGCCCCGCTGTTCCCTCTCCCCCAGCGCTCATGGGGGGCGGGCAGCGGCTCCTCTGCACCGGCAGTGCACCTCCCGCCCACTGTTTGTAGTTGGGGGGCTCCCAGCTCCCGAAGGGCCCCTCCCCCGGCGCTGGCGGGTGGGCCGGGGTCTCAGCACCGCCCCCCACCCCGCCTCCAGACCACGTGGCGCCGCGCCGCGCGCTTTCCGGCCGGAAGAGGAGCGGCGCCTCCTTCCGCGGGGTCTCCCGGGGTCCGCAGGTGCCCGCAGGTCTCCGCGCTCGGCTCCCCCAGGGCTGCGCGCTCCATGGCCCCCCGCGGGAGGAAGCGGAAGGCCCAGGCGGCCGAGCAGCCGGCCGACAAGCGGGAGAAGCTGGCCGGCGCCCCGGACAAGGTGGAGGAGGCCACCGTGGTCATCGAGCATTGGTGAGGGGCCCGCAGGGCCGTGGCAGTGGGGAGGGGGGCTGTGCAGCACCCGCTTCACCTCCCGCCTCGTCCCCCGCCCCCAGCACCAGCTGACGCGTCTACGCGCGCAACGCCGCGGCGCTGAGCCAGGCGCTGCGCCTGGAGGCCCCGGGACTCCCCGTGCAGGTGAACCCCGACAAGCCCCGGAGGGGCAGCTTCGAGGTGGTGCTGCGGCGGCCGGACGGCAGCAGTGAGTGGGGGTCCCGGGGTGGGCTGGGGGGAGGAGACTGCGGACCCGGGGACCCCGGGGTGGGCTGGGCTGGGAGGGGGATTCTGGATCCGGGGACCCCGGGGTGGGCTGGGCTGGGAGGGGGATTCTGGACCCGGGACTCCGGGATGGTCTGGGGGGGGGGTGGATTCCGGACCTGGGACCCCGGGGTGGGCTGGGCTGGGAGGGGATTTCTAGATCCGGGGACCCCGGGGTGGGCTTGGCTGGGAGGGGGATTCTGGACCCGGGGTGGGCTGGGCTGGGAGGGGGATTCTGGATCCGGGGACCCCGGAGTGGGCTGGGCTGGGGGGGGGGGTGGATT
Organism: Erinaceus europaeus; assembly: GCF_950295315.1. Taxonomy (NCBI): domain Eukaryota; kingdom Metazoa; phylum Chordata; class Mammalia; order Eulipotyphla; family Erinaceidae; genus Erinaceus; species Erinaceus europaeus. The sequence goes on from NC_080178.1 coordinate 7,624,731, forward strand.
CCGGACCTGGGACCCCGGGGTGGGCTGGGCTGGGAGGGGGATTCTGGATCCGGGACCCCGGAGTGGGCTGGGCGGGGGGGGGGGGGAGGTTGGATTCCGGACCTTCTTCTGTCTGTCCGCAGGCGCCGAGCTGTGGACCGGGATCCAGAAGGGCCCGCCCCGCAAGCTCAAGTTCCCGGAGCCTCGGGAGGTGGTGACGGAGCTGCGGAAACACCTTCCGTAGCGAGGCTGCGGAGGAGCCCCCCAGAGCCGAGGTCCGAAATGGGACTTGTGGAGGGTTGGGGGGGTTGGTCGTGGTGGGCGAAGCAACGGGTGCGGCGAGCGCATCCCACGAAACAGCTGTTGGCACAACTCACTTTTTTTAAGTTTGATTTTTTTCTTTAAATTTAATTGTTTTCTTACCTGTCTTTAATTTTATTTACTTATTGAATAGAGACTAGAGAAATGGGGGGGAGAGACATCTGCCCTGCTTCTTCACTCGTGAAGCTTTCCCCCCTGCAGGTGGGGACCAGGGGCTTGAACCTGGGTCCTTGTGCACTATAACATGAGCACTTGCCCCTTTTTTTTTTTTTCTTACTACCGGAACATTACTCAGCTCTGGCTTAGGCTGAATTGGAGTCTTAGGCATGAGAGACTTTTTGCATAACCATTATGCTGTCTTGCCCCCACTTTTCCATTTAAAATATTTTTATTGTTACTGTTATTGGATAGAGACAAAGTGAGAGGGGGGAGATAGGGAAAGAGAGACACCTGCAGCCCTGCTTCACTCCTGAAGTTTTTCTCCCTGCAGGTGGGGCTCAGTGGCATGAACCTAGGTTCTTGTACACTTTACCGGATGCACCCACCTGGCGCTCCCACCTCCGTTTTCCTCATTTCATTTTGTGGTCTTTGATCTGAGTTGTAGGCTGAGTAATGATGTGATTTTTTTTTTTTTTTTTAAAGTCTTGGTATTTTTATTTATTTGATAGAGACAGCTAGAGATGGGGAGGAAAGCAAATGATAGAAAGGGAGAGAGACAGACACCTGCAGCCCTGCTTCACCACTTGCAAAACTTTCCCCCTGCAGGTGGGGACTGGGGACTCAAACCCACGTCCTTGAGCATTGTAACGTGCACTCAACCAGGTGCGCCACTGCCCAGCCCCATGATATGATTTTTCATAGAAATGCAGTCTTTTTTTTTTTTTAATGCTGTTACTGCCTTGGGGGTGTGGTATGGACCCCCTCCCTATATAATTTATTTTAATGAGAGACCAGAGCACTGCTCAGCTCTGGCTTATGGTGGTGCTGGGGATTGAACCTGAGACTACAGAGCCTCAGGCATGAAGGTTTTTTGTAGAACCTTTATGCTGTCTCAGCCCTGTACCGAGTTTTTTGTTTTCTTGCCACCAGGATTTCTGTTGAGACTTCACGTCTGCATGAGATCACCTTTTTTTTTTCTTCCCCCTTTTGTGTTTGATAGATTGTGGGAGACAGAGGGAGATAGAAAAACACCAGTGTTGAGTGGTGGTGCACCTGGCTGAGCACACATCTTACAGTGCACATTGACCCAGGTTTAAGGCTGCAAGTGTCTTGTCTCTCTCCCTATCTTCCCCCTTCCCTCTCAATTTCTGATCGTCCCTATCCAATAACTAAAGATAATTTTTAAAAAGTGAAGAAAACCCCTAGTGAAGGGTGAGGGAGGGGGTGAGGCGACATAGTGTACCAGAACAGCCATTAGTGTAGTGGGGCGTCCTGCCCTGGCATGGCACACAGCCGACCTTAAGCCTCAGCTGAGCTGTCTAGCTAGTCCTTTTTCCACTTCATGATTCCCACCACCACCACCCCACAAACACACACACTTATCTCCCTGAACTATGTATCTTTCCTTGAACTGGTTGTAATTCCTACTGCTCTTGGTTTTTTTTTGTTTGTTTGTTTTCCTCCAGGGTTATTGCTGGGCTCGGTGCCTGCACCATGAGTCCACCGCTCCTGGAGGCCATTTTGTCCCCCTTTTGTTGACCTTGTAGCCTCGTTGTGGTTATTATTATTGCCATTGTTGATGTTGTTCGTTGTTGGATAGGACAAGAGAGAAATGGAGAGAGGAGGGGAAGAAAGAGGGGGAGAGAAAGATAGACACCTGCAGACCTGCTTCACCGCCTGTGAAGCGACTCCCCTGCAGGTGGGGAGCCGGGGGCTCGAACCGGGATCCTCACGCCGGTCCCTGTGCTTTGTGCCACATGCACATAACCCACTGTGCCACCTCCCGACCCCGTTTTTTTTTTTTTTTTTAAGAAATTCTTTTGACATTCCCTTTTTGTTGCCCTTGTTTTATTGTTATTGATGTCATCGTTGGATAGGACAGAGAAATGGAGATGGGAAAGAGAGGGGGAGAGAAAGATAAGACACCTGCAGACCTGATTCACCGTCTGTGAAGTGATTTCCTTGCAGGTGGGGAGCTGGGAGCTCGAACCGTACCTTAACGCGGGTCCTTGCGCTTTGCACCATCTGCATTTAAACCGCTGTGCTACTGCCTGACTCCCCTACTGGTTCTTTTTATATTTGTGGGGATCCTTCTCTTTCCCTTTTACTGGCAGAATCTTGGTGTAGCTATGGATGCTTACCCCTGCCCTCAGTTACCTTGTGTGTTAACAGTTCTATGTTCTAACAGTACTGGCGTTCCTGGTGACAAAGACATGACCTTTAGCCCTGGTGCTTCATTCAATCCAGGCTCTGGCTTAAGAGTCAGGTGTAGGATGACAGACTCCCTGCTCTCTGAATGTGGGGGTTGAGGGCAGGGTGGTGGTTCAAGGCTTAACTAGATCCAATGACTAATTCCCCTCCACCCATTTTTTTTTTATTTTTTTTTACAGCTTTCTGTCGTGGTGATGTTGGAACATTAATGATGGGACATGACCAAACTTTTAGTTGTGTGCCTGAAGCCACAGTTACCTCCTCTCCAGAAATGAAGGTTCAGTTCTCAGGTGATCCTCTAGCAAGGCACTGGAAATTCTTTTGGTTTGTTTTATAATGAAAGTTGAAATAAAGTATCTTGAGTAATAAAGCAAAATTTAATCTCACGGTGAGGAATGGACAAAGCCAGCCTTGTGGGACTGGTCTCATATTTTTCATACCCTAGGGGTCCCTGGAAAGATATGTAGAATACTTACAAAAAACGAAAACTGCAGAAAAGGTAAATGGATTTGGTTTTTTTAAAAAAACGATCTTTTTCAACTCACTTCTTGGAAGTGATGGGAGTCGAGGTCCATTTTCCTGGCGGGACAAAGTCCTACCCGCTCACTGTTGTGCCCCAGCACTGGCACTGTGACACACCAGACAGTCCTACAGAACCCCCACTACAGAGGGTGTCCCCTTCACCTTTCCCTGAACTAGTAGTACTGACCAGATACTCCTGGCCTGGGAGTCCTGGTCTTGGCTTGTTACCAATGACCCACAGTTTTGCTTGTCACTAACTGGCAAAAACAGATTTACAACGAAATGAGCTGGTTCAAGTTCATAATTTTTTCCTACCCAGTTCTAGACTTCTGCCTGACTTGTAAAGCTTGCTTCTAAAGCAGAGCCAGTCAGGGAAACACCTCTTGTAGCAGAGTCTGTGTCGGCCAGTACACCTGTTGCCAGCCAGCGTTCCCAGTGGCAGCCCTCACTACTACGTGAGTATGTCTACCTCTGTGTCTGACTCGGAGGAAGGGTCAGGCCACACGGAGGGGATACTGGCAGGTGCAGTGCTCTCGTCCGAAGTCCAGTTCACCACATCAATCTCTTCCTCTTCAGAGCTGGCAGGAAGTGGGCTCAGCAACTCCGACGTCACAAATATCTCCTTGACCGCCTCTGGGCTGGGGTAGAAAACCTCATCCATAGTGAGGGACACTTCCAGCCCGGCGTCCTCCCACTTGGAACAGGGAGGCGAGGGGTCCTCACAGGACTTCGGGAGAGGATCCAGGGTGTTCATGGGGTGGAGTTTGTCCCTTTGAGCGTCCAGTGACTGGCAGCTGGCCATTTCCAGGTCTGGGGTCCACGAGCCGCCCACTGAAAGCACTTCATCACTCATGACGGAGGGCATGACGAGGGGGCTGAGGGGCTCCACCGGCTCCTTGTCGAGAGATTCCTTGTCCAGGTTTGTGATCTCTCTGGGCCAGAGTTCCATGTTGGGCAGACACCATTCTTCCCCTTCCATCCAGTCCTTTCCTGTTTCCTCCAGGTGATAACTAGGGGTCCTGCAGCCCTCGGGGTCGGGCTCGGGCCTCTGCAGAGACCCCATAGGCGGCTCAATGTCTGAGCCGCAGAGCATGAAGTCCAGGATCTCCTCCAGCTCGCTGGTGGCAGCGGCGCTGGTGATGCGATACTCCTCGGCCTCACAGGGCTGCCCCAGCAGGGTGGTGTCAAACGTGAAAGGCTCTCTGCACTCGACATCCAACCCACCTTCCCTCCCCCCCAGCTCCGGGCTGGACCCAAACTCGCACTTCACCACCACGGGGTGCTCTGGGGAGGAGCGGCTGGCAGAGAGCAGAATGTCTTGTAGCCCTGCGCCCATGGCGGGCGAGTCCTGACACAAGTCGAGTCCGGTGGATGCCATTTCTTGCTCACTGGCCGAGGACAGCTGAGTTCCTGGAGGCTCATGGGGATTTCCAGGTTCTGGAACTTGAGGGCTCTCTTGGGCCTTTTTAAGGGGCGTCTCCTGCACCACCTCCCAGCAGGTCCCGTTGACTATCTTGCGGAGTTTCACTCTGCCCACCTGCCCCTCCTCCGCAGAGTCCGAGCTAGGTGCCCTGACCTCAGGGCTCCGCTTCTTGTTTCCGCCTGTCTTTCCAAGCCCTGCCGGGCTGGCAGTGTTCTCCAGAGGACTAGTTCTCCCTGGTTTCTGCTTGTCCTCCGGTGCTGCTTTACTTACGCTCTTCTGCCGCCAGAGGCGCCGGCCGGGGGCTGTATGCACTGAACTGGGGCCACTTAGAGTGCTGGCAGGCTTAGCTGTACACACATCAGGGGATGGCTTAGACCGACTCAGCCTGATCTTTCTGGGCAAAAGCCGTTCATCCACTGCGGGGTACAAGCTGGGGGGGGAGAGTGCCGTGGGACCAAGGGCAGCGTCACTCTTGTTCTCTTTGGGTCCCAGGCTGTGGCTTGATGGCGGAGAGCTTTTCTCTGGCGGAGCTGGGCAGGCTTTGACCTTCCTCTTGAGCAGAAGAGTCCCAGGCAAACTCTGTGTGTTTTGCCGGTTGCTCTTCTCCTGGGGCTCGTCCTCCTTTCCCGAGGACTTCAGCCTTACCGTTCCAACAGGACAGGGAGTCTGGGTGACAGGCAGTGGAGTTCGAGGGTGGCGGCTGGATGCCACCACCCTGGCAGATATTGGTGCGGCGCTTGGAGGCTGTAAGCATTCCCTGTTCAGTCTTCGGCCCTGTGGGGCCTTCACCAGCTTCCCGCCTTCTAGTTGAAGGGACTCGAGCTCAGATACACGGAGCTGACGGGCGGCAGAAAGCACGTCCTGGACTTCTTCTTGAGACACTTCCATCTCTGAAGTATACAGGAAGTCCACCAACTTCCTGAGGGTTCTGATCTTCAGGCCCCCCATCTCCAGCACCACCTTCCGGCCCTGAGCTGGCCTCTCTCGCTCCAGGCGCTCAGTGAAGAAGGGGCTACAGGCAGACAGGATGCAGCAGTGGGCGGGCACTGCCTCACCTGAAGGGAAAGCCCAAACGCTTGTTAATCTCATGCAAACCCAAGCTCGTGGGCCAAATGTGCCACCCAAACAGGCTGCTGCTTCTCTTAGCCTTCATGGGAGTTTAAGTACAAGGAGAAACATGCTTCTTCTGCTTGCCTGAAAACCTATTACCTAGACAGGTTTGTTTGCTTTGTTTTTAAGATTTATTTCATGACCTGGAAAGAGAGGAGAGAAGCAGGCCAGGCAGCTCAGGTCCTCACACTCAGGACCTCATGTTTTTAAGTCCAGAATTATACCCCTGTGCCATCTCCCTGGCCATTCCTTAAAGATTTTTTTTAACTTTCATTTGATAAAGCAAGGAAAAACTGAGAGGGGGAGAAAGACACCTGCAGCACTGCTTCACCACTGGTGAAGCTTTCTCCCTGCAGGTAGGGACTGGGAGCTTGAACCTGGGCCCTTGTGCAATGTAATGCATGCACTCCACCTGCCCTCCCCCAGTCCCATTTATTAATGAGAGAAACAGCATCACTCTGGCATGTGATGCCAGGAGACTGAACTCGTGCCTGAGAGTCCAATGGTTTATCCACTGCATTACCTCCTGGGCCACTAAAGTTTATCCTTCTGTGCAGTAACTCAAATGTACTGGTAAGTCTCGCCTTCACACAATTTCTGTATGTGGCGGGACTTTATATTCAGATATATACCGTATGCTCATGCCATTATAGTATACTCTGTACAAAAGATGACATATGGGGTTGTTGGAAAAGTCACGATGGGTTAGGGCATATAGCATAATGGTTATACAAAGAGACTTTCATGCCCGAGGCTATCAAGTCCCAGATTCAATCCCTAACACCGCCATATGCCAGAGTTGAGCAGTACTTTGGTAAAAAAAAAAAAAAAAAAAAAAAAAAGTGGTCCAGGAGGTGGCACAGTGGATAAAGCATTGGATTCTCAAGCATGAGGTCCAGAGTTCAATCCTGGGCAGCACATGTACCAGAGTGATGTCTGGTTCTTCCTCTCTCTCCCTCCCCCCCACCATCTTCATGAATAAATAAAACCTTAAAAAAAAAAAAAGTAAAGTCATGACGTATTTCTCTTTTTTTGGTAACCAGAGCACTGCTCGGCTCTGGCTTGTGGTGTGGGGGACTGAACCTGGAATTTTTGGAGTCTCAGGCATGAGCCTCTTTGCATAACCATTATGATATCTACCCCTGCCCTCTGTGCAAAATGCATCATGATTTTGACAACTCCAGTATTTCCATTTTTGAATTCAGGAATGAAACCTCAGCTCTGCACTCACTAAGACAAGTGCCATCCAGGGAGTGGCACGGTGGCTAGGCTACAGCACTGGACTTAAAAGCACCAGGTCAAACAAAATGAATCAAATGAGACACTGTATTGCACAGCATATACTCAGCAATAGATAAGATTGTTACAACACGCTGGCTGTCAGTCTTTTTAAAAACCTCATTTAAAAAAACCTTTTATCGTTTATTTATTGTTAGAAATCGAGAGGAGGCGGTGATAAAGGGAAAGAGACACACCTGCAGCCCTACTTCACCACTTGTGAAGCTTTTCCCTTGCAAGTGGGGACCAGGGGCTTGAATCCCAGACCTTGCGCACTAAAAAGTGTGCGCTTAACCAGGTGTGCCACCGCCTGGCCCTGTTACAGTTTTTATAAATGAAGAAACTCAGTTCCGGAGAAATTACCTATTAGTCACTTAATCACGTAGTGACAAAATTAAGACACTTGAGTTATCTGAAACTTAGCCTTGGTTGAATCTTTTTAAAAATACTTTTATGTATATATTTATTGGCTAGAGATAGAAATGGAGAGGGGGTGAAGGGTAGATAGCATAATGGTTATGCAAACAGACTCTCATGCCTGAGACTCCAGAGTTGCAGGTTCAGTCCCCCGCACCACCATAAGCCACAGCTGAACAGTGCTCTGGTAAAAAAACGAAATGGAGAGGGAAGGGGAGACAGACAGAAAGAGGCCGCCACTGCTCACAAAGCTTCACCCCTACAGATGCGGCCCCTAGGGGGGCTTGAACCCAGGTGTTTGTGCACTGTAATGTGTATTCAACCAGGTGTGCCATCACCTGGCCCCCTTGAATCTTTTGTTTTGTTTTGCTTTTATATTTTAATATTTTTATTATCTTTTATTTATTGATTGGATAGATACAGCCAGAAATCGAGAGGAGAGGTAGGTATAGAGAGGGTGAGAGACAGAGATACACCTGCAGCACTGCTTCACCACTTGTGAAGTTTTCCCCCCGGCAGGTGGGAACCGGGGGTTGAACCCAGGTCCTTGCGCATTGTAACGTGTGCTCAACCAGGTGCTCCACCACCCGCCCCCCCAAATCTTTTTTTTTTAATTTATTTATTCCGTTTTGTTGCCCTTGTTGTTTTATTGTTGTAGTTATTGTTGTTGTTGGATAGGACAGAGAAAGATGGAGAGAGGAGGGGGAAGAGGGGGAGAGAAAGACACCTGCAGACCTGCTTCACCGCCTGTGAAGCGACTCCCCTGCAGGTGGGGAGCCAGGGGCTCCAACAGGAGTCCTTACACTGGTCCTTGTGCTTTTTTTGCCACCTGCACTTAACCCACTGCACTACAGCCCGACTTCCCCCCACTCCCCATTCTTTTATATTATGTCAGGTCCAACTTAATGCTGACTACATTTCAAATGCAAAGGGAAGAGGTAGAAATGAGGGTAGTTTTAAGTCTAATAAAAGCCTACCAATTTGAAGAACAGTTTGATGAGAAAATATATGTCATCTAACACTTAAATGGTGACTAGTACATTAACAGAACTGCTGTTGAGTTCTTTGTGTATGTTTTTTTTTTAATTAATTGTTTCCTTTTATTATTGGAGACAGAGCAATGGAGAGGGGAGGGGGAGATAGAGAAGGAAAGAGACAGACACCTGCAGCCCTGCTTCACTACTCGTGATGTTTTCCCTCTGCAGGTGGGCATCAAGGGGTTGAACCTGGGTCCTTGAGCACTGTAATGTGTGCACTTAACCAGGTGCACCACCACCTGCACCCCCAGCCCCGAGTTCTTTATGTATATTAACATAATTGTCACAACCAGTCCATTGTGATATTATGTTTTATGGAATTACTATGTTCATGAAACTCTCAGGACACCTCTTCTTTGAGAGTCTCTGCCTCATTCAAAGCACTACCTCCTGGGCCTCTCTGGGCTGACTTTTTGAGACAGACACAGAGACGGGGGCAGAGGGAAAGACACCATAACACCAAAGCTTCCCCTAGTGCAATGGGGCCTGGCACAAACCTGAGTTGCTTGCAAAGTAAGCCATTTTGCTGTCCTTTTTTTTTTTTTTTTTTTTTTTAAGAAAGCTAGCAGGGGACAGGATGGTGGCACATCCAGTTAAGTGCACATCCTACTAAGCTCAAGGACCTACAGAGGATCCTGGTTTGAGCCCCCTGAATCCCCACCTGCAGGGGGGAAGCTTCACAAGTGGTGAAGGAGGTTTTCAGGTGCCTCTCTGTCCCTCTCCTTTTCTATCTCCCACTCCTCTCTCAATTTCTCTCTGTCTTACCCAAGAAAATGGGAATAAAATGGCTACCAGGAGCATTTGTAGTGCTGGCACTGAGCCTCGAGATAACCCTAGAGGCAATAAATAAATATGAAAAATTAAAAACAGCAGCATAGTCTCACTTTACTCTTGAAAATAATGATTGTTCTAGAGGGAAAACAAAACAACCAGGAACAGCTGTTTATCAAATAGCTTACAGTACAGATGGCAAGGAAGCAGTATGGTGGTGGTCTCTATTTCCTGGTGTTCCGCCCATTCGCCATTAGTCTCTTACCTTCTGCCTGCAGAAGGACATCACAGAACACACCACTCTGTTGCTGGTTATGAAGCTGCAGAAAAGCTAGCCGGAGGAGCCTGGGATTCCTGTACTGGATTTTCGTACTCGCAGGGGAGAACATGTTGGCTTCTTAGCAAACTCTAGGTTTTTCACAGATCTGACTCCTGTGAGTGAGTGAGAGAACACACTTCAGAACCAGCTCATACCTTTATTTCCTGTCTCTGAAATGACAGGGAAATTTTAATAATGAGAAATAGTAACACAAAGAATCTTCAGTCTGAGAAATTGTGCCAAGTGTTAGCTCAATAAAGAATTATCTGGGTGGAGGGTAGATAGCATAATGGTTATGCAAACAGACTCTAATGCCTGGGGCTCCAAAGTCCCAGGTTCAGTACCCCCCACACACCACCACAAGCCAGAGCTGAACAGTGCACTGGTTAAAACAAAACAAAACAAATAGGGAGTCGGGCGGTAGCACAGCGGGTTAAGCACAGGTGATTCATAGCGCAAGGACTGGTGTAAGGATCCCGGTTCGAGCCCCTGACTCCCCACCTGCAGGGGAGCCGCTTCACAGGTGGTGAAGCAGGTCTGCAGGCGTCTATCTTTCTCTCCCCCTTTCTGTCTGCTCCTCTCTCCATTTCTCTCTGTCCTATCTAATAACTACAACAATATAACAATGGCAACAAAAGGGAATAAATAAATATTAAAAATTAAAAAAAAAATAAAGAGTATCTTACTGAGTGGAAGCTGGGGAGATAACATAATGGTTGTGTGGGTTGGGGAGATACTACAGTGATTATGCAAAATACATTTAAATATTCCTGAGGCTCCAAGATCCCAGGTTCAATCCCCAGCACCACTGTAAGCCATTTCTGAGCAGTGTTCTGGTATCTGTCTCATTAAAATATATTCTTTTGAAAAAATGGTTACTCAAAAAAACTTTCATGCCTGAGGTACCAAAGGTTCCAGGGTGACTCCACAGCACCACAAGCCAGAGCTAAGCAGTGCTCTGATTTGAAAACAAAGAAAAAAGAGCATTATAGTGGTCCAGGAAGTGGTGCAGTGGGTAAAGTGTTGGATTCTCAAGCACAAGGTCCTGAGTTCAATCCCCAGCAACACATGTGCCAGAGTGATGCCTGGTTCTTTTTCTCTCTCTCCCCTCCTACTTCTTAATAAATAAAATCTTTAAAAAAGAAAAAATAAGGGGGGGGAGTCAGGCGGTAGCGCAGCAGGTTAAGCACACGTGGCACAAAGCCCAAGGACCCGTGTAAGGATCCCGGTTCGAGCCCCCGGCTCCCCACCTGCAGGGGAGTCGCTTCACAGGCGGTGAAGCATGTCTGCAGGTGTCTGTCTTTCTCTCCCCCTCTCTGTCTTCCCCTCCTCTCTCCATTTCTCTCTGTCCTATCCAACAATGACGACATCAATAACAACAATAACTACAACAGTAAAACAACAAGGGCAACAAAAGGGAATAAATAAATAAATATTTAAAAATGAAAGAAAAAGAAAAAAAGAGCATGATAGTAGTGATTACACAGGGACCTCAAGAGAAATTTCTAGGTTGAATCAGAGCTCTGTTACTAGCTCAGCCATATAGTCTTGGGCAAATGACCTAACTTATCTGATTTCACTTTTCTTATGTTAGGAAATAAGAACGATGACAGTATTTATCTCACAGGTCCGTTTTAGGAATAAAGGAGTCAGTGAAAGTTAAGTCTGCTTTGCACCCAGCACTTCTCAAGCAGTGCTGCAGATGCCTCTTTCTCTCTCCCTACCCCTCTTCCCCCTCAATTCCTCTCTGTCCTCTCAAATATAAGAAAGATAAAAAGAAAGCAAAATATAATTATTGCCATAAAAAAGTTTAGCAGGCCAGTGAAATGGCTTGCTGCTTTGCCATTTATCTGACCCTGGTTCAAGCCTGGCCCCCACTGTGGTGAAGGAAGCTTTGGTGCTGCAATTTCTCTCTTTTTAATACTGTTTTATTATCTTTATTTATTTATTCGAGAGAGCCAGAATTAAGAGGAACAGGAAGACACAGTAGGAGAGAGACAGACACCTGCAGCACTGCTTCACCACTATTAAAGCTTTCCCCCCTGCATGTGTGGACTGTGGGCTCGAACCCAGATCCTTGCACACTGTAACATAGGTGCGTCAACCTTGCTCAACCAGGTGCATCACCACCCAGCCCTGGTGCTGTGTTTTTTTTTTTTCCCACTGTGTCTCTCTGCCTTCTCTGTCTCTATATAAAATTTGTTTTCTTTTTTTTTTTTTTTCCCCTTAAACCTGAGCACTGCTCAGCTCTGGATTATGGTGGTGCTGGGGACCGAACTTGGGACTACTGATACCTCAGGTCTGAAAGTGTTTTTACATAACCCTTATGCTGTCTCCTCAGCCCACTTAATTACTTTAAAAGGTATATTTATTACTGAGGGGGAAGGAGAGGAGGGGGAGAACCAGAACGTCATTTTAGTACATTGAATGCCAGGGATCAAACTTGGGGCCTCATGCTAGACGACTCAACATTTTACCTATTGAGCCACCTCCCAGGTGACACTGTGACTCGTGCTCTTTCTGAACAACATGCTCCCAAGTTCTGTGGTATAATCCTCAATTTAACACTTTTAGGGGCCAGGTTAAGCGCACACACTATAGCAAGCGAGGACCCGGGTTCAAGCCCCGGGCCCCCCACCTGCAGGGGGAAAAGCTTCACAAGTGGCAAAGTAGGGCTGCGGGTGTCTGCCTCTTTCCCGATCTCCTCTCCTCTCAATTCCTGTCTCTATCCAATAATAAATACAAATACAGTGGTCCGGGAGGTGGCACAATGGATAAAGCATTGGACTCTCAAGCATGAGGTCTTGAGTTCGATCCCCGGCAGCACATGTACCAGAGTGATGTCGGGCTCCTCCTCTCTCTCCTATCTTTCTCATCAATCAATAAATAAAAATCTTTAAAAATAACTAAATAAATACAAATACAATTTAAAAACACACACACACTTAAACAATACTGAAGCTGGGGAGATAGCATAGTACTTAATGCAAAAAAAAACAAAAAAAAAACACCTTTACTGGAGAGACTGAAGCCCTAGGTCCACTCCCCAGCCTCAGCCATCAAGCCAGAGCTGAGCAGTGCTGTGGTGAAAACATAAACAAAACAACACAGGATGAAGAATTCTCTAGGACACTGTACACACCGCGTGTCATCTGAGCCCGGCTATCACTGACCAGCAGAGGGTGCCCTGCGCTGGCCTGGGTGGGAAGGCCCTTCACAGACCACAGGGACATCGCCACCTTTGGTTCAGAAACTTCTAAGTTTTGGCTTTTTTAATTTTTAATTTTTTTAGATTTATTGGATAGAGACAGCCAGAAATTGAGAGGGTGGGGAGATAGAGCAAGATAGAGAGAGAGACACACACACAGACAGAGATACCTGCAGCCCTGCTTCACCACTCCTGAAGCTTCTTCCTCCCTGCAGGCGGGGACAGGGGACTTGAACCTGGGTCCTTGTGCACTGTAATGTGTGTGCTCAACCAGGTGTGCCACCACCCCGTGGCCCCCACTTTTATTTTATTATTATTATTATTTTTTTAACCAGGGCACTATTCAGCTCTGGCTTATGTTGGTGCAGGGGGGATTGAATCTAGGACTTTGGAGCCCTCGGAGGTGAGAATCTTTGCATCACCATCACTATCCATAGACAGACACTCTTCAGCAAAGGGAGACTTAATTCCTCCAGGAATCTGCCAAAGACTCAAAGCTTTCGGCTGGTGTGTGGGGTCTGGCGAATCATAACGGAGCCAGGTTAATGCAGCATCCTACCCCCTTTCCCAGAAGAAAACCCGACCCCCACCCACACCCCTACCCCGGGATGCGGGTGGGCTGTCTTGAGAAGCCTTACAACAAATCTCTCCAGCGGTTGCAAGGAAAGGCCCCACACTCACTGCACAGCTGCTGTTCCTTTCTTGGCATGCAGATTCCGGGGGTGGGATGGTGATGGCACTAAATGACTGGGGGGGGGGATAAAATAAAATAAAATAAACGACGGGGGAGTCGGGCAGTAGCCCAGTGGGTTAAGCGCACGGTCTGGCCTAAGGATCCCGGTTCGAGCCCCCGGCTCCCCACCTGCAGGGGGAGTCGCTTCACAGGCGATGAAGCAGGTCTGCAGGTGTCTGTCTTTCTCTCCCCCTCTCTGTCTTCTCCTCCTCTCTCCATTGCTCTCTGTCCTGTCCAACCACAACGACATCTATAACAACAATAACTACAGCAATAAAACAACAAAGGCAACAAAAGGGAATAAAATAAATATTTTAAAAAAATAAATTAAATAAAATGGGGGAGTCGGCGGTAGCACAGCGGGTTAAGCACACGTGGTGCAAAGCGCAAGGACAGGCCTAAGGATCCCGGTTCGAGCCCCCGGCTCTGCACCTGCAGGGGGGTCGCTTCACAGGCGGTGAAGCAGGTCTGCAGGTGTCTGTCTTTCTCTCCTCCTCTCTGTCTTCTCCTCCTCTCTCCATTTCTCTCTGTCCTATCCAACAACAACGACGACATCAATAACAATAACAACAACAGTAAAACAACAAGGGCATCAAAAGGTAATAAATATTTTAAAAATAATAATAAAATAAAAAAATAAATTAAATGATGAGGTGGTACAACCAGTCCCCACCCTCTTCGGCCAGAGAAAACTGGGTGGAGGGCGGCAGCTATTTGCAAGGGTCCCCCCCTTGGGGGGATGACACCCACCCACCCAACCGGGGCGAAAGCTCTGCAGGAGGGGCCACTCCTGTCGTCCTGTCTGCGCCCCGGACCTCTTGTCTGTCTGTCTGCCTTTGCCTTTTGCTTTTTTATTTCCTCCTGGAGGTCCAGTCTCCCATAAGGGGAGGGAGGTTGGGGGTGTGTGTGTGTGTGTAGGGGGGGGTGGGAGTGGGGATGGGGGAGAGACAGACAGACAGACAGCAAAGCAGCACAGAGGAGGACCCGGGGGGGGGGGGTCCTCTCCTGCTCCAGACCCAAGGGAATCCGGGTGGCTGGAGAACTCGGGGAGAAGGGGGGGCTTCAGGAAGACCCTGCAAAGTTGGGGTGCCCCGTGACCTCGGGACGCCCCCGCACTGGGGGCCCAACTCCTTTGAAAAGAGAGAGAGGAAGAGAGAGAAAGAGAGACTTCTCGGCGCGAAGGTTTCTGGGAATGGAGTTTGCGGCGGGGTGGGGTAGATGGGGAGACCCCGGAGGCCCGGGTTCAGGGCTCCCTCTCACCACTCCTTCTGGCCGCACGGGGCTTTGCAGTCACCCCCCTTGATGCTCTCGGACCACCTCATGCACCGGGAGGTGGGTGACAGCGAGGGCCCAAGGCCACGCGGCCAGGGCCGGTCCTCGCGCTCCTGTGTGTGTGCGTGTGAGACGCCGCGACCTCTGACGTCCTTCCTCCTCCTCCTCACCCCCACCCTCCGGCTGACGTCAGCGTGGCCAGACGTCATCCCCATTGGCCGCAGGCTACCCCGGCAGCCAATCAGAGCTCGAGGGACGTTTTGAGCGGGAGGCTAAATCTCGAGGGATTAGCGGGGCGGGGCGCGAGGCAACATGTCCGACAGGCGAGGAGGGAGCGGGAAGGGGCCGGAGCGCCAGACATTAGCAGGGCGGCAGCCGTTTTGTGACCGCGGCACTCGGTGAAAGAAAGGGAAAAAAAAAAAAAAAAAAAAGGAGGGTCAAAGATCCCCAACAGAGAAGGTTCCAGAGCGGTTGGCTGGAGGACACACCGCCGTCTCCATGTGAAGAGGCTGCAGAGGCCGTGCTAAGGGCTTAGCTCAAGGCTCGGTGCTGGAGAGGGAGAGCGGCGGTGGGGGGCGCTACTCCATCCTTGGCCTCCGTCTAATGTACATATTTACACTTTTTCGTCTTTTCTTTCATTTTGGTTGGTTGGGACAGAGAGAAATTGAGAGGGGGATATATGTATGTATATATGTATACATATATATATATATATATATATATATATATATATATATATATATATATATATATACACACACACACACACGTATATATGCGGGGGGACAGACAGACTTGCAGACCTGCTTCACTGCTTGTGAAGCGACCCCCGTGCAGGTGGGGAACCGGGGGCTTGAACCCGGATCCTTGGGCGAATCCTTGTACATATTCACAAAGGCCAGGGGATGCTCTAGAACAAGGTCATTGGACTTGTTCATTGATTCCTTTGTTCCATCCTTCCTCTCTTTCCCCCACCCATCTTCCTTCCTTCCTTCCTTCCTTCCTTCCTTCCTTCCTTCCTTCCTTCCTTCCTTCTTTCTCTCCCCAGAGCACTGCTCAGCTCTGACTTATAGTAGTGGTGCTGGGGATTGAACCTGGGACTGCACTAGTTTCTAAATTAAAATTTGTTTGTTTGTTTGTTCTTCCACAACTTCTACCCCAGCTCCAGATCTCAGAGATGTGATAGCCAAGGGGATTTTGTCTCTGGGGACCTTCCTTCCAGAGTTGATTTATTAAGTGTAGCTCCTGTTGGCCAGACATAGCAGAGTTCAAAAATTTGATATTAAAACATTAAACAAGAGGCCGGGTGGTGGCGCATCTGGTTGAGCGCTCATGTTACAGTGCACAAGGACCCAGGTTCGAGCCCCCTACCTGCAGGGGGAAAGCTTTGTGAATGGTGAAGTAGGGCTGCTCTCTGTCTCTCTTTCTATCATTCCCTTCCCTCTTCATTTCTCGTTGTCTCTATTCAACAAGTAAATAAAGATAATATTTTTCAAAAATTAAAAATAAAGCACTCAATGATGTCATGATTAAATGTTTGGAGAGAAAGTCAGCTCACAGTGGGCAAACTGGAGAGCTGTTCTTCCCTTGTGTGCATTAGGACTTTGGGGTCCTGGATTCAAGTGTGACACGTCAGTACATGTTCCGGGATAGCCAGTTCTGGATGAAAATGTCTTTTTGGAAATCAAGTCATCAAAACCATCGGTGACAAAGTGATGAATTAAAAGGAAGGAGTCCCTGCTGAATTCATCTGGAGTCAGAAAAGGGAGGAGAACCCACAAATGGACAAAATATAAAAGGGGTGAGTAGTATGGATCTTTGCCAACATCTGACACTTTTCCCCAAAATATTTGAAGTGGTTTGACTGAAATACCAGGTGGGGCTCACTTCCAAGTCAGGTAACTTAACAATCCCCTGGTTTGAGGCTTCTGCTTTTAAGATGGAGAAAAAACAAAACACACACACACACACGAATCAGAAGATGTTTTTGCTTTGCAGTTATCATATTTTGAAGAGGAAGCAATTTGTGAAAGGACATAAAACTTAGCAGAAGGAGGACAGATTTTAGGCTACACACACACACACACACACACACACACACACACACACACACACCAAACAGGGGAAGGAACAAAAAGATGATGAGAGGACAATGCTGTTTATGGCATGTTACTGCCTAATCAATTCTCTGGCCTTTATCTCTCCTGGAAATAAATAAAATACTTTATTTTTAAAGATTTAATTTTTTAATATATTTATCTTATTTATTTTTCCCTTTTGTTGCCCTTGTTATTTAACATTGTTGTGGTTATTGATGTTGTTGTTGTTGCATAGGACAGAGGGAAATGGAGAGAGGAGGAGAATACGGGGGGGTGGGGAGAGAAAGACAGACACCTGCAGACCTGCTTCACTGCCTGTGAAGCGACTCCCCTGCAGGTGGGGAGCCAGGGCTTGAACCGAGATCCTTACTCCGGTCTTTGTGCTTTGCTCCACATGCACTTAACCTGATCCACCACCGCCCAACTCCCAAAGATTTAATTTTTAAGTTAATTATCTTTATTTAATGTTTTAAAATATATTTTTAATTTTTTAAATTATCTTTATAAGATAGAGCAGCCAGAAATTGACAGAGAAGGGAGAGATAGAGAGGGAGAGAGACAGAGAGACACCTGCAGCCCTCCTTCACCACTCAGGAAGCTTTCCCCCTGCAGGTGGGAACGGGGCTCGAACCTGGGTCCTTGCACACTGTAACAAGTGTGCTCAACCAAGTGCGCCACCACCCGGCCCCTTTGTTCAATTTTTTAATTATCTTTATTTATTTATTGGATAGAGACAGCCAGAAATCGAGAGGGAAGGAGAAGACGGACAGGGAGAGAGAAAGAGAGACACCTGCACCTCTGCTTCACCACTTGTGAAGCTTTCCCCCTGCAGGTGGGGATCGGGGGTTCCAACCCGGGTCCTTGCACACTGTAACATGTGCGCTCAACCAGGTGCGCCATCACCCGGCCCCGTAAGATTTTAAAAATCTTTCTTTCAGGGGCAGGCAGGGGCTCACCTGGCTGAGTGCTCACATTCAGTATGCAAGGACTTGGCTCAACCCCCGGGTCCCCATTTGCAGGGGGAAAGCTTCCATTCACAAGGGGTGAAACAGGGCTGTAGGCGTCTCTCTATCTCCCCTCCTTTCTCACTTTCTCTCTGTCTCTACCCAATAATAAATTAAAAGAAATCTTTATTTCATGAGAGTAGTATCAGATGTCATGCCTGCAAGTCCTGTGCCCTACCACTGAGCCAATTCCCTGGCCACTCACTGTGGTTTTCTGCTTTTTTTTTAAATTTAAAAACAATTTATCGGGGCCAGGTGGTGGAGCACCTGGTTGAGCGCACAGATTACAAAGCACAAGGACCCAGGTTCAAGCCCCCAGTCCTCACCTGCAGGGGGAAAGGTTCACAAGTGGTGAAGCAGGACTGCAGGTGTCTCTCTGTCTCTCCCCCTCTTTATCACCCTCTTCCCTCTCAATTTCTGGCTGCGTCTATCCAATAAATAAGATATAAATGAAGATAAGAAAAAATAAAAAAGAAAGTATATTTAAAAAAAAAAAACAATTTATCAGGCTGGGTCGTGGCATACTTGGTAGAGAGCAAACTTAACGTGTGCAGGGACCTGGGTTCAAGTCTCCTCTCCAACGTGCGAGTGCAAGAAGGCAGGTTCCCCAGCAGTAAAGCAGAACCACCAGGCAGCTCTCCCTGTCTCTCCCACTCGCTCGCTTTTTGCACTCCCTCTCCATTTTTCTTTACCTCTATAAACAACAACAACAACAACAGAATGATAGGAACTGAGTGGTGGCACACCTGGTTAAGCTCACATAGGTGCAAGTTCCTGGGTTCAAGCCCTCACTCCCCACCTGCAGGGGCGTGCTTCACAACTGGTGAAACAGGTCTGCAGTTGTCTTTCTCTCTCCCTGTATAGCTCCCCTCCTCTCTCCATTTCTCTTTGTCCTGTCAATTATAATAAAAAAGGGAAAATGGCCACTAGGAGTGTTGGAATCGTAGTGCTGGCACTAAGCCCCAACAATGACTCTGGTGGCAATTTAAAGGAAAAAAAAAATTATGGGGCCGGGTGGTGGCACACCTGGTTGAGCCGCACATGTTACAATGCGCAAGGACCTGGGTTCGAGCCCCCCAGTCCCCACCTGCAGGGGAAAAGCTTCACAAGTGGTGAAGCAGTGCTGGAGGTGTCTCTCTCTCTCACCCTCTCTATCCCTCCCTTCCCTTTCGATTTCTGTCTCTATCCAATAAATAAAGATAATAAAAAATTTTTTTTAAAGGTTTATTGTGTAGCTTGGGAGGTGGTGCAGTGGGTAAGGTGTTGGACTCTTAAGAATGAGGTTCTGAGGGCACCAATGTAAAAACCCTGTGGTGAGGGGGAGGGTGGACATGCGGCTTCCTGGGCCAGTGGGGGGTGGGGGTGGGTGCCTGGGATGGTCACAGTCTTTTGGTGGTGGGAATGGTGTTTATGTACACTCCTAGTAAAGTGTAGTCATATAAATCACTAGTTAATTAATATGAGAGGGGGAAAATTAATTGTATGTCTCGAAGTTTTTATAACACAGACTGAGTCTTTTTAATATATAGGCTGTGTGTATTTGATATGCGGACTCTCTCTCAAAAAAAATGAGGTTCTGGGGGGGCAGGTGGTGGTGCACCCAGTTAAGTGTACACATTACCATGTTAAAGGACCCGGGTTCAAGCCACTGATCCCTACCAGAAGGGGAAAAGCTTCACGAGTGGTGAAGCAGGGCTATGGGTGTCTCTGTCTCTCTTCCTCTCTGTTTTTTATTTTAATTTTTTTAAATATTTATTTTCCCTTTTATTGCCCTTGTTGTTCTTTATTGTTCTTTATCGTTGCTGTAGTTATTGTTGCTTTTATTGATGTCGCTGTTGTTGGATAGGACAGAGAGATGGAGAGAGGAGGGGAAGACAGAGAGAGGGAGAGAAAGACAGACACCTGCAGACCTGCTTCACCACCTGTGAAGCGACCCCCCCCTGCAGGTGGGGAGCCCAGGGCTCGAACTGGGATCCTTACCCGGGCCCTTGTGCTTCGTGCCACGTGCACTTAACCCACCGCGCTACCACCCAACTCCCTCTCTTTTTTAAAATCTTTTTAAAAATTTAATTTATTTATTCCCTTTTGTTGCCCTTGTTGTTTTCTTATTATTGTTGTAGTTGTTATTGTTGTCGTCATTGTTGGATAGGACAGAGAGAATTGGGGAGAGGAGGGGAAGACAGAGAGGGGGAGAGAAAGACAGACACCTGCAGACCTGCTTCACCGCTTGTGAAGCGACCCTCCTGCAGGCGGGGAAACCGGGGGCTCCAACCGGGATCCTTGCGCTGGTCCTTGCGCTTCGCACCACCTGCGCTTAACCCGCTGCGCTACCGCCCGACTCCCTCTCTCTCCCTCTCTATCACCCCCTTCCCTCTTGATTTCTGGCTGCCTCTATCCAATAAATAAATAAAGATAATTAAAAAAAAGATGAATGAAGTTCTGGTTTTGATCCCTAGCAGCACATGTGCCAGAGTGACACTTTGGTCTCTTTCTCTCTTCCCATCTCTCTGACATATAAATCAATAAAAAC
Organism: Erinaceus europaeus; assembly: GCF_950295315.1. Taxonomy (NCBI): domain Eukaryota; kingdom Metazoa; phylum Chordata; class Mammalia; order Eulipotyphla; family Erinaceidae; genus Erinaceus; species Erinaceus europaeus. The sequence goes on from NC_080178.1 coordinate 7,645,124, forward strand.
TGAAGAACAGTGTTATATATTTTCTGAAATGAGAGCGGGACTGAACTGGTCTGGCCCACACAGTGTCTGGCAGTCATCCGTGTAAGACTCCAGACATGGAAACCGTACCTTCCGCCTGCTGAGTTGCCTCCCCAGCTGCTCTTTTTCTTTTTCCATCCGACACTATTTTTATTACACCTTCTGTTAGTCAAATACCTAAAAGGAATGATAAGTCGCTATTCTAATCAGAGCTTCAAAAATGATCAGCTGTAGATGGTGTGTAGCCACCAGAGGTTAGAAAGGAGTAAAAAAAAAAAATGTTGCTTTCTTTTTTTAATGGATAGCCAATGCTATTTTGGAGCTTGAGCTTTTCTTTTTTCCTTGGGATTTACAGTCTTAGTTTATTTTTGGAAGTAAAGTTATTACAGCATAGCAGTTCAGGAGGCGGTACAGTGGCTAAGGGCTTGTACTCTCAAGCATGAGGTCTTGAGTTCAGTCTCTGGCAGTGCACATATCAGAATGATGCTCTGGTCCATATTTTCTCTCTCTCCTCCTATCTCTCATTAACAAGTAAAATCATAACATTAAAAAAATTATTTGTTTATTTATTTTGGATAGAGTTAGAGAGATATTGAGAGGGAAGCAGGGAAATAGAGAGGGAGAGAGAGACCTGGAGCATGAAATTGCTTCCCCCTGCAGGTCGAGACCAGGAACTTGAACCCATCCCCGGCCCCCAACAAAACCTTTTTCAAGAGATCGGCACAATTTAACATCCTGCCATAATAAAAAGCTCAATACCGTCTTCTTTTTTTAAAGGAGATTTGAAACTATTTTGTTTATGTCATATGAGATTCAGAGAGTTTCACACGAGAGACCGACAGACAAGGGGGCCAGGTGGCGGCACACCAGGTCGAACACATGGTACAGTGCACAAGGACTCCGGTTTAAGCCTGCAAGTGGTGAAGCAGTGCTGCCGGTGTCCTTCTGTCTGTCTCCCTATTTCCCCTTTCCCTCTTCATTTTTGCCTGCCTCTATCAAGTACACAAAGACAATTAAAGAGAGAGACAGACAGGCAAGTCAGAACATGACTGTGCTACATGTGGCATTGGTGGCATTGGTGATCTAACCAGGTGCTACAAGCATGCAAGCCCTGCATTGGTGACCATTATTACTATTATGTTTTTAAAGACAGAGACAGACAGGGAGAAAAACTGAAAGAGACTATATAGCACTGCAGCTTCCTGTATCCCGGTGAAGGCTGGTCTCCAACCTGGGTTGTGCACATTGATTTTTAAAATTTTTATCTTTTGGGGCTGGGTGGTGGCGCACTTGGTTGAGTGCACACGTTACAATGAGCAAGGACCCAGGTTCAAGCCCCCGGTCCCCACCTGCAGGGGGGGGGGAAGATTCGGAAGTGGTGAAGCAGGGCTGCAGGTGTCTCTCTGTCTCTGTCCCTCTCTATCACCCCCTTCCCTCTTGATTTCTGGCTGTCTCTATTCAATAAATAACTAAATAAAGATTAAAAAATTATCTATCAGATAGAGAAAAGGAGAAACTGAGACGGAGAGGGAGAGAGATATAGCACTCTTTCTCCTTGTGAAGTTTCCCCACGCAGGTGGGGGCCAGGGGTTTGAACTTGGGTACGTGGGCATTATAACATGTGCTTTAACCAGGTGTGCCACTGCCTGGCCCCACTAATGTTAATTTTTTAAAAAATATTTACTTATTTTCCCTTCTGTTGCCCTTGTTGTTTTTATCGTTGTTGGATAGGACAGAGAGAAATGGAGAGAGGGAGGGGAAGACAAAGAGGAGGAGAGAAAGATAGACACCTGCAGACCTGCTTCACCGCCTGTGAAGCGACTCCCCTGCAGGTGGGGAGCCGGGTTTGAACCGGGATCCTTATGCCGGTCCTTGTGCTTTGCGCCACATGCGCTTAACCCGCTGCGCTACGCCCGACTCCCTAATATTATTATTATTTTTTATTTTTATTAGGGAAACATTGACAAAACCATAGGATAAGAGGGGTACAACTTCGCACTATTCCCACCACCAGAACTCCGTATCCCATCCCCTCCCCTGATAGCTTTCCTATTCTTTACCCCTCTGGGAGTATGGACCCAAGATCATTGTGGGTTGCAGAAGGTTGAAGGTCTGGTTTCTGTAATTGCTTCCCCACTGAACATGGACATTGACAGGTCGATCCATACTCCCAGCCTGTCTCTCTCTTTCCCTAGTGGGGAAGAGCTCTGGGGAAGCAGAGCTCCAAGGCACATTGGTGGGGTTGTCTGTCTGGGAAAGTCTGGTCAGCATCCTGCTAGCATCTGGAACCTGGTGGCTGAAAAGAGAGTTAACATACAAAGCCAAACAAATTGTTGACCAATCATGGGCCTAAAGGCTGGAATAGTGCAGATGAAGTGTTGGGGGGGGGGGGGGTCCTCCATCTAATGTTAATTTTTAAGATGCCAGTGGTTATTTTCTTTCTGTAGATTTAAAAAAAATGATCTCTGTTTATTGATAGAGACAGCCAGAAATTGAGAGGAAGGGGGAGACAGAGGAAGAGAGACAGAGAGCTTTACCTGCAGCACTGCTTCACCACTTGTGAAGCTTCCCCCCCCCCCCGCAGGTGGGGAACAGGGGCTTGAACTTGGATCCTTGAGCACTGTAATATTTGTACTCAACCAGGTGCACCACCACCCGACCCCTTTCTGTAGTCTTTAGTGTATATTTAATGTAAATGAGAGATAGCAATATTGCTGTATCACATGTGGTGCCAGCTAACTTACTGGTCCTTTAACGTTTCTATTTATTTACTCTTTTATTTTAAGGTTTATTTATAAGAGAGAGAACCAGAGTGCCACTCTGGCATATGCAATGTCGGGGATTGAACTTGGGACCTCATGTTTGAGTCGAGCACTTTATCCACTGTGCTGCCTCCAGGTCGCAGTATTTCTTTTTAAAATACAGTTTTATTTACCAGCTCTTTGCTGATGTTTCACCATTTTGCAGTTTGTTTGTTAGTCTGTTTGTTTTATTAGAGCACTACTCAGCTCTAGCTTATGGTGGTATGGGGAAGATTGAACCAGGGACCCAGGAACTTTAGGCATGAGAGTCTCTGTGCATAACCATTATGCTATCTACCCCCGCCCAAATTGAAGTTTCAATAACTTTCTTTTTTACCACTGAGTTATTATTATTATTATGTTTTTACTCATATATATTTTCTCTTTTTTAAAAATTTTTAAAAATATTTATTTTATTTATTTATTCCCTTTGTTGCCCTTGTTGTTTTATTATTGTAGTTATTATTGTTGTTGTCGTTGTTGGATAGGACAGAGAGAAATGGAGAGAGGAGGGGAAGACAGAGAGGAAGAGAGAAAGACAGACACCTGCAGACCTGCTTCACCGCCTGTGAAGTGACTCCCCTGCAGGTGGGGAGCCAGGGTTCGAACCGGGATCCTTATGCCGGTCCTTGTGCTTTGCGCCACCTGCGCTTAACCTGCTGCGCTACCGCTCGACTCCCATTTTCTTTTTTTTAACTTTTAGATTTTTTTAAAAAAAATTATTTATAAAAAGGAAACATTGACTAAACCATAAGATAAGAGGGGTACAACTCCACACATTTCCCACCACTAGAACTCTGTATCCCATCCCCTCCCCTGATAGCTTTCCTATTCTTTACCCCTCTGGGAGTATGTTCCCAAGGTCATTGTGGGATGCAGAAGGTGGAAGGTCTGGCTTCTGTAATTGCTTCCCTGCTGAACATGGGCGTTGACAGGGCGATCCATACCCCCAGCCTGTCTCTCTCTTTCCCTAGTGGGGAAGGGCTTTGGGGAAGCGGAGCTCCAGGACACATTGGTGAGGTTCTCTGTCCAGGGAAGTCTGGTCGGCATCCTGCTAGCACCTGGAACCTGGTGGCTGAAAAGAGAGATAACATACAAAGCCAAACAAATTGTTGACCAATCATGAACCTAAAGGCTGGAATAGTGCAGATGAAGAGTTGGGGGGGGGGCGCTCTGTTTTGTAGATAGCTCGTAGGCATATTTTAGTTATATTTCAAAGGGCCTGTGGCTATACTAGTGATTTTTTTTTTTTTTTGCCTGAGTCTGAAATCTGATATGCAGGTGGATCCTAATTATTGTCTGGGGAGATGATGTCATGGCTGGCAGAAGGACCAGAAAGCTGGATCAGGGAAGAGAGTAGCTCCCAAATATGGGAAAGGTGTATAAATATTGTTGATTGTAAACCCCATCGATTTGATGTGATATGGGGCCCATATCCATATATACTTTTTGTTTTGAATTGTTATCTACAGTTTCATTAATGTTACATAAGTTGTCCAGGATTCTATAACTAGCAAGCCAGGAGACTTCATTAATTCATTAATCTATTGGTAAATATGAGATGGTATATGAGGATACACCATGACCTAAAAAGACATTGTTCTTGTTCCTGAAGCCGGTCTTATAGTGGGCTAGAAAGGAAAACACATACACAAATGAATACTAGCACTTGTCATCTATTTCTATAAAAACTGTAAAATATCTTCTTTTTTTCTTTGTACCAGAGTACTGTTCATCTCTGGCTTATGGTGAGTGGTACAGGGGATTGAACTTGGGATTTTGGAGCCTCAGGCATGACAGTTCCTGTGAATAACTGTTATGTTCTCTCCCCCAACCAAATACTTTCTTTTTACTAAAGTTTATTTATTTTATTTAATTTTATTTTCATTAAATTTTATTATGAGGCACCAGAAGTCCCAGGTTCAATCCCCAGTACCACCATGAGGCAGAGCTGCACTGGTAAAAATAAATAAATCATAAAATTTTTTTTTTTAGCTATTTATTTACCACCAGACTTATTGCTGGAGCCCAGCGCCTTCACAGTGATTCTACTGCTTCCAGCAGCTGTTTTTTCCTCCTTTGATAGCAGATAAGACGGAGACAGAGAAGGAGAGACTGCTTCACTGCCTGTGAAGCTTCCCCGCTGCAGGTGGGGGGCAGGGGGTTGAATCCTGGTCCTCATGCACGGTTATGTGTGTGTGTGTGTGCTCTACCAGGTGTGGCATGACTGACCTAGCCCATTTTAATTTTATTGAAAAAAAGAAAGTAGAGGAGAGAGAACCAAAACATTACTCTGGCACATGTAGTGCTGGGAACTGAACTCAAGACCTCACATCTTGGAGTCCAACCCTTGATCCACTGCTCCATCCCCTGGGCCACTGTAGACTGTTTTCTTTTCTTTTCTTTTTTTTTTTTTTGAGGCTTCTTCTTTTTTAATATTTATTTATTTATTTATTTTCCCTTTTGCTGCCCTTGTTTTTCATTGTTGTTGTAGTTATTATTGTTGTTGTTATTGATGCTGTCATTGTTGGATAGGACAGAGAGAAATGGAGAGAGGAGGGGAAGACAGAGGGGGAAGACCTGTTTCACTGCCTGTGAAATGACACCCCTGCAGGTGGGGAACCGGGAGCTCCTTCTGCCCGTCCTTGCGCTTTGTGGACTATTTTCTTTTCTTTTCTTTTTTTAAAAAAAAAAAAAAATATATATATATATATATTTAATTTGCTTCCCCCTCCTTTTGTTGCCCTTGTTGTTGTAGTTATTATTATTGTTGTTGCTATTGATGGTGTCATTGTTGGATAGGACAGCGAGAAATGGAGAGAAGAGAGGAAGGTAGAGAGGGGGAGAGAAAGACAGACACCTGCAGACCTGCTTCACCACCTGTGAAGCGACTTTCCTGCAGGTGGGAAGCCGGGGCGGGGGAGCGGGAGGCTGGCTCGAACCCAGATCCTTAAGCCAGTCCTTGCTCTTTGCACCACCTTCGTTTAACCCAGTGGCTGGGCTACCACCCAACCCCCTGTAGACTGTTTTCTTTTTTTGTTTATTTTATTTTTGAGAGAGATGCAGAGAGGGAGAGAGAGGGATAGAGAGAGGGATAGAGAGAGAGAGAGAGATACACCAGAGCGCTGCCCATCTCTGGCTTATGGTGGTGCGGGGGATTGAACCTGGGACTTCAGAGCCTCAGGCATGAGAGTCTCTTTGTATCACCATTAGGCTATCTAACGTGACTTTTAGGAAATGATGCGTCTACACACATTCTAGTGCTGCTTGTTTTCACCTGGCAGTCGCAGTTGGCTTCTGAACTTTCGACAAGGAACTGGGAATAGATGGGAAGTCATTGTGATAAGGTAACAAGAGAAGATTCTTAGATAACAGGTAGTTAAGGCTGTTCATGTGTCTGCTACAATGTAGCCCTTTTCCACTTCAGTTTGTTGACAAAGTCCATCATCCAATAGCTGTGACGCTTATTTAGCTTCCCAGCATTTCTTTCTTCCTTTCTTCCTTTCTTTCTTTCTTTCTTTCTTTCTTTCTTTCTTTCTTTCTTTCTTTCTTTCTTTCTTTCTTTTTAATTTTTCCCCCTTTTATTGCCCTTGTTGTTTATCGTTGCTGTCCTTGTTGTTGGAGAGGACAGAGAGAAATGGAGAGAGGAGGGGAAGACAGAGAGGGGGAGAGAAAGACAGACACCTGCAGACCTGCTTCACCTGCCTGGGAAGCGACTCCCCTGCAGGTGGGGGGCCGGGGGCTCAAACCGGGATCCTTGCGCTCTGCGCCAGGTGTGCTTAACCCGCTGCGCTGCCATCCAGCTCCCGCTTCCCAGCATTTCTGAGTTCTTCTTTTCATTCTTTTTGTCACGTTAGGACAAATATAAAGCTCTGTGAGACAATTGACTGTATGTGCTGGAGTGGATAATGACTAGATCAGCCTATTTGAAGGGATGAAAGTGGAGTTTCAGAACTGATAGATAAGAAAATGTCACAAGAGGCCTGAGAAATGGCTCTCTTGGGTAGTGTGCTGCTTTGCCAAGCGCGTACTACACTGAAGGAAGCTTTGGTGCTGTAGCCTCCTTCCCTCTCTCTCTCCCTTTCTCCCTCCCTTTCTTTCTTTCTATCTTTTATTTTTATTTAATTTATTTATTATTGGATAGAGACAGAGAAATTGAGAGGGGAGTGGGAGATAAGGAGAGAAACAGAGAGACACCTGCAGCCCTGCTTCACCACTTGTGAAGCTTTTCCTCTACAGGTGGGGACTGGGGGCTTGAGCCCTGGTCCTTGCGCACTGTAATTGTACGCTTAACCAGGTGTGCCACCACCTGGCCCCTTTGTCTGCCTTCCTTTGCATGGGCTCAGGCAAACTTCTTGGGTCCTTACGGTCTTTTATTTTTTAATATTTATTTATTTATTCTCTTTTGTTGCCCTTGTTTTTTTTTTTTATTGTTGTAGTTATTATCGTTGATTTCATCATTGTTGGATAGGAGAGAGAGAGAAATTGAGAGAGGAGGGGAAGTCAGACAGGGGGAGAGAAAGATAGATACTTGCTGATCTGCTTCACCGCTTGTGAAGCAACCCCCCTGCATGTGGGGAGACAGGGACTCGAACCGGGATCCTTACTTCAGTCCTTGCACTTTGTGCTACCTGTGCTCAACCCGCTGCAGTACTGTCTGACTCCTGGGTCTTTACTGTCTTTTTTTTTTTTTTTTTTTTTTTAGTTATTATTGTTGTCATTGTTAGATAGGACAAAGAAATGGAGAGAGGGGAAGACAGAGAGGTAGCGAGAAAGACAGACACCTGTAGACCTGCTTCACCACCTGTGAAGCGACTCCCCTGTAGGTGGGGAGCTGGGGGCTCGAACCGGAATCCTTCAGCTAGTCCTTGCACTTTGTGCCACTTGCGCTTAGCCGACTGTGCTACCGCCCGACTCCGGGGACTTTACTGTCTTATCTGTAAAATGATGCCCATGCTAGCTGCAGGATGATGTGTTAGGACTAACGAGTGGGAGGCACCTCTGACATAGATGCCGCATCACAGTTTGCTACTGTTGGCCAGTGGTGGACCACATAAGTATTTTGGGAAGGGTAGGTACTGGAAATAATGATAATGATAATAATTGTTAGTAAAATTTTACTATATGGCATACATTTAAAAAAACTGAAGCTATTAATAGGGTGTGTGTGTGTGTGTGTGTGTGTGTGTGTGTGTGTGTGTGTGTGGAGAGAGGACAAGAGCATCTCTCTGGCTCGTGTGATGCTGGGGATCGAACTCATACCTCATGCTTGAGCATCCAATTCCCTACCCAGAGTGCCATCTCCAGGGCTTCACCATAGGTTGTTTAAAGAACCTTACCAAGGGCAGGGGTAAATAGCATAATGGTTATGCAAACAGACTCTCATGACTGAGGCTCCAGAGTCCCAGGTTCAGTCTCCTGCACCACCATAAGCCAGAGCTGAGCAGTGCTTTGGTTAAACAAACAAACAAACAAACAAAAAACCTTACCAATAGTTTAATTCCCACAACAACCGTGTGAAAGAAAAATTATCTCTATGTTCATTTTATAGTTAAGGATACTGAGACCCTATTGAGATCTTATCTTTTTTTTTTCCCCCTTCCAATTGAGACACAGAGAGAGAATGTGTAAAGAAAAGAAAAACTTTCAGTGCAGTGGGGGCCGGCTGGGCTCGAACCTGGATCCCGCACATAGCAAAGCACTATGCAGGTGAGTTATTTTATCAGCCAGATTGTATAATTTGCCCAGTGTGTCATAACAGTAAATGTACTTGAGTAAGTCTCTTTCTTTTTTTTTTTTTTTAAGCTTTATTTACTAGTGAGAGAGAGAGTGAACGTGCATATCCATATATCACTTTGGCATATGTGATGCCAGGCATCAAACTTGGGGACCACATGCTTAACAGTTCAACACTTTATCTCTTGGACCACAAGTAAGTACACTTAAAGAAGAGGAAGGGTTGAAGTCAGGCGATCTGACTGCTATTCTAGAATAATTATGGAAACTTTATGGAGATTCCTTTTGGCAGTAGTCTGTATGGAACATTTAGATTTTTTTTTCCATTTTTTATTTTTTTAAAATCAATTTATTTTCCCTTTTGTTGCTCTTGTTGTTTAATATTGTTGTGGTTATTGATGTCCTTGTTGTTGGATAGGACAGAGCGAAATGGAGAGGGGAGGGGAAGACAGAGAGGGGGAGAGAAAGACAGACACCTGCAGACCTGCTTCACTGCCTGTGAAGTGACTTCCCAGCACGTGGGGAGCTGGAGGCTTGAACCAGGATCCTTATGCTGATCCTTGTGCTTTGCACCGCGTGCGCTTAACCTGCTGTGCTACCACCTGACTCCCTTTTTTTTTTTTTTTTTTTTTTTTTAGTAATTACTGAATGACCATAAAGTACTATTCTTTGTCAAACATGTTTAAAAAAAAAAATCTTATCTCTGTCTTCCATGACATAAGTCTAAAGACATATTGAGGAGACCTTTGAATTCAGGACAAGAGTGCCCACACAATCTTCTATTTAGATGTAGTCTGGGAAGAAAATGTGTAAGCTTTAAGTGGACCAAGAAATCAAGTTTTCTGGATGTGAGATTCCCCCCCCCACACACACACACACACGTTGTCATCTCTTCTGACTCACTCTGTATCAAATTAGATCTATCCTTACCCGGAAACACATACACAGGATTTTCATTTGGGAAGATGTGGTTAGGCTATGATCTTACCCAACAGTCCAGTAGGTTCAGCATCAACTTAGAAATATACACAGTGGGCTGGCATGATAGCTCCCCTGCTCTGCCATGTGTAAGACCCTCACAGTACTGGGGGGTATGCTGCCTTCCTCTTTTTTTTCTCTCTCTCTCCAACAATTGGTCCAGTGTAGTGAAGCCCCTACAACAACAGGGAAAAAAAAAAAGTGTACATGCTAAAAAAAGGTCATGCAGTCATTTTTGTTCTAAGTAGCTCTTAGTGCAGTTAAAACAAGACAATGAAATCGAGAATTTACCTTAGATAAATCCTGTTTGTTTGTTTCTCTCTCTCTCTTTTCCTTCCTGTCTTTGGGAAAATACTTCAGGGTTGAAAGCAACAAACCAAAGCGCAGCAGGCAGACTAAACTAGCTCTTCTCTGTTTTCCTATCCAGGAAGGAAGGAAGAGGGAGCTGAGAGGAGCCATTCTAAAAGGCCCTGGTTCCTTTGGCTTCCCTTGGAACTCGGTAATAATTCCTCCGAGATTGCATGGTCTCCACTTTAAATATAAATATATATATAACTCCCCCACTCCTCTGTTTCTCTCCTCCTCTTGCTCTTTTTTTTTTTTAATTCCCTATAATAAAGTTTCCTATTGGATAAAGTCAGCTCCCTGATTTATGCCCAGCTCCTATTGGAAGTTCTCAGGGGCTGACATCACTTAGGAAAGCGAGGGGGTAGGGCTGCCAGATCAGTTTGTCACCACCCAGGCTCCCTAGCCTTTGGCTGGGTGCAACTTCCATTTTAGGTGTTGGATCTGAGAGAAAAAAAAAAAAAAAAAAGAGTGAGTGAGTGAGAGAGAGAGAGAAGGGGAGAGAGAGAAAGAAGATCAGAAAAGATCCTAAAAGGAGGAAGCGGTGGCGAAAGATCAACTACCTTGCTGGATCTGTCTTTCTCAACACATTGGCGAAGTCTTGGGTTTCTTTCTTAAAAGGACTGCTTTTTAGAAGTCCACATCCGAGGTGTGTGCATTTTCAAAAAATATATATGCAGATGGGTTCAGAAGGAAAAGCCAAGTTGAATTTTTGTTGTGTGGTAACGAGAGGGTCTGCTATGCTGATGACTGACTTTTAACCAATATTGTCTTTCTGCTTACTTTGGGGGGGATTTTGTTATTTTATAAAATAAAAAAAGATAAGACACCCCCCAAAAAAACAACAACAACAAAAGAAAAACAACCCCACAAACTTCTCCATCTGAAGATGAATAGATTCGGGGGGAGGGTAAGTGTGAGCTCAATTTTGTAAATTTACATTTTGTGTTCTTTGATTTTTTTTTTTTATTATTTTTTTTTTAATGTGTTCTGTTCTGGGTTAAGCTAACAAACTTCTGTTTTCAGAGCTTCCTTAAACCAAAAGTTGGTTTTCTTTCTTTCTTTTTTCTGGCATGTTGCGTGTGGGTTGGGAGAGGAATTTGCCCGGGTCGGAAGCTAGTTCTCCAGATGGTTGTTCATATGTTTCAGAAACTTTTATTTTCTCACTTTTAGCATTAGATTTGTGCTAACCGGAGCTTTGCAGCGTAAATGGTGGTGTTTTCTCCCTCACCCCAGAGAGTTTGAACGGCCCAGATCAGTTTCAGTCCTGCTGTTCCTGGGTGGGTCCCTCATTTACTTTTCCAGGTGCAACGGGTTGGAGCCTCACTCACCGGCTAGAGGTAGCTTCCCTGCTTTGCCTTTTATAAGAAAACAGATGACTGGACCCACAGGAGTCGAACTGCCATTCCCTTCCTCCTAAAACTACCTTTGATATCAGCAGAGATTTGTGGAGGTGGCTCCAAATATGATAACGTTTGGTTTATGTGCTTAAAGGGATAAGGGACTTCTAATCGTGCTCTTAAGTTCCTGAGTAAAGTGGCACCACACCTGAATCTGTTTTCAAGCTTCACGTTTCCTGAGAGGGCCGTGGGTTAACTCAGGCTGGGCTAACAGAAAAACGCTCATCAGGCTTTTGCGTTTAGAAAGTGTTTGAGGAAGCAAAAGGGAATTTTCAGTTTTCAACCCAAACTGAAAGTTGTTTTTCTTTGAGGTGAGTTTTGTTTGTTTTTTTGTTGTTGTTGTCTGCTTAATTTGCTGTGAAATGAGAAATCTGTAAAGCGGAAGAAGACTCATGACTGTGCTTTTAAATCTGATATTTAATCCCAAGATTTTTTTCCCCCCCAAATAAATTCTAGTGGAGCTACTGCTTTGGGTTAATTACATAGCCAACTCATCTCATTAGTAGCTGAAGACTGGTTGTTCTCCTTGTCCCTTTGAAAATTCTGATCAGTTTGAAAATTATAGCTGGAATAGATACAGCCTCTAATTGCAACAAGACGGGGGCCTTAATATATAGACTGGTCTGTATTTTTAATAATCCTATGTATGCCAACCCCGCCCCCCATTCTTTTTTTTTTTTTTTTTTTTAGATGAAGAGGATACTTCCTTGAATTAGTTTTCTTAGGGTATTTCTTGGAAGATTATTTCATCTTTGTAAAACTGTGGCTTCAGAGGAAACAACTTTTTTTTTTTTTTAATATGGTCTCTACAGTATCTAGATCTCATAATTATAGCAAGTGCAGTAAAAAAAAAAAGAAACAGACAGCATGTACAGTTTGTCGGGATGTCTTTCTTGGTTAATATTTTCCAATTATTATTTTTTTTCCAAATGTTCTCTCTGCTTTAAGTCCAGTCTAAGAGAGGCTTCTTGGTGAATCTTTTTTTTTTTTTTTGGGGGGGGGTGGTTGGTGGTGGTGGTGGTTGCTGAGAGTGTCGGTTTCCTACTCAACCATTAGGGGGAGGGAATGAGAGAACCCGAAGGAGGAGTACAAAGGCAGTTTGAAAATAGGTTCTGGATGACCGAGCGAGTGGTGGGGATTTGGGTCCAGTATTAAATACTGGGCTTTGTACAGCCGCAGTGAGCATCCTCTAACTAACGTCCAGGATACTCTCCACGGAACGAGGCATTGTGTCCCCTGGTGTCTCCTCTAGAGCCTTTCGGATGAGAAGATGGAAGGTTTGTCTTTTTCCCTCACTTCTGCCAGTTCTTTCAATAATAAGGGGTGCAGATAAGTTAAAATATATACATATATATATATATATACACACATCTGTATGTTTATATATATATATATATATATAATTTTTTTTTTTTGCTTTGCTCCTCCTTTGACTTTGAAGGTGACCATTGATAACAAGTCTGAATGAGTTGTGCAGGCTTCTTTCTCTCTGCCTGGCTGGACTCCCCTACTGATGGTTCCTTTGTTATATGACTTGAGGTTGCGGGTCTGGTCCAGGTGGGGGTCTCTTGTGGGTGATTAGAGCTCTAGAGCTTTTCTGAGGGTTCCCGTTGTGGAGAATCAGAGGGGTAGAACATGTTCTCTCAGTTGGTATTAAAAGAAAAACAAAAACCAAAACCCGGGACTGTTGACGATCTCAAAGAAGAAAAGCTTGAGTCTCCGCAATTCAGCCTTGGGTTTTGCGAGCTGGCTGCTCTCAAGGGACGTGTAGCTGCTAGGATAGACGCAGATGAATCGAGCAGGGCTCCCTGGGCTGCTGGAATACGACTTAGCATGACCAGCTCGGCGTGTTGTTTGCCCTACTGTCTTGGTCTCTGTTGGTTCGCAGTTATCCTCCACCTACACCTCCATTTATTTATTTATTTATTTATTTATTTATTTATTTATTTATTTATTTAATCTTATCTGTGTCAGTCACTGTGCAGAAACTGTTTACTTAATTTCCCACAGCTGTCTTATTTATTGACGTTTTAAGGAATTTGAGCCTCAGAGAGACTGAGGTTTGCTGAAAATCACACGTTAAACCCCCGGTCTGACTAACTACAAAGTCCATGGATTTAACCACTAATATACTGCCCTTCTCTGAAGAGAAGAACAACAACTGAACTAAAATGATCCCTTGCTGGAGGCAGGAGCATTCTGAGGTTTCCACCCCACTGGTATTGGGATGATTTACGCATTTAAAAACAATTATCTGTTTCCTGTTAAAAGTTCATGGAAAGCTGGGTGTGTTAGAATGAATATCATCTTAGTCTTTAAAACAAGGCTCTTTCCACACGCCCAAAGCATTGCTGTTCCAGTTCCTTAAACTTACCGGAAATGCCTCAAACTTCATTTGATAATTTTTTGAGATTTTTCTTCTTCCAGAGAATTTTTCAGGCATGTGGATTGGAATGATATTGTTAATTTGCCCGGGGGGAGGGGAGGGGGGGAGGCTGAGCATGTAGTTCAAAATAATGTTCCACATTATTAGAACTGTTGAGTAATTCTAGGCTCGAACCCAGGGCCTCAGACATGGGAAACATGCTCTCTCCCTCTGAGTTACATCTCCGGAGTGGGCTATTTTTGCCTTTCCCTCCAGACTGAGCTGCTGGAGTGTAGGCTCGCTTATCTCTGTATCCTCCTAACACCTTTCTTACTGACTGGTCTCTCCTGAGGTGCTCAGTAAGCCTTGGTTAAATAAGGAATCTGATGAGACCCAGTGAGGGGCTTTTGTGGGGAAAGGCCCAGAGGAAGTCAGGATAGGAAGCAATACAAGACAGATTCATTAAACCACAGTGTCATTCTGAAACTAACTGTGAGCCGGAGTTTCAGCCCTTTATGCTTCTCCTCCCTCCTAGTACTTGGTAAAAATTTCTGGAAACAATTGAAGATTTAAATTAACTTTTTCTTCTAGTCTTGTTTTCTTTCTAGGCATGTAGTCAAAAGAATCAGTGTTGAAAAAAAAACAAAAACGATCATCGTAGTCCTCAGCGCATTTTTGTAAGATAGACAGCTGTTAACTTCAGCCACGGGAACTTTAATAGCGAGAATTAGGACCTAGGGCAGCAGCAGTAGGGAAGTAAGGCCTTCTGCCGGCGGTCACAGTGCTGGCGGTCACTGGCTTTTACACTTGCTAATAAACATCCTAAATACCTGGGGTGATTGATTGTTCTCAGCACCAGCGTTTCCCAAGAATGTGCGCCTAGATGTTACTGTGTGTCTTTGTCATTGCTCCTGCTTTGAAATGTAAGACTTTGCTCACAAACTTGTATTGGGAAGTTTATGAGATTAGGAACCCAAATGGATTTTCTTTTTCTTTTATATATTTATTTATTATTTATTTTCCCTTTTGTTGCCCTTGTTGTTTTTTATTATTGTAGTTATTATTGCTGTTGTTGTCATCATTGTTGGATAGGACAGAGAGAAATGGAGAGAGGAGGGGAAGACAGAGAGGGGGAGAGAAAGATAGACACCTGCAGACCTGCTTCACCGCTTGTGAAGCGACTCCCCTGCAGGTGGAGAGCTGGGGGCTCAAACCTGGATACTTAGAAACAACTACAGATGTGTGTGTGTGTGTGTGTGTGTGTGTGTGTGTCTCCAGGTTTTGGACTGGCTGGGAGAGTGTAAGGAGGGAAAGACAGCTGTTCTGGTTAGAGCTCACAAGGCTCGGCTAATGATGATTGATTTGTATGCAAATGGCCATCTCTGTGTGGATTAAGGGGATACAGGAGTTACTGTGCTATTTTGAAACTTTGCTGAACTTGGAAACTTTTCTATCTTTTTTTTCCCTAGAAATTGAGAGAGGAGGGGAAGACAGAGAGAAAGATAAGATACCTGCAGACCTGCTTCACCACTTGTGAAGCAACCCCCACCGCAGGTGCCGGGCTGGGCCTTTCTCGCTGGCCCTTGAGCTTCCTAGTATGTGTGCTTAACCCGCTGTGCCACTGCCAGACCCTCAAGTTGGAAACTTTGCCAAAGGTTGCTTTTATCACACAGTGAGATAAGTGTAAAAGTGACAAGTTTTGTAAAAGTGGTGACCACTATACCTGTTGACTAGCAAAAAAAAAGGTTTTAAGATAACTTTGGATTCTTGGGGTATAGCTCACCTGGGTAGTGCACTGCTTTGCCAGGTGCCCCGCCCAGGCTTGAGCCTCTACCCCTACCTCCACCCCCACCCCCTGCATTAGAGGAAGCTCAGTGCTCTGTCTTCCACTCTTTCTGCCTCTGTATCTAGATAAAGAAGAGGAAAAGAAACTCTGGACTGTCACAGCGCCCCCACTAAATGTCTAATCTAAATTGTCCACACCAGGGGCTGGAAGGTGGTGCACCAGATTGAATGCACACATTACCACGAGCAAGGACCTTGGTTCAAGCCCTCAGTCCCCACCTGCAGAAGGGAAGCTTGAAAGAGTTGAAACAATACTATAGGTGTTCTTCTCTCTCTCTCCTCTGCCTCCTCCCTTCTCAATTTCTCTCTGTCCTAGCAAATAAATAATTTTTTTGAATGAATAAATTGTCCACACCACCCAGTCAGAAGGAAGGATTCAATGGAGATGGGGTTCTAAGAATGAGAGATACCACAGCATCCTATTTAGCGGCCTGGGGCTTGAACCTAGGTCCTTGTGCATAGCAAATGTGCACTTTACTGGCTGAGCTATCTCCTGGTCCCTCTGCTTTATTATTTTTTTCATCAGACCACTACTCAGCTGGCTGGCTATTGACTTGAGGGATTGAATTATATGCAAATTCTGTGTGCTAATGTCATTTCACAGCCCTTAGCCAATGTTTTTTAAAAAATTATTTATTCCATTTTGTTGCCCTTGTTTTATTGTTGTAGTTATTATTGTTGTTGTTATTGATGTTGTTGTGTTGGATAGGACAGAGAGAAATGGAGAGAGGAGGGGAAGACGGGGAGAGAAAGACAGACACCTGCAGACCTGTTTTACCGCTTGTGAAGCGGCTCCCCTGCAGGTGGGGAGGCCTGGGGCTCGAACCGGGATCCCGAGATCCTTATGCCAGTCCTTGCCCTTCATGCCACCTGCGCTTAACCGGCTGCACTACCGCCCAACTCCCGCTTAGCCGATATTTTTGACTAGTGTACTGACCAAACAGAATTTCCAGTCTGAGTTTCACAAAACTGAGAACTAGGGCGTGTAACTTCATGGTGAAGTCACCTGATGCATCTTTGTCCTGTGCACAAGCCAGGTTCAAGCAGTGCATCGCCTAAGTGAGCTGTTTCACCAGCCCATATTTATTCACTAATAAGAGGGAGAACCAGAGCATCACTCTGATACATGGGATACGGGGGACTCAGACTTGGGACTTCCCTCGTCTGAGAGCCCAATGCTTTCTTTATCCACTATGCTACCTTCGCAGTTATTCTTGCTTATGTTTTTATAAGAGAAAAAATGGACTTCCTAAGAGAATATATATATTTATAATTTATTTATTTATTCCCTTTTGTCGACCTTGTTATTTTATTGTTGTAGTTATTGTTCTTGTTGCTGTCATCATTGGATAGGACAGAGAAATGGAGAGAGGGGAAGACAGAGAAGGGGAGAGAAAGATAGACACCTGCAGACCTGCTCCTGTGAAGCGACTCCCCTGCAGGTGGGGAGCCGGGGGCTCAAACCGGGATCCTTCCACCAGTCCTTGCACTTTGTGCCGCCTGCGCTTGCTTAACCCACCACACTACCGTCCGACTCCCCAATTTATTTTTATTTTAATGTGAGAGATACAGAAAACAGACCAGAGCACTTCTCAGTTCTGGTTTATGCTTGGGGTGGGGTGGGGTGGGGAGGGGAGGGGAGGGGAGGGATTGAACATTTGGTGCCTTAGGCTTGAAAGTCTTTTTGTATAACCGTTAGGCTATCTTCCCAGTCCTTTATTTATTTATTTATTTATTTATTTTTAGGTAGAAATGGAGAGGGAGAGAGGAGAGAGATGATGATAGGGCTAAGACTTCCTTCAGTGACAGGGTGTGGTGGGGCTGGCATCTGGGTGGTGCCCATGACTGAGCAGCACACTGAGTGAGCTATTTTGCCACTACTAGTTGTTTTTTTTTTTTTAAGATTTTCTTTATGAGAAAGATAGGAGAGACAGTCAGATATCACTCTGGCACATGTGCTGCCGGGGATCGAACTTGGGACCTCATGCTTGATGCTTGAGAGTCCAAAGCTTTATCACTGCGCCACCTCCCAGACCACCTAGTTGTTTTTTTTTAAAATGGGAAAAAAAAACATGTTTATTGTTCTAAGGCAAGTTTGGGGAGGTGTGTATGGGGGGCGGGATGGTACATATAGGGTTGTCCAAAATAAGGGTTTTAAGGATATATATACATATACATATATATATATATTATTAGGACAGAGAATTTGAGAGAAGTTGAGATAGAGAAGAGAGATAAACATACCTACAGCACCTCTCCTGAAGCTTCCTTGCTGCAGGTGGGAACTTGGCCTTGAGCCTGTCCTTACTCATGGTGCATTCAACCAGATGTACCATCAACTACCCTGGAAATAATTTTTTTTTTCTCCTCTTACCAAAGCACTGCTCTCAGCTCTGGGTTATGGTGGTGCTGAGGACTGATCCTGGGAATTTAAAGCCTAAGGGGTGACAGTCATTTTGCTCTGCCTTATGGTGTATTAGAGATTGAGCCTGGGACTTTGGTGTCTCAGGCATGAGAGTCTTTGCATAACCATTATGTCTCCCCACCCTCAAGAAATATATATTTTTTAATAGAGTAAAAGGAACTCTGGAGTGAGACAGAAAAGCAGCAGCAAAATTTGACTGTCTTGTAGTAATTTCTTCAGAGACTTGCATTCTTTTTCTTTATTTTCTTTATACTCTATTTTAAGGAGAGAGATACATAGAGACAGCCAGACAGGAGCACACTGCTCAGTTCTGGCTTCTGCTGGTGCCAGAGTGCTGAGACCTCTGAGCCTCAGGCATGAAAATCGGTTGCATAACCATTATGTTGTCTCCTTGCCCTAAGGCTTGAATTCTTCAGGAAGAAAACAGCAAATGAAGTTTTTCCTTTTTGTATCTACAAGGAGACAGAGTTCTAGTATCCAGGGGTGAACTTTCTTTAATTCTGGCAGAGAATGGATTGAAAAAGCTTCGTTTGGGCTTATTAGTCTTGAATTTAAACCAGATTCTTTATCTTAAGTCTTACATGTCCAACCAGGATTTTGTGGGATAACGTTTAGTTATGAATGTTTGTACAGGAAACAGTTACATGAAGATGAAGGCAGGCTTTTAATTTTTTTCTTCTATTTTTCTGGATTAAACCCTTCTTTTATTTATTTATTTATTTATTTTATTTTTGAGAGAGAGAGACACACACACACACAGAGAGAGAGAGAAACACCAGAACACTGCTCAGCTCAGGCTTATGGTGGTGCGGGGGATTGAACCTGGGACTTAGGAGCCTCAGACATGAGAGTCCGTTTGCATAACCATTATGCTGTCTCCCCCGCCCTAAACCCTTCTTTTATATTCAGGAGATGCCATTCTGTATTTTCCGACCTTATTTCTGGAGATTTACAAAACTAGGACATAAAGACATTGAAATTTTATTTATTTTGGATAGAGTTTGAGAGAGAAACAAATTCCTGCAGCACTGCTCCACTGCTTCCACAGCTTCCCCCTCTGCAGTTGGGGACTGTTACGCTGTCTCCCTGGCTCAGACATACTGGATTATTTATTATTTATTTTTTAAATATTTGTTTATTTTGTTTTAAACATTTTATTTTTTATTATTGAGAAAGGAGGAGAGAGAAAGAACCAGACTTCACTCTGGTACGTGTGCTGCCAGGGATTGAACTCAGGACCTCACGCTAGAGAGTCCAATGCTTTGTCCACTACACCAACTCCCAGACCATAAATATTTATTTTTGTTTTTTATTGTTGTTATTGATGTCATCATTGTTACATAGGACAGAGAGAAGGAGAGAGGAGGGGAAGACAGAGAGGGGGAGAGAAAGACAAACACTAGCAGACCTGCTTCACTGCCTGTGAAGCGACTTCCTTGCATGTGGGGAGCCGGGGCCTCGAACCAGGAGCCTTACACCCGTCCTTGCTCTTCGAGCCACATGTGCTTAACTGCTGTGCTACAGCCCGACATACCGTTTTTTTTTTTTTTTAAATACTTCCTGTGAGAAATGTCTTAA
The DNA here is from genome assembly GCF_950295315.1 of Erinaceus europaeus. NCBI lineage: Eukaryota > Metazoa > Chordata > Mammalia > Eulipotyphla > Erinaceidae > Erinaceus > Erinaceus europaeus. The sequence goes on from NC_080178.1 coordinate 7,664,615, forward strand.
GTATGAGGTCCTCTGGGCAGGGGAGATAGCATATGGTTCTGTACAAGACTTTCATGCCTGAGGCTCTGAAGTCTCTGGTTCAGTCCCCCTACACCACTGTAAGCTAGGACTGAGCAGTGCTCAGGTAAAGGAAGAAAAAGAAAGGTCCTCTCTTGTAAGTGAAAAAGAGAGACCGCATGTGGCCTGTGGGAAGCATATGTGCTTGGTACAGCTTCTAGAAATTTTTAGGCTTTCTCTTTTTCTCTGTTCCCTCCCTCCCTCCCTTCCTTCCTCTCCCTCTCTCTTTTATTTTTTATTTATTTGTTTAGTGAGAGAGAGAGAGAGAATAAGAGAGAATGAGAGAGAATACCAGAGTATTACTAGGGCATATGTGTTTCTCCAGGGATGGAGTTTAGGACCTCATGGTTGAGAGTCCAATCAATGTTTTTTTTCAGTCTACGGTATTCCCTCCCTGCTTACGTCCCTCCTTTCTTTCTTTCTTCCTTCCTTCCTTCCTTCCTTCCTTCCTTCCTTTCTTTCTGTCTCTGTCTCTCTCTCTCTTTTTCTTCATATGGAATAGTCATGAAACTGTTTTTCTAAACTGGTTTCTACTGGTATTCCTAAGATTGCTCTCATCAATTCCCACCCAACTCTCCATTTTTCTTTTCTTTACCTTCTTTTTTTTTTTTTTTTTTTTTACCAGAGCACTGCTCAGCTCTGGCTTATGGTGGTGTGGGGTATTAAACTTGGGATTTCGGTGCCTTAGACATGAGAGTCTTTGTATAACCATTATGCTCTGTACCCTTACCCCTATTTCTTTTATGAAAGATAGAACCAGAACAGTGCTGGGTATTTGGTTTCGGGGATTGAATCCAGGACCTCAGTGTGCAAGTCCTGCATTCTACCTACTGAGCCACCTCCCTGGCTGGTCAGAGTGTCCTCCACCCCTAGAATTTATGGTATTTTTATGTTGTTTCAAGGAAGCTTTAAAAAGGTTTTTAAAAAATATTTATTTCCTTTTGCTGCCCTTGTTTTTATTGTTGTAGTTATTATTGTTGTTGTTATTGATGTCGTCATTGTTGGACAGGACAGAGAAATGGAGAGAGGAGGGGAAGACAGAGAAGGGGAGAGAAAGATAGACACCTGCAGGCAGGGAGCTAGGGGCTTGAACTGGGATCCTTACGCCGGTCCTTAGGCTTTGCACCCCCTGTGCTTAACCCGCTGGCTGTGCTATTGCCTGACTCCCTTTCTTTTCTTTTCTTTTCTTTCTTTCTTTCTTTCTTTTTTTTTTTTTAAGATTTACTTATTTATTATGACAGAGAGGTTCAGAGCACTGCTCACCTGGCATCAGTGGTGCTGGGGATTGAACCTTTTCTCTGAAGCCTCAGTCATGCAGAGTGGTGCTCTATAAACTGAGCTACCTGCCCAGACAAGAAATGGTTTTCCTCCCTTCCTTTCTTTTTTATTTTTTATACCAGAGCACTGCTCAGGTCTGGCTTATGGTGGTGTGGGGGGTTGAACCTGGAACGTTGGAGCCTCAGGCATGATAGTCTCTTTGCATAACCATTATGCCGTCTACCCCCATCCTTCCTTCCTTCCTTCCTTCCTTCCTTCCTTCCTTCCTTCCTTCCTTCCTTCCATCTTTCTTTCTTTCTTTCTTTCTTTCTTTCTTTCTTTCTTTCTTTCTTTCTTTCTTTTTCATTAATTAATTAATTTGATAGGAGAGATTGAAAGGGGGAGGGATTGACAGAGAGAGACACCAGCAGCACTGCTTCACCACTTGTGAAGCTTCCCCCTACAGGTGGGGGCCAGAGGCCTGAACCCTGGTCCTTGCACATAGTAGTATATGCACTCAGCCAGTGCCTTGCCCGCCCCCTACCCAAGAAAAGTGCAGGTATTAGGATACTACTTCTGGTTTACTTCAGTTAGAGCTGGGTTTGTCTTATTATTATTTTTTTAAATCTTTATTTACTTATTGGATAGAGACAGCCAGAAGTTGAGAGGGAAAGGGGAGATAGAGGAAGAGAGACAGACACCTGTAGCCCTGCTTCACCACTCACAATGCTTCCCCCCAGCAGATGGGGATGTGGGGTGGGGCTGGAAGCCTGGCCCTTGTGCACAGTAACACTCAACCAGGTGAGTCACCACCCAGCCCCTCAGGTTTGTCTTAATTTGTTGTGATCCTAGATAGCTGATCTCTTCTAATAATTCAGATCAATATTTTTTTCTAAATATTTATTTATTCCCTTTTGTTGCCCTTGTTGTTTTATTGTTGTACTTATTGTTGTCATTGTTGGATAGGACAGAGAGAAATGAAGAGAGGAGGGGAAGACAGAAGGGGGAGAAATAGACACCTGCAGACCTGCTTCACTGCTTGTGAAGCGACTCCCCTGCAGGTGGCGAGCCGGGGGCTCGAACTTGGATCCTTAAGCTGGTCCTTGTGCTCTGCGCCACCTGCACTTAACCCACTGCACTACCGCCGGACTCCCCAGATCAATCTTTATCTCTTCTGTTTGAGATCTCATCCACATTTTCTAGCGAGTTTCTCCTTTGGGTTCTGTTTACAGGAGAGCCAAAGCAATGTGCTTCCCTTGTTCTGTTCGGAATGCAGTTGCACATCGCGAGGTCCGAGGCGTGACAAGATTTTTGTTTTATAGAGCTTATTTTTTAAGACACCCAAAATACATTCTGACGGTCGAGGACATAAGACATTGTTAGAGAAACTAGGTCAGCTTCCCGATACCTTTATCAAAGCACCCATAGTCCCCGTTTCGTTGCAAGTGAAGTAAATCTCCCTGAAATGAAGTAGCCGGTGGACAGCCAACACAGTTTTCAAGCAGAAGAGTCTATTTTAATGGTGAAATTGATGCCCATCTGATTCCTCTCCACTGTTTTCTTTGTTGGAGTGGGGGAAGTTCTGTTATCTCTGTGCTGTGTGCCTCTCCACTGGCTTCTTTTTAAACCAGGGCAGCATTGGGCATTTGACCTTACTGAAGTCCAGCCAAGGCTACGGGGAGACCCCCACACAGAGGGGCCCTCTAGAGCCCAATGAAAGAAAAAAAAAGTATAGCAAGGAAAATGGAATAAAGTTGCTTCAAAAAAAAAAGATCAGGGGGTTGGGCGGTAGTGCAGCGGGTTCAGCGCACGTGGTGTGAAGCACAAGGACCGGCTTAAGGACCCCAGTTCAAGCCCACGGCTCCCCACCTGCAGGGGAGTCGCTTCACAGGCAGTAAAGCAGGTCTGCAGGTGTCTATCTTTCTCTCCCCCTCTGTCTTCCCCATCTCTCTCCATTTCTCTCTGTCCTATCCAACAACGAATGACATCAACAACAACAATAAGGGCTACAACAAGGACAACAAAAGGGTAAAAAAAAAAAAAAAGGCCTCCAGGAGCAGTGGATTCATGATGCAGGCAAGGAGCCCAGCAATAACCCTGGAGGCAAAAAAAAAAAAAATCAGACTTTCTGTTTTTATTGAAAATGAAAAACATCTTCAGCATTCAGAATGAAACTTGAGAGCCAGCTCTATGCCCTGCCTTTGGAATACAATATACCAAATAGACCTCACAGAGCTTACAGTCTACGCAGTCGGGAGAGACAAATGGCAAACAAGCTATTACAATCTATAATGTGTCAGAGTGTCATAATATGATGGACAAGAAAAGCAAAGCAGGGTGGGAGTGAGGTTTTTGTTTATTCAAGGTTGTCCCTGGGTTTGGTTCCTACACAATAAAGATGCCTTTCCTTCTTCCCTTCCCTTTCCTTCTTCCCTTCCCTTTCCTTCTTCCCTTCCCTTTCCTTCTTTTTTCCCCTTTCCTTCCCTTCCCTTCCCTCCCCTTCCCTCCCCTCCCCTCCCCTCTCCTCCCCTTCCCTTATTCCTCTCCCTTCCCTTCTAGAGACAGAAGTAGAGAGGGGATCTCTCTCTCTCACTCTCTCTGTCTCTCTCTCTCTCTGGAAAGTATGGGGAGGGGGGCTTGAACCCATGTTCTTTAAAATTTTTTTTTATTATCTTTATTTATTGGATAGAGACAGCCAGAAATCAAGAGGGAGAGAGGGAGAGAGACAGAGAGACACCTGCAGCCCTGCTTCACTACTCGCAAAGTTTTCCCCTTCAGGTGGGGACCGGGGGCTCAAACTTGGGTCCTTGTGCACTGTAACATGGACACTTAACCAGTTGCGTCACCACCCAGCCCCTGAACCTTGGTTCTTGTGCATCGTAATGTGTGCTTGCTGTGCTGGGAGCACCACCACTGGTACCCCAAGGTTTTGTAATCCACAGTGGTAAGAACCTGACAGAATGTTCTAACCTAAAAGGTTAGGGTGGAATCACACAGACCGTAGCAGAAAGTGCAAAGGTCCTGAGGCCGATTCTTAGAGCGAGATCTTGAGAGACTGAGGCGAGATCTTGAGAGACTGAGGCGTGTTAAGTACACCTGCTCAGGGAGAATGTGAGATGTGAGGAAGGCTAAGACCTGCTTATATGTCCTGTAGAGTACAAAGAAAACTTGTCTCCTCCCTTCAGACCCCAGAGGTAACAGCTGTTAACCGTGTGTGTGTGTGTGTGTGTGTGTGTGTGTAGCGTTGAGGCAACCCCTGACCCACCTTGCCTCTTTCTCCCATTGCAGAAGTCTCTGCAAGTGTGGTCAGCAAATAATTTGCAGAGTAGCAGATCTCCTGTAGGTCGATGACCTTTGCTTGGTGGAATGATAACCGTCGGGCAACGGCATAAAATAAATAAGCTTCTGTATTTTTGGGAAGTGAGTTCAAAACGTCCTTCCCTCTAGACATGCATCTCTTCACTATCTTTGTCTACTTCATCAGTTTTCTGTGACGAGATATGGAAAAGTAAGGAGAAGCGACACTCTAGGTCTGGTAACTTCCTTTTGAGTACATTTGTTGGTTCGATTTTTTTTTTATTGTGCCTTTAACCAAATATTGCACCTGCTTTACTCACTCGCTTCCTTTCCTTTTGCTCAAGCAACGATAAAGCTCCTGCTTCCTGTGAATGTGAACCACTGGCTATAAAGGCCTCAGGGACCACCCTGCAGGTCCCTCTGTCTGGATTTCTGTCTTAAATGTCGAGGGGGATGGCAGCCCTGAGTGTGACAGTGTGCCTGTTTCCCCTCTGCCCTACGCTAAGGGTAAGAGGAAGGTTTCTGGCGGCAGTACTGAACCTTTTCACCTGGTTGACTTGGATGGGATTCAGGAAAAAAGCCCCAACTATTTCATGATGGGTGTTCTGTGACAGCCCCAGACGGAAAAGTAAAAGGCTACTTGATCACCAGAGAGTCCTTGTGTCTAGAGTCACCACCCACTAAAACTTTCCCTCTCGAGATTTCTGGTTTAGCTAGTTTGTCCTTCTGTGAAAGACTCTTCTTGTCTCTGTCTCTCTCTGGAGGTTAGTCTTGGAACTTGACCCGGTTACCCTCCCTTCTCCCCTTTAATTAGACCTCTCTAGTTGTCATTCTTTTCCTTAATCTCATCCTTGGGAGGTGGTCTCAATCAGGAAACATCTCCCCCCAACTCTACCCTGTTTTTGGCCAGGTGACTGTACCGTCTGGCATTGAAATAGTTCTTGGCAGTCACAGGTTCCTCCAAAATCTGAAGTCACTATATCTGTGTATTACACAGAGACAGACAGAGACAAAGAAGTAGAGACCACACGGATTTGGAACTTCCCTTCCCCCAGTTCAGCAGTGCTGCCATATGGTGTGGGAGCTCTAACCTGGGAGCTGTGTGCAGAGCAAAGCAGCCAGCGCCTCCCAGGTGAGCAATCTCCTTGCCCCCTACTTTGGCTTTTGTAGCTGCCTTGAAGTGGTGTCTGTCTCTTTCCTTTAACCAGAGCACTGCTCAGCTCTGGCTTATGGTGGTGCAGGGGATTGAACTTGGGACTTTGGAGCTTCAGGCTTAAGAGTTTCTTTGCCGGGAGCCGGGCTGTAGCGCAGCGGGTTAAGCGCAGGTGGCGCTAAGCGCAAGGACGGGCATGACGATCCCGGTTCCAGCCCCCGGCTCCCCACCTGCAGGGGAGTCGCTTCACAGGCGGTGAAGCAGATCTGCAGGTGTCTGTCTTTCTCTCCTCCTCTCTGTCTTCCCCTCCTCTCTCCATTTCTCTCTGTCCTATCCAACAACGACGACAACAACTACAACAACAACAACAAAAAGACAACAAGGGCAACAAAAGGGAAGATAAATAAAATTACAAAAAAAAAAAGAGTTTCTTTGCATAACCATCATGCTATCTACCCTCGCCCTTTCTTTCTTTTCTTTTCTTTTCTTTTCTTTTCTTTTCTTTTCTTTTCTTTTCTTTTCTTTTCTTTTCTCTTCTTTCCTTTTTTGCCTCCAGGCTTATTACTGGGGTTCAGTGCCTACACCAGGAATCCACTGCTCCTGGAGGCCATTCCCCCCCCCTTTTGTTGCCCTTGTAGCCTTGTTGTGGTTGTTATTGTTGCTGTTGATGTTGTTTGTTGTTGGATAGGATAGAGAGAAATGGAGAGAGGAGGAGAAGATAGAGGGGGAGAGAAAGACACCTGCAGACCTGTTTCATTGCCTATGAATTGGCTCCCCTGTAGGTGGGGAGCCGGGGCTCGAACTGGGGTCCTTATGCTGGTCCTTGTGCTTTGTGCCACCTGCGCTTAACTGCTGTGCTCCCGCCCCTTTCTTCCTTTTATTATTTATGAGTGAGTGAGAGAAAGAGAGAGAACCAGAAACTCACTGGCAAACACAGTGCTAGGGGTGGAACTCGAGGCCTCGTACTTAGAGGTTAGAAACCCCTGGGCCACAAAAGGATGTTCTCAACAGCGGCCTTCCTCTCCTAGGCCTGTGGTATAGTAACGACATATGTTTCCTGTGGGCATATTCTTCCTTTATAGTTATTTTTTTAAATATTTATTTATTCCCTTTTGTTGTCCTTGTTGTTTTATTGTTGTAGTTATTATTGTTGTTGTTGTTGGATAGGACAGAGAGAAATGGAGAGAGGAGGGGGAAGACAGAGAGGGGGAGAGAAAGATAGACACCTGCAGACCTGCTTCACCACTTGTGAAGCGACTTCCCTGCAGGTGGGGAGCGGGCGCTCGAACTGGGATCCTTACGCTGGTCCTTGTGCTTTGTGCCACCTGGGCTTAACCCACTGCGCTACAGCCCGACTCCCTTTTATATTTCTTCTAAGAACATTTTTGCTGCTCACTTTATACAAGTCACAGTTAAAGTGACTTCCTTGAGTAGGTGTCAAAGGCAAAGCTTGAATTCTGGTTATTTCTGTGGTCAACTAGGCTAGACTGAACTGTGGTCCTGGACGTTCAATTTAGGACTTTGGACCTGATCTGTGATAGAATATACATCCGGTCTCTGGAAATGCGCTCCAGCTTTTTGTTTCTTGGCAGAAACATAAGCTAAGATTTTTTTCTTTTTTTTTTTTTTTAAATCAGATTGTCCACTCTGTAATGTAAATAGGGATATCTTTCAATGTAGAAACTTGAGATTCCAAAGGAATGACAATTCTTTCTTCCAGGTTCTGAGTCTAGAATATAGGATTTTTGTCTGTGATTCCAGGCATCCATGAGTTTAATCTTTGCTTTCAAAGCGCTTCTCATACTGAGTAGTGATCAGAGTTCTCTGAACACGTGATCAAACTAGTGTTCCTGGGGGCCGAGTGGTGGTGTACCCAGTTGAGCAAACACATCACCACTCTCGAGAACCTGGGTTCACTCCCTCCCCTCCCCTCTCAACCTGCAAGGGGGATACTTCACAAGAGGTGAAGCAGATCTACAGGTGTCTGTCTTTCTCCCCATTAGTACCTACCCTTCCCTGTCAATTTCTTTCTGTCCTATTAAATAGGAAAAGAAGAAAAAGGCCGCCAGGAGTTGTGGACTGAGCTCCAGCCATAGCCCTGGGGTAAAATAAAATAAATCTAGTGTTCCTCTTGCAGTATGGTGGTCAGGCATGGATCAGCTGTTCCCAACAGTTGACTATTGGACTCACTTTAATTGGCTCAAAGATATAAAGACCTACAAAATTGCTCACTTGGATAGTTTGCTGCCCTCACATGCTTGTGACCTAGGTTTGAGCCCAACCCCCACTGCACTGGAGGAAGTGTTCATACTGTGGTCTTCATTACTCTCTCTGCAATAATAATTAGTCTGAGAAGTAAAGACTAGTCTATGGTAGTAGACATAGTGAGAAGGTGGAGTTCTCTCTTTCTCTGTATCCTCATTGTTTTGGAATTACAGATGTAATTGTAATAACCACCCTTACTAAGCATGCTACCAGCGCTTTGCCTGCTCGGGGGAAGAGAAATTTTTTTTTTTTTGGACCATATCTGCATTTTGAAATTGTGGAACAAATTCAGGAGAGGATGTTAGCATTGAAACTCAGCTGGACAATTTGTTTAAAACTTGACAGGAAGGGCTAATGTTACTTCCTGTCTGAAAAGGAAGTGTTGGTTTCCTCCTCTTCCTCCTTGGTTAACTCTGGTCAACTTGGAATATTTCTGGGGGGAGGGGCTGGTCAGTTAATAATTTTAACTGGCTACTTGTACTTTGGGACATTATGTCACCATAAAATTCTTTCTTAAAAATATTTTGTTTATTTTATTTTTGAGAGAGATTCAGAGAGAGAGAGACACACACACAGAGAAACACCAGAGCACTGCTCAGCTCTGGTTTATGGTGGTGGTGGGGAGATTGAACCTGGGACTTAGGAGCCTCAGGCATGATAGTCTGTTTGCATAACCACTATGCTGTCTCCCCTGCCCATCACCATAAAATTCAACTGTGGAAGTCTTTAACATTGTCCTATCTTTCTGCATGTCCGGAGGATCCAACCATATATATATTTGGTTTGACTATTATTGTTCAGGGAACCTTCTAGTCTCCCAGACATGATTTTACATTCAACCTTATACCTCCGTTGTATTCCTGACATTTGGAAATAGGTCAAGGAGTTATAGGGAAGAAACTAAAAACCCATTTGATCCTGAGATTAGGTTGTGGAAAGGAGAAAAGAAGTGAGCAGAGAGGGGAGTGGATGACAAAGGTTTCTTATTTTTATACTGAGTCAAGAAAGCATTCCTTGTAAGTGGGGCCAGTTGGCACTCTTCCTGCTATTTTAGTTCAGGCTTCTTCTTCCTACTGGCCAGTCAATTGTATTAAGTGTTTGATGTGAGTTTGAACTGTGGTCTCTGGGGTTGAGGGGAGGGAGAGTGGTGGAAACAGCTGGTGCCTTCATCAAGCTATCTCAATTATGCTTCTTTGCAGAGAGTGGGGGTGGGGATGGCAGAGAAATTGGATGTGTTAGCTGACTCCCAGTAACTCATGCAGTGGGATTGGCTTCTCAGGTACCCTTACTGCTTTGTGGGATGTTAGCTAGTTGGAATGTAGCTGAACCTGTCCCCAGCATATTCTTTTCCCCCTGCCTCATCTCCTTCCAGCTTTCTCTGCTTAGCGTCCGATTTGGAGAGCCAAAGGGGTACGCGGGAGGTTAGACACTAAGACAGTCATGCTTATCCAGCCATTGAGTATTCAGCCAAAGTCGTGGCCCCTCCATTGACTCTCTCCTTACCCATTCATTCTTCTTCTGCTTGGGCTGTCTAAATATGTCAGCAGATAGCCAGAGACACAGTGAGAACCAGGACCTGGGGGGGGGGGGGTGAAGTCATGCTGTATTGTAATGGGTTGGAGTACTCTTCTCTCTCCCATACACCCTGGGGTGACTCTGTTTCTGAGTCAGCACTCCTGTTCCCTTTCACCTGCTGAGTCTGGCAAGCATTCTCTTGGAGTAGTAACATCTATATAGGTGTGTCTGGTTTTCTGCCTGAGGTGTGTCTTACAATTCCCCTTCTCTACCCTCTTTTTTGGTATCTGAAATCTCTTTACTAGACTTTCTTTTTAGTCTGGCTTCATGCATATCCAGCTCATACCATAGTACTTAATTGACCAATTCATACAGTCTGAGCTATTAAACCTGGGAGAACTGGATAAAAAAACCACTATCAATAATACTTGTAACTCATTTTTTTCAGTTACTCGAGAAAAAGGAAGGTAGTCTGACTCACTGCTAGGTTAGACATGTTAAACTTTGCTTCAGTGATAGTCTTCAGTGGCTAGGGCCTGGTTCTGATATTCTAGGGCCTGGTTCTGATATTCTAGTCTACAACATATATATATATATATATATATATATATATATATATACTGTTTTTCCTTTCTAGCTCAGGAATGACTGTTGTGTATATTCCCGTCTCATCTCCTTCCACTTGGCTAGGTCACATCCTTCCAATGCCTTCTTAGTTGTGCTGTTCTAAACATAGGTCCTTCTGTTCCATGTGCTGTGTAAATCAGACTCCAGTCCAAAGAGCATGTCTAGCAGACCCAAGGATGCAGGAGTCTATGAGAAAGAAAGGGAGGAGAAGACGAGAAGAGCTTGCCCATAATGTCTCACTGGTTGGAGAATTCTCTACTGAGTCTTGCGCTGTGTTTTATGCACAAGGAATTGAGTTTTTGGACAGTGGATGTTAATTATTTATTTTTTGAATTTTAAGAATTTCTTGTTAATAGAGCTTGACTTCTATCTACATCTCTGCTTCTGGCAAGTGGGATTAGATTATTTATCTAATTTTTGGAATCTGCCGAGGACCCTTATTTGGAAGTGTGGCTTCTTTTCCTCTGTTTAAAAATATTTATTTATTTTGGATAGAGACAGAAATAGGGGAGGGGGAGCCAGAGACACCCACGGCACTACTTCATCCCTTTCCCTTTTTAAAAAAATATTTATTCCCTTTTGTTGCCCTTGTTGTTTTATTGTTGTAGTTATTGTTGTTGTCGTTGTTGGATAGGACAGAGAGAAATGGAGAGAGGAGGGGAAGACAGAGAGGGGGAGAGAAAGACAGACACCTGCAGACCTGCCTCACCGCTTGTGAAGCGACTCCCCTGCAGGTGGAGAGCCGGGGGCTCGAACCTGGATCCTTATGCCGGTCATTGCACTTCTCGCCACATGCGCTTAACTCGCTGTGCTACCGGCCGACCCACTACTTCGTCTCTTATAAAGCTTCCTACGCTGCAGGTGGGGACCAGGGGCTTGAACCCTGGTCCTTGTACGCTGCAACATGCGCCACCACCCAGCTCCATGGCATCCTTTGCTTGTGTGGTCCCCAAATCATCAGCCTGTCCCCCTGCAGGGTAAGGAGTGAACAAGAAATGCTGAAGTCTCCATCTTGCCGTCTTTGCACCCACCCAGCACAGTTGTACAAATTCCTAGTGGTCCTTCCTCTCCCTCCCTAGGGAAAGGGGAAACTTTGCTCTCAGCACCTGCTGGTGCCTAGCCTGCCTCTTTCTTTCTTTCTTTTTTTTTTTTTTTGGGTGGAGTCAGCTGCCTTTGTTTGTCCTCTGTGGGGCCTCTGAGGAGTGGACTTTATGCTTGTGGGGAAAGGAGTTTGAAAGGCCCTGAAAAAAAAAAAAAACAGGATCTGGCTGCTAAAAAATAAATAAATAAATAAATAAATAAACTGGATCTGGCTGCTAAAAAAAAAAACAAACAAAAAAAAAAAAACTGGACCTGGCCCTTAAAAAAAAAAGGTGATGAGGATATGGCCTCCCGGTAGCCTAGCCCTTCAGGTGGGAAAATTCCACTGGCTGAGTCTTGCTGGGCTATCAGATGGCTGCGGTGAAGCTTTCTTCTGGGTCTGTCACTTGGAGCTGAGTTGAACAGAACAGCAGCAGTAGCTTTCAGGACCCCCCCCTCCCCCCAGTGTGAGCCCCCAGTGTGAAGAAACTTGGCCAAGGGAGGAATCTTAAAAATCCCCTCCCCATGGTGGGGGAGGGGAGAGGGAAAATCCCCTCCCCAGCTCCCCAATCCCAGCTCCCCAATCCCAGCTCCCAGCTCCCCAATCCCAGCTCCCAGCTCCCAGCTCCCAGCTCCCCAGCTCCCCAGCTCCCCAGCTCCCAGCTCCCAGCTCCCAGCTCCCAGCTCCCAGCCCCCAGCCCCCAGCCCCCAGCCCCCAGCCCCCAGCCCCCAGCCCCCAGCCCTTGGGTCCACACACGGTATCTTTCTGCTGATTTGCAGGCCTGAGCTTTGTCCTATGGAGCGTTGGCTTGGGCAGGGAGGACGTTGTTTTCCCCGAACACGATAAGGAGCCGAGCGGGGCAAAGTGGGAGCCCTGGCTGGTGATTGGTAGACAGGATGCCCTGGAATGCGGTTGGCCTGTAGCCCAGAATCCAGCACTTTGTATTTGTTTGTTTCTGGGAGACTGTGGTCTGGTGCTACTGTGACAGGAAGTGAGAAAGCTGGGAGTGGGGGAACTGAGAGGGGCGATGTCTTTGTGGTTCTCCTGTGAAATCTCTTTGTCCCTGGAGAGCGGCTCTGCTCCAGGGCTCTACTGAGAAGAGAGCAGCCTTTGTATGCCTAATGGGGCTCCGAGCTTCTAGCTTACTCCGAGGGACCAGGGAGTGTGAATTCTGACTGGCCTCTTGCTTCTTAGCACTTGAGTTATGTAAATGACCTCGATCTCCTAGCATTGGGAATCTCACAGAGTTTGTGTGTCCTGCTGTTATTTATAGCTGGCTAGGATTTAATTAAGAACGGAATTCTAGAAGGAGATAAATGTTTATTTATACAGTGTCGAGTCACGATATTTATTGGAGCTATCTTGTTGGGTCTGAAAGGGAAAGAGGCAGACAGGACCCTGCATTTCGCAGTTCATTTTTCTGCTTGGCACCCTGTTGTGAACACACCCAGAGAGAGCATGGTGGTCTTTGATTTCAATTTGGAGAGGTTCTAGTCCCTTTTTTAAAACACAAGTAAAGAATAGTTAGTAGATTCCAGGGTGTGTCCCCGACCCCCCCCCCCCACTAAGCTAGCACCTGTAGCACTCTGTCCTTCTCTTCCTTTCTTCCCCCTGTAGCACTCTGTCCTTCTCTTCCTTTCTTCCCCCCTGTAGCACTCTGTCCTTCTCTTCCTTTCTCCCCCCTGTAGCACTCTGTCCTTCTCTTCCTTTCTTCCCCTTGTAGCACTCTGTCCTTCTCTTCCTTTCTCCCCCTGTAGCACTCTGTCCTTCTCTTCCTTTCTCCCCCCTGTAGCACTCTGTCCTTCTCTTCCTTTCTCCCCCCTGTAGCACTCTGTCCTTCTCTTCCTTTCTTCCCACTGTAGCACTCTGTCCTTCTCTTCCTTTCTTCCCCCTGTAGCACTCTGTCCTTCTCTTCCTTTCTCCCCCTGTAGCACTCTGTCCTTCGCTTCCTTTCTCCCCCTGTAGCACTCTGTCCTTCTCTTCCTTTCTCCCCCCTGTAGCACTCTGTCCTTCTCTTCCTTTCTTCCCCTGTAGCACTCTGTCCTTCTCTTCCTTTCTTCCCACTGTAGCACTCTGTCCTTCTCTTCCTTTCTTCCCCCTGTAGCACTCTGTCCTTCTCTTCCTTTCTCCCCCTGTAGCACTCTGTCCTTCGCTTCCTTTCTCCCCCTGTAGCACTCTGTCCTTCTCTTCCTTTCTCCCCCCTGTAGCACTCTGTCCTTCTCTTCCTTTCTCCCCCCTGTAGCACTCTGTCCTTCTCTTCCTTTCTCCCCCTGTAGCACTCTGTCCTTCTCTTCCTTTCTCCCCCTGTAGCACTCTGTCCTTCTCTTCCTTTCTCCCCCCTGTAGCACTCTGTCCTTCTCTTCCTTTCTCCCCCCCTGTAGCACTCTGTCCTTCTCTTCCTTTCTCCCCCTGTAGCACTCTGTCCTTCTCTTCCTTTCTTCCCCCCTGTAGCACTCTGTCCTTCTCTTCCTTTCTCCCCCCTGTAGCACTCTGTCCTTCTCTTCCTTTCTTCCCCTTGTAGCACTCTGTCCTTCTCTTCCTTTCTCCCCCTGTAGCACTCTGTCCTTCTCTTCCTTTCTCCCCCCTGTAGCACTCTGTCCTTCACTTCCTTTCTCCCCCCTGTAGCACTCTGTCCTTCTCTTCCTTTCTCCCCCCTGTAGCACTCTGTCCTTCTCTTCCTTTCTTCCCCTGTAGCACTCTGTCCTTCTCTTCCTTTCTTCCCCCCTGTAGCACTCTGTCCTTCTCTTCCTTTCTCCCCCCTGTAGCACTCTGTCCTTCTCTTCCTTTCTCCCCCTGTAGCACTCTGTCCTTCTCTTCCTTTCTCCCCCTGTAGCACTCTGTCCTTCTCTTCCTTTCTCCCCCCTGTAGCACTCTGTCCTTCTCTTCCTTTCTCCCCCCCTGTAGCACTCTGTCCTTCTCTTCCTTTCTCCCCCTGTAGCACTCTGTCCTTCTCTTCCTTTCTCCCCCCTGTAGCACTCTGTCCTTCTCTTCCTTTCTTCCCCCTGTAGCACTCTGTCCTTCTCTTCCTTTCTTCCCCCTGTAGCACTCTGTCCTTCTCTTCCTTTCTTCCCCCTGTAGCACTCTGTCCTTCTCTTCCTTTCTTCCCCCTGTAGCACTCTGTCCTTCTCTTCCTTTCTCCCCCTGTAGCACTCTGTCCTTCTCTTCCTTTCTTCCCCCCTGTAGCACTCTGTCCTTCTCTTCCTTTCTTCCCCCCTGTAGCACTCTGTCCTTCTCTTCCTTTCTCCCCCCTGTAGCACTCTGTCCTTCTCTTCCTTTCTCCCCCTGTAGCACTCTGTCCTTCTCTTCCTTTCTCCCCCCTGTAGCACTCTGTCCTTCTCTTCCTTTCTCCCCCCTGTAGCACTCTGTCCTTCTCTTCCTTTCTCCCCCCTGTAGCACTCTGTCCTTCTCTTCCTTTCTCCCCCTGTAGCACTCTGTCCTTCTCTTCCTTTCTCCCCCCTGTAGCACTCTGTCCTTCTCTTCCTTTCTCCCCCCTGTAGCACTCTGTCCTTCTCTTCCTTTCTCCCCCTGTAGCACTCTGTCCTTCTCTTCCTTTCTCCCCCCTGTAGCACTCTGTCCTTCTCTTCCTTTCTCCCCCCTGTAGCACTCTGTCCTTCTCTTCCTTCCTCCCCCTGTAGCACTCTGTCCTTCTCTTCCTTTCTTCCCCCTGTAGCACTCTGTCCTTCTCTTCCTTTCTCCCCCTGTAGCACTCTGTCCTTCTCTTCCTTTCTCCCCCCTGTAGCACTCTGTCCTTCTCTTCCTTTCTTCCCCTGTAGCACTCTGTCCTTCTCTTCCTTTCTTCCCCCCTGTAGCACTCTGTCCTTCTCTTCCTTTCTCCCCCTGTAGCACTCTGTCCTTCTCTTCCTTTCTTCCCCCTGTAGCACTCTGTCCTTCTCTTCCTTTCTCCCCCCTGTAGCACTCTGTCCTTCTCTTCCTTTCTTCCCCCTGTAGCACTCTGTCCTTCTCTTCCTTTCTTCCCCTGTAGCACTCTGTCCTTCTCTTCCTTTCTTCCCCCCTGTAGCACTCTGTCCTTCTCTTCCTTTCTTCCCCCTGTAGCACTCTGTCCTTCTCTTCCTTTCTTCCCCTGTAGCACTCTGTCCTTCTCTTCCTTTCTCCCCCCTGTAGCACTCTGTCCTTCTCTTCCTTTCTCCCCCCTGTAGCACTCTGTCCTTCTCTTCCTTTCTCCCCCCTGTAGCACTCTGTCCTTCTCTTCCTTTCTCCCCCCTGTAGCACTCTGTCCTTCTCTTTCCTTTCTTCCCCTTGCTTTGTGTTTTCCTTGCCCCTGTTCTAGTTGTGAAGCAGGCATCTCTTCTCACTCCCTGGATTGGGGAGCTGAGCCCTCAATTTCTTGCCAAGTTGGCTAGTCCCTGAGCACACACACAGACCAGCCTTTGATGACCCAGGAGGACAGCTGCCCTAGAAGCAGATTGCTGACATACCACGAGAACAATCCCTCCGCTCTGTTCTGATGCTGCTAGCACAGTCTTCCCTGCTTCAGAGTCCTTCCTCTGTTTCCCACCCCAGCACTGATCTTTGTGTTTGCTTTAGGGAGATATCACAGACATCACATTAAAATTGAGAGTAGGTGGGTTGGGTGGTGGTCCCCTGGGCTCCAGGATCCTTATTCAAGCCCTGCTCCCCACCTGCGGGGGGGTCACTTCTCAAGGGGTGAAACACGTCTGCAGGTGTCTTTTTCTTTCCCTCTCTATCTTCTACTCCCCTCTCAATTTCTCTCTGCTCTATCAAAAAAAAAAAAAAAAAAAAACCAGAAAAAATGGCCACAGGAGCTACAGCGATAACCCTGGAGGAAAACAAACAAACAAACAAACAGTGAGAGTGGGGGGTGGGGAGATAGCACAGTGTTAGAACATAGGACTTGCAGAGTGTATGCTGGAAACTGGGAAGTTCCGTTCCTGCGAAAAGCATGCCGGAGCTGAACAGTACTGTGGTCTCTCAAAAGCAAACTTGTTGAGCCAGCATGATAGCTCACCTGGGGGGGTGCCTGCTTTGTTAGGCCTGTGACCCAGCTTGGGGCCTGGCCCCTCATTGCACTGGGGGAACTTTGGTCATGCGGTTTCTTTTTCTTTTATTTATTATCTTTATTTATTTACTGGATAGAGACAGCCAGAAATCATGTGGGAAGGGGGTGATAGTAAGGGAGAGAGACAGACACATGCAACACTGTTCACCACTCTTGAAGCTTTTCCCATGCAAGTGGGAAAGGCTCGAACCTGTGGTCATGTGGTTTCTTTCCCTCTCTCCCTCTGTTGGCTGTCTCTGTTTCTATCTAAAAAAAAAAAAAAAAAAAAAAAGTTGATCCAGAGGGGTGAATCCCTAGCAACAACAAAAACCTTTTTGGTTTTAAAACTTTTTTTAAAAAGGATTTATTTATGAGTGGTCCGGGAGGTGGCGCAGTGGATAAAGCATTGGACTCTCAAGCATGAGGTCCTGAGTTCAATCCCTGGCAGCATATGCACCAGAGTGATGTCTGGTTCTTTCTCTCTCTCTTCCTAGCTTTCTCATTAATAAATGAATAAGGGGGTTGAGTGGTGGCGCACCTGCTTGAGCGCACATGTCACTGCGCAAGGACCTAGCTTCAAGCCCGTGTTCCCCACCTGCAGGGGGCAAGCTTCAGGAGTGGTGAAGCAGTGCTGCAGGCGTCTCTCTGTCTCTCTTCCTCTCTATCCTACCCTTCCCTCTCAATTTCTGGCTGTCTATCCAATAAATAAATAAAGATAATTAAAAAATTAAAAAAAGAGAAACTTAAAATAGCACCACTCTGGCACATAGGATCCTGAGTCTTGAGAGTCTCACACTTGGGCTGGTGAGACAGTGTGCTGCAGGTTAAAGCCTGCGGGGAAGGAAGCCTCAGTGCTCGGGTCTGCTACCTGCCTTTCAGTCTCTCACTCAGATAGAGAGAGATTCCAACACTTGAGCCATTGAGATACCTCCCAGTTGCCCCTTCCACCCCCCAAAAAAAATCTTTAAAAAATGTGTGTGGGGCCAGGTGGTGGTTCATTGGTTAGAGCTCACATTTTGTCCGGCACAGGGACCCAGGCTTGAGCCCCTGTCCCCTCTGTGGAATCACCATGCAAAGGGGAAGCTTCCTGATGGCTGGAGCTGTGCTGTGGCGTCTCCCTTCCTTGTTTCTTGTTCCCTCTTTGGTTCTCACACTTTATGTAGAAAAAAAACAAAATTGGGAAATTTGTGGTAAAAAAAAAAATTTTTTTTTTGAGTAAGTGATTAGAGACTGTGGCATGTAGCCAGATTCTAGAGTGTAGGTGGTGGTGTACAAAATAGTACTATTGTTCCTTGCACCATCTCTCCTGAGAGCTTGTCCCGTATAAAAAATGAGAACTCTAAGGTCGATTGCAAACTATTCTGCCCCCAGAGTGAGTAAGGTTTTGCTCTCCAGAGTGAAGATGAGCTCAGCCCGGGAGGTAGCTCAGTGGGTAACCCTCGTATCATGCCCTGCCCTGTGAGTTCTTTAGTTCGATCCTGGCACCCACCACATGTGCCAAAGTGATGCTTTCCTCTCTTGTTAATAAGCACAGATTTTAAAAACTGAAAATAAGCTCCAAAGATTTCACCACTTCCACCGCCACATCCTCTCTCACCTCCTTCCTCTCCATCCCCAAGTTTTGGGCGACTACTCTGTTGGCTATACAATGAATTAAAAAAAAATTCTTAAAAAATATTTATTTATTCTCTTTTGTTGCCCTTATTATTATTATGTAGTTATTATTAATGTCATTGTTGGATAGGATAGAGAGAAATGGAGAGAGGAGGGGAAGACAGAGTGGGGGAGAGAAAGACAGACACCTGCAGACCTGCTTCACTGCCTGTGAAGCAATCCCCCTGCAGGTGGGGAGCCGGGGGCTTGAACCGGAATCCTTACACCGGTCCTTGTGTTTTGCGCCACCTGTGCTTAACCCGCTGCACTATCACCTGACTCCCTGTATAGCGAATTTTAACCACAAGGAACAGAGCACGTTCATACTCTTGAGTCAAGGAGAAGTAAACATGAACTCGGAGTAGAACAAGAGTTTCTGCCACTTACCACCTACTTGGGCATATACAACAGTGCACTGAATATTCACCTATAGCAAAGGCCCAATGTTACTCCAGAGTTGAGAGGATTATATGTGTTGAATTTTTTTTTTAAAGATTTTATTTATTTATTAGTGAGAAAGATAGGAAGAGAGAAAGAACCAGACATCACTCTGGTACATGTGCTGCCAGGGATTGAACTCAGGACCTCATGCTTGACAGTCTGATGCTTTATCCACTGCGCCACCTCCCAGACCGGACCGCTATATGTGATGATTTATAGGCAAAGATGAGTGATTGAGAACTCAAAACTTTCCTTCTTTTTTTTAGATGGGTAAGGTCTTCCTTCAGCGTTCCCGTTATGATCTGTGGCTAGAACAGGACTGTGTCACTTTCTTTGGCTTCTCATAGACTCTTTTTAAAAAATATTTATTTTACTGGGTAGAGACAGAGAAATTGACAGGAAAGGGGAAGATAGAGCAGAAACAGACATATGTAGCACAGCTTCACAGCTTGAAAAGCTTTCCCCACAGGCAGGACCAGAGGCTCGGCCCCTCTCTGTGCATTCTAACTTGTGGGCTCTACCACCGTGCCACCACACCACACGGCTCCCCTCATAGACTTTCACCTTCTCTGTTTTTGTGGCTTTTCTGCACAGTATACTGGTATGCTCTCAGCTGAGCTGACGGAAAGGAGAATTGTGTTGCTGGCTTCAGAACTTTGAAGAAGTAGAACTATGTAAACCTGACTTAGTTAACACTTATTGTCAGATTTTCCAAGTGATGGGCAAAGAGATAGGGGTATGTCAGAGAGTTTGGTGAGAAGCTGCCTCTTGAAAGGAAAAAAAAAAAAAAGGAATGTGACCTCTAGTAAATCCTCAGATTAAGCTTCTATTTTTTTTCTCCCCCAAGTTTTGTTTGTTTCTTTGTTATTCTTTTCTCAGCTTTGAGTAGGGAAGGCTGTAAAGTTGGTAAGTGATTGTGGGGTTCCAGAGCCTGGATAGAGGGAATTTAAGGACTGCCACATGTCTTGGATTTAGCTAAATTTAGGATTTTTCATGGCACAAGAGTTAAGCTGGAATGGGGGCGTGGTGGGGGTGAGTGAGTAGGGCACATAGCATTTATGGTTTATGCAAAAATCTCTTTTGCCCAAGACCCCAGGTTCAATCCCTTGCAACACCATGGGCCAGAGCTGAGCAGTGCTCTAATACATTAACAGTAGGAATTAAAACAATCCCCTTTTCTGTCTGGATCAAACCATTTGCCACTTCTCACTGTGTACCTGACCCCTTTCTCTTTTCCTCCCTCCCCTTGGAGGAAGGGGAGAGGCCAAGTGGGTCTGACACCTCCCTCGCTTTTGCCCCTCCCTCTTTATCTTTGTCTTCTTATCGGCCTCTCCCTAAAGCGCCCGCTTTCTCCTTATAAGGCTAGGTAAGGCGCCCTCAGCCGGATTGCAACAGCGATCCAGGTAAGTTACTCAGTGTGTCTCAGTGCTCTCGGACTGAGAGAAAATTCAGTGTTATCTGTCCCAGTGGAGGCCTTGGGGAGGCCTGTTGGTAATGGGGGAGGAGGAGGAGGAGGCCTGGCCAGAGAGATCAGAGGACTCGTTAGACCAGTCTTGTGTGTGTCATACACGCTCCAGCGAGAAGCAGGTTTTGTTTGTTTCCATGCCCTTTCAGTCCTGGGCCCTCTCGCTAGCTGAGAGCCACACCCTTCCTTGGCTCCAAAGCAGCCCAGCGTTTAGCCATTTTCCTAAGCTATGGTTTGAGAGGTCCTAGAATACTTGGGGTGGGGAGTCGGAGACGAGAGCTAGAGTGTTCCATCTGGTTTTCTGAACTTAGGACGACAAAAGCTTTTTTTTTTCTTTGAAAGTCACAGTGAACAACTAAATCCTGACAGGTAACGTGAGGTCAGAATTATAAAACCTGAAGTAAACTGAAGGTGTTCCATTGTCTACAGAGATTGCCAGATCAACTTCCTCTTAGCAAAGAACATTAAAACAAATAAGCTTCTGCAGCTTGGGAGGTAGGTGGCCCAATGGGTAGAGCTGTGAGGCTTCAGATGCAGCCTCTGGAAGTGGTGCTCTGGCCCCTGACTTCCTCTCATGATACAAACCAGTAGCAAAAATAATAAAAACCTGTATATTTACTTTAAATTCCTTCTATTCTCTGAAACCTCTATAATCAGAACAGTTTTCTTAAGTGGGGGTGAGGTGGGGTAGTGATTTGTCAAGAGTCCATCAAAGAGACTTAACCACAGGTACAGCTAGACCTAATTCTTTCTTGTGAACGGAGATTCCCGCTGGCAGCCGCAGCCAGCCTTTGGGGTGTTCTCAAGTGCAGAAGCTGGACCTTGAATAGAGCCGACCCTTGGGAGCACATGGACAACACCTAAGGCAGGGTCATTTTTTTTTTTTTTTTGCATATTTTTTGAAATTTTGAGAAGTACTTAGGTCATTGAGTAGGCCATGTCTTGACTAGCATGGGAAGGAGTCTTCCCAAGGAAGATTGGGAAGAAGTCAATCTCTGGAACCAAGTGGCAGGTGGAGGAGGAGAACTTCGACTTTAGACTCTGAACTAGCGCTCTCTGTGATAAGTCATAGAGAAACTGTTGACCAACTGCAGGTTCCTTTGATATTACAATCTAAGCGGCCATTTTGTCTGTGTGTGGTTGGACAGAAATAATTGTTTGGAATTTGGGGTCATATGTCAGGGCAAATGAATGCCTTTTAGATACCTAGAAAGCTCGACTGCTGGTGATGTCACTCCGTGCTCTAGTGTGCCAGGTGCCATGTTTTATTGATTGCTGTGCTTCAGTAGGAGGATCGGTGGCTTTTACAAAAAGCCATTTAAAACCTCTTAAGAGCACAAGGGAGAAAGAGGAGTTTTGTTTTTCATCGCTTTCAGAGAGAGGGCATAAATTTGTGACATTGGTTTTGATTTAGTCTTTCTCACGAACCCAGAGAGTGTTCTGTGGGGTTCAAGAGTCCCTTTGTCTCATGACAAGTACTTTTTCCTCTTTCCACTGAGGTTTTCTTGCTTAATTCTGGCCCATGGCTTTTGGATATACTTAATCTGAACTGCACGAACGAAGGACAAAGTTTCAGAAACATCCAGCCTGTAATTTTAAATGTTTTAGACCACTGAGGGTAAACTTTTAAAAATGGAAGTGGGAGCTTTACTGAGGTTATAACTTTTATTTCTTTTTTAAAAAATATATATTTATTCCTTTTTTTATTTAAGAAAGGATAAATTAACAAAACGATAGGGTAGGAGGGGTACAACTCCACACAATTCCCACCACCCAATCTCCATATCCCACCCCCTCCCCTGATAGCTTTCCCATTCTCTATCCCTCTGGGAGCATGGACCCAGGGTCATTGTGGGTTGCAGAAGGTAGAAGGTCTGGCTTCTGTAATTGCTTCCCCGCTGAACACGGGCGTTGACTGGTCGGTCCATACTCCCAGTCTGCCTCTCTCTTTCCCTAGTAGGGTGGGTCTCTGGGGAAGCTGAGCTCCAGGACACATTGGTGGGGTCTTCAATCCAGGGAAGCCTGGCTAGCATCCTGATGGCATCTGGAACCTGGTGACTGAAAAGAGAGTTAACATGTGAAGCCAAACAAATTGTTGAGCAATCATGGACCCAAAGCTTGGAATAGTGGAGAGGAAATGTTAGGGAGGTACTCACTGCAAGCTCTAGTGTACTTCTGCTTTCAGGTATATATTTTGCAGTAGTTTATAGATACGTGTGAAGATATGCTCTCTCTCACAGAAACTGGTGTATATCTAGGTTTTGGGACTTTGTTAGAAAGTGAACCACCTGAGATGAAATTAGAGTATACTATGAAAGGAAAGGTCTCACCCGAGTAATGAAGCTGAAGGGTTGTCATTCCACATGTGAAGTCTCTGGACACAGTCTGAAGTGAAGCATGTTGAGGTGGCAATCGTTGCGTTGTATTTATTCCCTTTTGTTGCCCTTGCTGTTTTATTGTTGTAGGTATTATTGTTGTTGTTATTGATGTTATCGTTGTTGGATAGGACAGAGAGAAATGGAGAGAGGAGGGGAAGACAGAGGGGGAGAGAAAGACAGACACCTGCAGACCTGCTTCACTGCCTGTGAATCGACTCCCCTGCAGGTGGGGAGCCAGGGGCTGTGGTTCTAAGATCTATTAGCTAGGTTTGGGCAAAGCCAAGATTGGAGCCCCTAGGTCTTTTAACATCCCCCCCCCCTTATTTATCTTTTTTCCCCATTAAAACTGTGAAGACTTCCTATAGTTTGAAGGGCTGCTGTGGAGTGGAGAGGAGAGATTGTGGGGAAACATAGGTGGTTTATTCATAAACTTTACCAATGGCAACAGACTTCAGCCCTTGCCATAGCTATTTGTAGTACATAGTGTTTGTGTTAGTAACGCTACTAATAGCACTTGGATCCAGACACTCTTTTAAAGCACCTTCAGTGGCTTGTCTCATTTGGTCCTTTATAACCACCCTTACGTATTTTATTTCTCCCATTTTATAGGAAAGGATCCTGAAGTTTAGAGAGATGAAGTGGTACTTTGCCCAGTGTCAACCCAATCTGATCCCAAAGTCTAAATTCTTCATTCGTAAGGAGCAGAATCCCAAAGGACATTCCTGTAGTTTACAGGAAAGCAGATCATTCCAGGGATTGTGCCATTGGCACGTGTTACATTTTTCTTTCTTTCTTTCTTTTTTTTTAACCCACTCTGTTGCCTGGTTGGTATTGTGGTATTTGATGGGTTTAGCATCTTTGGTTTGGAATTCTTGGAATTCCTATGGAACACTTGAGGTTTTACTGTCATCACTGCTTGAATCTGGCCGTTTTGCAATAGATGGAGTTCTTGAAGGACCTGTGGCATGTGAAAGAAGGGTAAACCCTGCTATTCTTAGAAAATCAAATCTTAAGGAGACTAGTAAGTTTTACTTTATTTGCCCTGCCCCCAACTTTGGGAATTCATTGGTGTGTTTCCATTGGTGTGAAAACAAATGTAATACAACTGAAACTATTAAAGGGTGACCCTGGCAATGCGCTTTCCTGGTCCAATTCTACTGTCAAAGTTAAGTTAATATTTTGTGGATTCTGGTTATTGCTGGGGCTCTGTTCCTGCACTACAAATCCACTGCTGCAGGAGGCCATTCTTTCCCATTTTGTTGCCGTTGTTGTTGTGCTTGTTGTAGCGCTTGTTGTAGTTATTGTTGTTATAGCTGTTGTTGGATAGGACAGAGAGAAATCGAGAGAGGAGGGGAAAACAGAGGGGGAGAGAAAGATAGACACCTGCAGACCTGCTTCACCGCCTGTGAAGCGACTCCCCTGCAGGTGGGGAGCCAGGGGCTTGAACCGGGATCCTTAAGTTGCCCTTGCGCTTAGCGCCATGTGCACTTAACCCGCTGCACCACCATTCAGCTCACTCTGGTCTGTATAACGATGTGTATAATGGGGAAAATCTTTTTTCTGGAAGTCTCTTGAGTTGGCGAGGCAGTATTTTTCAGTTTACCTAATAGCTTCCTTCTTTTCCTGCACTTAATGTTCCTTCTTTTTTCCCCCCGTTAATTTATTTCTGTTCTCCCACTTACATGTAGGTAATATGGGTGATCTTCTAACCAAAAAGAGGAAGTCTTCCATTTTTCCTATGTTTGGGAAAAGCTTTGGGTTATAGGGAAGAGAGACCTGACCATCTATCTTAAACTTGACTTGTAGAATTTGAACTTGACAGGGGAGTCGGGCGGTAGTTCAGAGGATTAAGCGCACGTGGCGCCAAACGCAAGGACTGGCTTAAGGATCCCGGTTTGAGCCCTGGCTCCCCACCTACAGGGGAGTCGCTTCACGGGCGGTGAAGCAGGTCTGCAGGTGTCTTTCTCTCCCCCTCTCTGTCTTCCCCGCCTCTCTCCATTTCTCTCTGTCCTATCCAACAACGACGACATCAATAATAACTATAACAATAAAAACAACAAGGGCAACAAAAGGGAATAAATACATAAATAAATATTAAAAAAAAGAATTTGAACTTGACAGTGTGCAGTGAAAAGCAGATACAGATTTTGGAATCACATAGCTCTGGGTTTTCAATTCAAAACTTGCTGTGAACTGAAACCTTTGGGTAATTTTTTTTTTTACTCTGATTTTTTTTTTTAATTGGGGAATTAATGGTTTACATTCAACAGTAAGTACAATAGTTTGTACATGCATAACATTCCCCAGTTTCCCATATAACAATACAACCCCCACTAGGTCCTCTGAATCCTTCTTGGACCTGTATCCTCCGCGATACTTTTTTTTTTTTTTTAACCAAAGCACTGTTCAACTCTGGCTTATGTTGGTGGTGCAGGGGATTGAACCTGGGACTTTGGAGCCTCAGGCATGAGAGCTCTTTACCTAACCATTATTCTATCTACCCCCATCCCGAGTAATTTTCCTCTCTCTCTCTTTTTTTTACCAGAGCACTGCTTAGTTCTGGTTTATGGTGGTGCTGGGGGATTGAACCTGGGACTTTGGAGCCTCGGGCAAGAGAGTCTCTGCATAACCATTATGCTATCTACCTCTGCCCCCAGTAGTTTCTTTACCTCAGTACAATTTTTTTGTTCTCATTTGTAGTAAAATCTAGCTCCTTAGGGCTGTTGCACAGATTGCCAGGATAACAATGTAAAACAATTGGTAATCGTGAGTTCTTCTCACCTTCCCTTTCTTTCTCCACGGTAACAACCAACCGAAGGCTTCAAATAAGGAACCAAGAAGTTTCTGTGGCTAGATGCAGTGTGATGACTTTCAGGCAGTGGAGGAACACTTCACGCTGCAGACACATTGGGCTAGGTGGGACCTCCTGGTAAACAGAGCTGGAGTAGAGAAACCAGCTCGTCCACTCCGCAGAACCAGTGATGCTCTCCATCCAGTTAACTTCATCTGCCAGTTCACAAAATAGTTTTGTACTGAGGCATTGCCATTAAGTAATGTGATTGAAAGATGGAAACTCACTCTTGAAACAACTTAATACCTCATACTGGTGCCTCATACATTATCTCACCTGATCCCCAGTGTGACTCTTGAGCCAGGCTAGGCTGGCAGTAATGGCACCTTGTGAATGGCAACATCAATGACTTCCTGCCATTCATTGGCTGGCGACAGAGCCAGAACTGGCCTGCTCTTCTGAGTCCTGTCGTGTCCTCCACAGCCTCTGCTTCAATCCTCTTTAAAGTTGAAGAATCAACCCTGGGACCTTTAGGCTATCTGTCTCTTTCAATTTTATTTATTGTAATGAGGAAGAGAGGAGGAGAGAAAGAACCAGACATCACTGTAGTACACGTGCTGCCAGGGATTGAACTCGGGACCCTGTGCTGGAGAGTCCAATGCTTTATCCTCTGCGCCACTTTCCGGAACCACAGAACCTTAATCTCTTTCCACTTAGCTGTGCTGTCCTCTTCTCCAGATTAAAGCCTTGAGGATGTCAGAACTGTTGTCTTTTCAGCTACTGCTTCCTGACCTAGAACCCTGGGCACTTTGCCCACGACCTATCCTAAATCCCTTTATTGAATGAGTTAAAGTTGTGAGGGCAAGAAGTGGTGAGCCATGTCTCTGGAGCAGGGAATGCTGTCACTGGATGTCCCACAGTCGTGAGTGGTTGTTAGGGCTTTTATTAGCAAAGATTACAGGGCGGAGACTGCCAGAGTGGTTAAGTGCAGTGTAGGCCCTGTTGAAACCCAGAACTTAAAAGAATCTCATTTGAGCTGAGTCCTCTTGGTGTGGAAGGTTCATAGATCATGTACGTGGTGGCCGAGGGTGAGGAAACTGAAATTGAAAAGGGGGCGGCATTCTTTTTCTATAAGGGGTCTTGTCAGAGACCCCCGAGTAGCCTGACAGAACGAGTATCGGGTGGGGACATAGGAGAAACATCTGCCTTTGAACTGAGAGTTGACCACAGTTGATAAAGGATGGAAGGAGCCCCCGGAGTCCCTGGAAAGGACTACCACGTTCTCAGATCCAGGGACTGGACATAGTGGCAGGAGTCTGGTGATGGTGAGAATTCATTAGGGAGTTTATTGGGCACCAGTTTATCAAGTCCTCCGGGGTCCTCTTGCTCGCTCACTCGCTCAATGCTGATAGACTAGAAGGCAAACAGGGCTGAGCAACTGTGCTTGATGGGGCCCTGGGGAGCGTGGGAAAGGGAACTGGAGCAAAAGGATCAGTCTAGGCTAGTCCCCACTTGCCTTCCCCACTGCGACTAGTGCTTTGGTTTCTCAATGTCTTTGTGGGCATGCTGGAACTGAGCATTGAGGTTTCTGCCTTAGGGGTGGGAAGGAGGGGGAAGGGTATCTCAGTAGCATTTTTTTTTAAATTCCAATTTGTTGGGAACAGGGGCTATGTGTATCTTTGTACATTATTATATAACCTGCTCCTAGTTCTTCTGTATAGAAGCACAAGTAGGGGAACATGACAGTCGAATTCAGATTTTAATGAAAATGACACCCAAGGTACAGGTGTCCAGAAACAAAGCCGAAACAGCACTGTCCCATGAAGCACTGCGGGCCACATCATAAATTACTTCCGCCCATTCCCAGATTGTTTTTCTTCCAGAACTTGCCCTTGCTCCTCCTTTTTTTTTTTTTAAATAAACATAATGGGTATATTTTACTTTCCTCTCACTCCCATTTTTCCTCCAAATATCTCTACAGCTCTCTTCTTACTGCTTCCTCCTTGCTGTGGTGGCTGGGATGCTTCGCACATGACTTTTTGAATCTAGACTGGGCTGTCCTCTGTGCTAAACCACTCAGTTACGGCCTTCTCTCAACAGGTGTGTATGGAAATCTGTGCATTAAAAATGAAAAAATTAAGTGTTTTTGTTTTTCCTTTTCCTAGGGGTTGTTGAGGGTGGGAGATAGGGGAGAGGGGTTTATTCTAAAACATGCTTTTCAACATGGTTAGATGGAAACTGGCCACTAAGTCTCCCATCACAGTGAGAGAGAAGCTCTGTTGAGTCCAGCAGACCACAGTGCCCGTCCACTTATAACTGCAAGCAGTTGCAGCTTTATAACCTAATACGCTATGGGGAGCTTTTCATTTTTAGACGGCTGTCAGTTATTGTAGATAGTACACATAAGCCCTCCAGAGCCAGCTGTTGATTGTCTAGAGGTTAGAAGAGGAATTGTTTTGAGGGACAGTTTGAGAATTTGAACCAACTGATTTTTTTTTTCTACTGTCCAGAAAAAGGTGAAGGTCTACGAAGATAGTGTAGTTTTCATATAGAATTTTTTTTTGGTGTGTGTATATTTTTATTGTTTTCCCCATTAGCCAAGGGATACTTTTTGTTTTCCTTTTTGTCCTCAGTGATGTGTAGCTCCATAAAACAGAAAAAAACTCCTTCATGACTATTAACTATAAGCACTTTTGTTTCCTGCCTTGAGGGTAAGGGGGTTTTATTTTTACCACTTGCATTTATCTTGGCATTTTAACTCACTGGGTGTGTTTAGGGTATTTTGCCCCTTACTATAGAGCTTTTTTTTTTTTTTTTTTTTTTTACCAGAGCACTGCTCAGCTCTGGCTTATGGCAGTGTGGGGGATTGAACCTGGGACTTGAGAGCCTCAGGCATGAAAGTCTCTTTGCATAACCATTATGCTATACCCCCATCCACTGTAGTGCTTTCAAAGAGGTTAAGCAAGATCTACCTGATCCCCTAACCTCTAGGAGTGACTTAACCCTTACACAGAGCAGAACTTGTCTGTACTGTGGAGTTACAGCTTTATTAAGTTAACGTCAACACCCCCATTTTTTCCAGGGAAAAAGTAACTGAATCTTCTGTCATGACTACTGCCCGGAGACACACTCTCCCTCTCCTCTCAGTGGCATGGAGACATGGATCTAATTGTGCCTTTCCTGCCAGTAGTTATTTCTGGCTGGGTTGTGATTAAAGGGGGCAGTGGGCAAAAGGATCCTGTTGGAGCGGAGACACTCACTGGTGATGGGGCTTGGTGGCGGCTTGCTTTCTGCACTGCAGTGAAACCACAAGAGGGCGTCTTTGGCTCTGGGATGAATAATTCATCTGTCTTCTCTGACCTATGACCTTTTCTCTCCTCCCTCTTACCTTCTCGCAGTAGTGTGAAGTGAGGGAGGCCTTCTCCCTCCTTCCTCCTCCCTCTGTGTGATCCACCCTCCTCTTTACCCTGCCCTGCGGCGGCTCCGCCCCTTACCTTCATGGATGACTCAGAGGTGGAGTCTACCGCCAGCATCTTGGCCTCTGTGAAGGAACAAGAGGCCCAGTTTGAGAAGCTGACCCGGGCGCTGGAGGAGGAGCGGCGCCACGTCTCGGCGCAACTGGAACGCGTCCGGGTCTCACCACAAGATGCCAACCCACTCCTGGCCAACGGCACCCTCACCCGCCGGCATCAGGTAACCCCTCTCTCCACCAGACCTACAGGTAGGACTTTGACATGGTCATAGAGAGGCTGTGATCCGTCTTGGGAAACCCCTCTCCTCATGTCCAGTGCCCATGCTTCATGGTGGACCTTCCCAGGGCTGATGAATACCGATGGAGAGGCAGGGAATGTGCTGAGTTGGGTGGACTCTAGTTCTGTTGCTGTGGGTGGGTGGTGGGGAACATTTCTAGTAATGGTGGACTTTGGAGCCATACTCTGGTCACTTCAAGTTTTCTGTAACTTCTTCCTTGATATTAAAAAAAAAACAAACCATAAAGTCATTTCCCCTTGTTGGGTAGGGAAGTTGAGCATTTGTGTAACTCAGTTCTTTCTGGTTTAGTTTTTCCCCTCAGGGCACAGTCTGTGCTCCAAAGGTGTGGTGGTCCTGTCCATAGCTTGTGGACTTCTGCTCCATATCGTCCCTGGCTGGTCTTTCTGTTGGCTCTGCAAATCCTCTCTTGGAGGAAGGGGGTCACTGTTACTTCTCCTGGTTAGAGCTGGAGAGAGGGAGCACCAGCCTACAGTTTAACTCAGATAACCACAGGAGCCAGTGGTCTCTGGGTTGGCTGGCCCCGATGTGACTTGGGAGAACCGGTGTTAGAAATGAGAAGTATCTCGTGTTTCCTGTGGTTTCTCTAGTCTGACTTTGCTGTGATGTGATCTGACTGAGGTTTCGGTTGTGCGTGAGCGTGTTTATGTATGTGTGTGTACCAAGCAGTGTGTGACAAACTGATATTTTTCTTACTTGTCACATATGAGAGGATTGCTCATGAAAGAGAGGGCGAGAGAAGCCAGCACGCCACTCTGCTACTAGTCCTGCTAGGGGGGGAGCTGGGATCTTCACCAGCTGGACCATTTCTCCAGCGACTAGACTGCATCTCACGAGATCTCGCGTGGACCCAAGAACAGTGCCGTTGCTCCAGTAGGCCTGTTCATTGATCCTCTCTCTCTAGTTTTAGAAGAGCAGCTTGAGTGAGAGGATGGAATTCCACTTGGAAATGACCAGGGATGGGGGCTGGGCAGTAGCTCAGCGGGTTAAGCGCACATGGCACAAAGCACAAGGACCAGCGTGAGGATCGGCGTAAGGATCCCAGTTCGAGCCCCCAGCTCCTCACCTGCAGGGGGGTCGCTTCACAGGCCGTGAAGCAGGTCTGCAGGTGTCTTTCTCTCCCCGCCTCCCTGTCTTCCCTTCCTCTATTTCTCTCTGTCCTATCCAACAACGATGACAGCAATAACAACAATAATAACAGCAAGGATGAACAACAAGGGCAACAAAAGGGAAAAGAAAAAGAAAAAAAAAAGAAGAAGAAAGAAATGACCAGGGATTTGGAAGCTGTATTAGCATCTTCCCCAGGATTGCTGTAGGGACCAGAGGGCTTAGACTTAGGCTTGGAGTTGGTGGGGGAATTCCAGGATTTAGAGTGAGGCTTCTCTCTCTTTATTTTTAACTTCTACTCAGATATGAAACCACACCCTTCCTCCTTCCTGAAAGTAATGTTTAACTTCCTTTCCCTGCAGCTTTACACTCCCTATGTAATGGGAGGAGGGTGAGGGAAGAATCTCCCAAGGTGACTGGGTTACTCTTTGGGCTCTGTTGGAAGAGAAACTGTCAAATGTATTTTTTTAAATTATTATCTTTATTTATTGGATAGAGACAGCCAGAAATCGAGAGGGAAGGGAGTGATAGAGAGGGAGACAGAGAGACACCTGTAGCCCTGCTTCACCACTCGCAAGGCTTTCCCACTGCAGGTGGGGACTGGGGGTTCGAACCTGGGTCTTGTGCATGTTGACATGTGCACTCAACCATGTGTGCCACTGCCTAGCCCCTGTGTTTATTTATTAACATAGTGCAGTGTCTTAGATCATTCCCTGCTTTTTAAGGCAGAGCATGCTTTATTATTATTTTATTTTATTTTATTTTATTAGTGATTTAATAATAATCAACAAGATTGTAGGATAACAGGGGTACAATTCCATACAATTCCCACCACCAGAGTTCCATATTTCCATCCCCTCCACTGGAAGCTTCCTTGTCCTGTATTCCTCTGGGAGCATGGACCAAAGATCTCTATGGGGTGAGGAAGATGGGAGGTCTGGCTTCTGGAATTGCTTCTCCACTGGACAGAGGCGCTGGCAGGTCTGAGGCAGGTCTGAGGAGAGGATGCTTTCTAAGTGTCTTGTCATGCAGATAATGGATGGTTACACTGAGAAGTCTGTCTGCTTGAGGGAAGTTGGTTGGGGTCCATATTTTCTCCTGCTTGGAAAGGGAGGCCCGTGTCTCTTGTTCCTTTTTTTAACCTGATTGCCACTCTGCTCTGACTATTGGCAGTGTCAGGGATTGAACCCGGGACCTTCTGCATGCAAGTCATGTGCGCTGCTGCCGCGTTCGTTAACTCTTGCTGCTTTAAAAAAACAGCAACTGCCTGTTATGCGGTTTTCAAATGGTAGCAGAGCATGAAGATGCATGAAATAATAAACCATTTTCAGATCCCTGCTCTCTAACCTCCTGCCAACTAAGTCTTTCAGCCTGGAAAGAGTATCTATCTCTGCTGTTAGCTCAGCAAATAGTTCTTGAGTACCTGCTGTGCGCCAGGTACTGCTGAAGGCACTGGGTGATAGATACGTCATTCAACAAAACTCACTACCCCC
The DNA here is from genome assembly GCF_950295315.1 of Erinaceus europaeus. Taxonomy (NCBI): domain Eukaryota; kingdom Metazoa; phylum Chordata; class Mammalia; order Eulipotyphla; family Erinaceidae; genus Erinaceus; species Erinaceus europaeus. The sequence continues at coordinate 7,695,980 of NC_080178.1, forward strand.
CTACTTCACCCCCCCAAAAAAAAAAAATCCCAAAGAAGTCCCTGCCCTCACGGAGCTTAACGTTCTTATGTTCCAGAGAACCAGCCTGCCAGAATTAGGCCCAATTGCAGTTTTGAGGAAAGTACTGAGACTAAAGAGTGATGTGCTTCTTTTATGAGTACTGACAGAAGGACTACAGGCCACAAACATCTTCTTGACATCCCTTTTCCTGTTTGGGGAAAAAAAGAAAAAAAAAAGATCATTTGTGTTTGATAGAGTAGAGGAAGATCACAAAATGAACTGACTCCATTGTGGGCTGTGTTTCAGAACGGCCGGTTTCTGGGCGATGCTGACCTTGAGCGACAGAAATTTTCAGATCTGAAACTCAACGGACCCCAGGTAATTCATTCTTGGAATTGAAGGTCTGGGCGGCTTCACCGATAACATGCTTTCCTAGCCAGTTAGAGCACACTGGTGTCTGCCTTATGAAGTGTCTGGTACACTGTAAGCACCTGTTAGTTTCTTTTGCTTAGAAAAACAAAGAAGTGGAATTTCAAAATATGTATATACTTTTATTTAATTAATTAATTAATTATTTTTTCATCAGAGCACTGCTCAGCTCTGGCTTAGGGCAGTGCAGGGGAATTGAACCTGGGACTATGGAGCCTCAGGCATGAGAGTGTCTTTGCATAACCATTGGGTTATGTATCAGGCTTTGTGCGAATCCGCTGCTTCTGGTGGTTATTTTAATTATTTATTTATTTTATTTTAATTTATTTACTTATTGTCTCCAGGATTATTGATGGATCCACTGCTCCCAGTGGACATTTCCCCCCATTTTTTTATTGGATAGAACAGAGAGAAATTGAGACAGGAGGGGGAGATAGAGAAGGAGAGAAAAAGACACCTGCAGACCCTCTTCACCACTTGTGTGAAGTGAACCTCCTGCAGGTCGGGTGGTAGCCATTTAAACATTTTTTTTTTCCTTCTATTTTACTTGACAGGACAGAGATACTGGTGGGTTGGGGGTGGGGATGCAAGGAGAGGGAGACACCTGCAGGCAGTCTTCACCACTCAAGAAGCTTCCCCCTGCAGGTGGGGGAGTGGGAACTTGAACTTGGTACGTGGGCTCCAGCAGGTGTGCCACCACCTCGCCCCCTTTTCATTTACTTCTGAGAAAGAGGGGATGAGAACCAGAGTATCACTGGCATGTGCAATGCCAGGGGTCCAACTCAGGACCTCATGTTTGAAAGTTGGACACTTTATCCACTGTCCCATCTCCTTGTCTGATGCAGTGAATTTTAATTAGCATCGATCGATCCAAATTTTATTCTATCAATCAATGCCTCTCTTTTTCTAGAAGGAGCCTGCTTCTCCTTTGTAAGAGTTCTGTGTGATAGACAGTGACTGAGTAAAACTTTGCAGCGATTAGTATCACAGTCAGATCAGAGGACGGACCTTACTGGGCTTTTCGGATTCATCTGAAACAATTCTTCATTGGGTGAACGTCTTCTGTGAAAGAACCCTCAGGGTTTTTTTTTTTTTTTTTTTTTTAATATCTTTATTTGTTGGATAGACAGAGTCAGAAATTGAGAAGAGAACACTTAGTTTTAGTCATAATTAGAGTTGCCCTGTTCATATTCCCTGAGAGAATCAGAGCCGGGAAGTTCAGTCTGCTGTGTCACTGGTTGCTGATGTAGCTATGGTTAAATCAGCTCATATCCGTTAAGTGATGGTACTGGGAAATTCTGCCTTCTTCCCTTTTGTACAACTTTAAAGAAAGATGGGGACAGCCACCCCTCTAAAGATCCACCGACAGTGTGCATGATTCCTGCTCTAAGGAGACAGCGATTCTCCGTGAGTTGGCTTGCCAATACATATGGCTTTATGCTAACTCCTCTCTCTTTTTTCTTTTTGCCTCCAGGATTATTGCTGGGGCTCAGTGCCTGCACCATGAGGCCATCTTTCCCCCCTTTTGTTGCCCTTGTTGCTGTAGCCTTGTTGTGGTTATTGTTGTTGATGTTGTTCGTTGTTGGATAGGACAGAGAAAAATCGAGAAAGGAGGAGAAGACAGAGAGGGAGAGAAAGACAGACACCTGCAGACCTGCTTCACTACCTGTGAAGCGACTCCCCTGCAGGTGGGAAGCTGGGGGCTGGAACCGGAATCCTAACGCGGGTCCTTGCGCTTTGTGCCACGGGCGCTTAACCCGCTGCGCTACCGCCCGACTCCCTGCACTACTACCCGACCCCTCCTCTTTTTTCGATGTAGGATCACAGCCACCTTCTGTATAGCACCATCCCCAGGATGCAGGAGCCAGGGCAGATAGTGGAGACCTACACAGAGGAGGACCCCGAGGGAGCCATGTCCGTGGTATCTGTGGAGACCTCAGACGATGGAACCACCCGGCGCACAGAGACCACGGTAAGCTAAGCCCGGGACACGGCCGGGGGTGATGGAGCTCCTCCCGTGAGCTCTCTTAGGACAGGAGTCGAACACTTAACCAAGATGAATGAGGGGCCAGGGCGGTGGCACACCTGGTTAAGCACACACACTACAGTGCGTCAGGACCCAGGCTCAAGCCCCCGGTCCCCACCTGCAGGGGGAAAGCTTTACGAGTGGTGAAGCAGGGCTGTGGGTGTCTCCCTCTCTCTCTCTTCCTTCTCTGTCCACCCTTTCTCTCAGCTTCTGTCCTGTCGAAATAACTAAAGTTTAGACACATGCAGGCACACATGCACACACACCCAAGATGTATGAGGGCTGCTGTGCTGTGGTGAAAGCACAAAGTGATCTCTGGCCAGAGGAGGTAGAAGAGAGGTGGGAGCTCTAGCGGACCGGCAATGAGAAAGGGCTTCTCAAAGCTCTCCAGCACTTTCCCTTGCAGCCAGAGTTACTTCCTGGGGCCTCCCTACAGTCGTGTGATGGGAGGATAGCAGCGCAGCTTCTAGGTAAAGCGAGTTGGAGATAGGGGTTTGCTTCTTTTCTTAGAGTAGTCGAGCATCTGAGCTTCTCTTGTTCATTAATCTCATCAATTTTCTCTCTCCCTCCGTGAAGGTCAAGAAAGTTGTGAAGACGGTGACCACACGGACAGTCCAGCCAGTCCCGATAGGACCAGACGGGCTGCCCGTGGACCCCTCATCTGTTCCTAACAACTACATCCAGACTCTGGGGCGTGACTTCCGCAAGAACGGCAACGGGGGCCCCGGCCCCTACGTGGGACAAGCAGGCACGGCTACCCTCCCCAGGAACTTCCACTACCCCGATGGATACAGCCGCCACTACGAAGACGGTTATCCCGGCGGCGGCGACAACTACGGCAGTCTGTCCCGGGTGACCCGCATCGAGGAGCGGTACCGGCCCAGCATGGAGGGCTACCGGGCCCCGAGTCGCCAGGACGTGTACGGGCCCCAGCCCCAGGTGCGGGTGGGTGGAAGCAGCGTGGATTTGCACCGCTTTCATCCAGAGCCCTACGGGCTGGAGGACGACCAGCGCAGCATGGGCTACGATGACCTGGACTACGGCATGATGTCTGATTACGGCACTGCCCGTCGGACTGGGACGCCCTCGGACCCTCGCCGACGCCTCAGGTAGGCGAAAAGGGCTTTTCAAGGCAGGGAGTCAAGGGTTGCTCTTCTTTCTAATTCTGTTTGTGACCAGAGACACTTGGGGGCCTGTCACCTGTCTCTGTTCATGGAATTCATGGAAGGCTAGCCTGTTTGTTCTCCCCTTGTCTGGTTTTAGTTACTTCCAGCTCTTTACCCACCCCGGAGCATTGCTCAGCTGTGGCCGGGGACTGAACCTGGGATCTCTGAGCCTCAGACGCAGAGTCTGGTGCATAACTAGTATGCTACCACCCACACCCTCAACTTGTTTTTAAGTCTCTCTCTCTCTCTTTTTTTAACAAGTTCACCTACTATTTCTACCTAAGCTCTAATCCCATATTGGTTACAGTAACTCCAGAAAGGGTCCTGATACCTGGGGCTGGAATACCTGTAGTCGATCCTGTGAGTTTCTTTTCTTTTCTTTTCTTTTTTAAAAATTAATTATTAAATAAAGACAAATTGAGAAGGGAGGGGAAGATAGGGAGAGAGTCAGAGAAACACCTGCAGCCCTGCTTCACCACTTGTGAAGCTTTCTCCCTGCAAGTGGGGACCAGGGGCTTGAACCTGAGTCCTTGTGCACTGTGGCATGTGCTCTTAACCAGGTGCGCCACTGCCTGGCCCCAGTTTCTTCCTTTTCTTGTTTGGTATTAAGAACAAGAGTTGAAGAGTGGCCAAGGATGTAGCTCAATGATGGAGCACATGCCTCACGTATGTAAGACCCTGGGCTTGAGCCCCAATACCAAAACAAAATACCCCAAAGAAACAAAAAGCTCAGCACGGAGGGCCTTAGACTTACAGACACATGTAAGAGCACTGTAGGCAGTGCTCTTAATTTCAAGTCAACACAAACCAGAATGTCTTGACACCCCTGAAACTTCATCCTCAGATTCTGGTACAGGGTTATAAAGTGAACCGGGATGACATCCACAGAGGGTGTTGCACTAAGGGTCTTCTGAAAGGTCACCCAGCCACCACCGCCTATCCTGCATTTTCTGCCTTCCCTGGGGAGTCTTCGGGGCTGTGAAACGGGGACTGATTGATGCTGAGACCAGTGGATGGTTTGCCTTGAGAGAGAGAGAAAGCTTTCAGAACGAGGGTTGGTTTAAAGCTTTTCTGTCAAGGACCAGATAGAACTGTTTGAGACTTTGTGAGATATCATCACTTATGGTGTCTTTGTTCTAGTTAAGTCAGTTAATTAATTAATTGATTAATCATGGGTGATCAACCTTGCCCCAGAGAATAAGTCAGAGCCAGTTTTTTTTTTTTTTTTTTTTTTAGTTTTTATTTATAAAATGAAAGTATTGCCAAGACAATAGGATAAGAGGGGTATGTTTGCACACATTGCCCACCCCCCCAAGCTCCATATCCAACTCTCTCCCTTGTTAGTTTTCCTATTCTTTATCTCTCTGGGAGTATGGACGCAGGGTCATTATGGGGTGCAGAAGGTGGAAGGTCTGGCTTCTGTAATTGCTTCTCTGCTGAACATGGGTGTTGGCACATGAGAGAGAGAGTGCTTTGTAGGCCCAGAGAAAGAATAAGAAATGGAAATTTACAACTATCTTGTGGGTGAGGGTATCCTAGCAGCTGCTGCTGAATTTCTAAATACGGACTTGTGACCTTCTAGAGCAAATGCCTTCCTTGGTGGTTATTTTTCTAATACATGAGGTGTAGCTGTGGCTAACAGCAGACTAGGCTGGGCTCATGGGTAGAGGTCCCATGATCTAAGCCCAAGTTACTCACCTTTGAGATATCTTGGACAAGCTAATCCAAGTCTAGGTGACTCACCTTTTATTCCTGGGGTCTGGGGGAGCAGGCACCGGACCTCAGCCAGTGAGTCTTAGATCAGTGGCAGGTAGATAAGAACTGTCACAAAGGACAAGGGCGGAGACTCTGTTCGCCCGGTGACCAGTCTGCTTTCTCCGACTTCCTCATTGGCAGAGTGATTGAACCTCGGTGGGTGGATGCAGGTGGTTAGATCACTTTTATTGTCACTGGTTATGGTGATTGACATAGACAAGGTTTGGGGCCTGGTTCTTGGGTTTGTTCCAGGGAGGCCCTGGACTTAGAAACCTGCTTGACTGGCAAGAACATTCAGTGCTTCCTGTTCCTGGCCTTGAGTAATACAAGGTCAAACTAAAACTGTAAGGCAGAGTGATTAGAGGCAAAAGCACTGAACCAGAAGACCTTGCTTGGTTCTGGTTGTGCCTTTGCCCCTAGCTATGCAGCTAGCCGCCACTACCTATTGAGCAAGTCATCTTATTTTTTGTAAAACAAAGGACCCACTTGCTCTCAAACAAAGGAAAGGCCACCAAAGTCTCAGTTATGGTATTTGCTTTTCTAATTGCTTATTTTACAGTATTAACAATAAAAGCAAACCATGCGTACTCCAGAATGAGAAAAACCAGTAACCATTGGGTCCACTTCTGCTCATTTCCCCTGACTCCTACCAAAACGAATCTTACTTAACATACTGTTTAATAGCTTCATACACACACACACACACACACACACACACACACACACACACCTGCTCATTTTGTTTCAGTGATAGTAAAAAGAGTGATTTTTAAACTTACTGCTTTGTTCATCTGAATCACTGTTGAGTGATTGGTATTGACTGCCATGAGGCCAGCCCTCTGCTCAGGCCAACCTTGCTGGTTTGATGCCTGCCCGTGGGAGTGGTTTTGTGGAACAGACAATGGTCTTGTTTGGAGAGTACCACACAATAGGCTTTCCTCTCTCCCGTGGGAGCCACGAGCTCACAGATAATGGGTCTCTTCCTTCCTGGTGGTTATGAATAAATAATAGTATGCCAGACTTGCCCTCTAGCGGCAGTTGGTAGCACTGAACTAGAAGGACCTCTGGTGAGATTTTCTTGGCTGTGCGTTCGTTTGCTTTGTATTTTCTTTTTCTTTCTTTCTTTCTTTCTTTCTTTCTTTCTTTCTTTCTTTCTTTCTTTCTTTCTTCTTCTCCTCCTCCTCCTCCTCCTCCTCCTCCTCCTCCTCCTCCTCCTCCTTCTTCTTCTACCAGAGCCTGGCTCAGCTGTGGCTTATAGTGGTGGGGGGGATTGAACCTGGACTTGGGAGCCTCAGGCATGAGAGTCTGCATTAACCATCATGTTATCTACGCCCACCTTTCATTTGCTTTGTTTCTTCCTTTTTTTCCTCCCCCACTTGGTGACGGAGTGTCCCCACATGTGAGGGTGGTCCATAATCCTCTGTTTTCTCACAATGTGGAGCTTGGGTTTTCCTCTCTGTCTGCAAGACTGCTCCTATTGACGCTTTTTGAGGGCAGAAACGTCGAAAAAGCAAAACAGGCCTTTACTTCTAACTTACACGGACAAATTGTTGGGTGTTCCCAGACTCGGAAAATAACCTACTGGAGCCCACCAGGCAGCACTTCAGACAGACAGTAGCACCAGCACGCAGTGAGGACCAGGCTGCTGCTGATAAATCTCTCACAGCCTGTGGAAAGTAGGTCCTGGGAAGGAGCCTGGCCTGGTGGTGCCAGCCTGGCTGCTCTCTGTGCACCGCTCGAGCACGGCTGCTGTAGAGCAAACCTGAACAGCCTTCAGTTTTCTTCTCTTTCCCCTTAAAAAAAAAAAAGCTATTTAGGTTGTAATGGGAGATGTTATGCTTAGGGAAGTGGAGACAATTACCAGATAGTTTCACTCCTATGTGGGATCAAGAGAATTGAAAAACATGAATGTGCAAAAAAGAAAAAAAAAAAAAACTAGCCCACCTCTAAAGTCGTTGGGAGACTGCCCCCATTATCTTATAATCTTGTAAATCAGGGGCCTGGGGGTAGCTCAGTGGGTTAAGAGCATGAACAGGCTTAAGGATCCTGGTTTGAGCCCTGCCCTGGGATCTTCACCTACAGGGGGGCCACTTTCCGGGCGGTGAAGCAGGTCTGCTTCAGGTATCTATCTTTCTCTCCTTCTCTCTGTCTTCCTCTCCTCTCAATTTCTTTGTCCTACCCAACAACAATAACAATAATAACAACGGGCAATAACAACAACAAAAATGGCCTCCAGGAGCAGTGCCCCAGCAATAACCCTGGAGGCAAAATTAAAAGGAGTGTGTGGGGGGGGGGGGAGGAAGGACAAAAGAAAATAAAAGTTTCATTGCAACACAACTACTTTAATTTAAAAAATAATAATCTTCTCAGAAGCCAGACCTCCCACCTTCTGCAACCCACAACGACCCTGGGTCCATACCCCCAGAGGGATAGAGAATGGGAAAGCTATTAGGGAGGAGATGGGATATGGATATATCCTACTGTTTTGTGAATGTCTCCTTTCTTAAATAAATTTTAAAAACTAACAAACAAAAAATAATAATCTTCTAAATCACTAATAAAAGATCAAAAAATACATTAACAAGAGGGAGGGAGGGAGAGAGAAAGAGAGAGAGAGAGAGAAAAAAAAAAAGCAGAGCATCCTCTTATATTGCTGATGTTGGAGATGGAACTTAGGACCTCACACTTTCCCGACTGTGTCACCTCCCAGCTTGTCCATTTTTGCTTTTCATGTTGTGTCACAATAGCCAGAAAACAAAACCCCTCAGATTTCCTTCAGTTAGTGACAGACAGTGGCTGTTGTTAACCTTTTGCCGAAGCAAAGCGGTAGACAGTATGAATGTTGTCAGTGTGCGGGGTGCCTGTGTTGTTGCCTTTCCACTCCAGTGGCTACGGGGCTGGGAAGTAGCCCAGCAGGTAGAGCGCGCACTTCACCGTTCTCCAGGGCGCGGGTTCGAGCCTTTGCACTGAGCGGGAGCACCATGCAGGAATGGAGCTCCACAGGTGGCGTGGCTGCACCGTGTCGCCTTTCTTTTCCTTCCTCCTCTGTCTGTGATCAGGAGGGGCAGGTCCGCTGGGAGGACTGGGATTGCACTGGTGTGGAATCTGAGTCGGGCAAGCAGGGTGCTGGTGATGTGCAGCTATAAATCGTGTAGACTCATCTGTTTTGAGTCACAGAGAAGGACCAGGACCCTGGCAGGCAGTGTGGACATTGCTCCAGGGCGTACCTCATCTGTACCTACGGTCAGTTTCTCACACGGCTTAGCAAGAACTCCTCTGCCCTTTTTAATTTATCGGCTGCTCTCCTATGATTTCCAAATTAGGGTAAAAAGAGACTTAACTATGAAGTGTGTCTAAGGGTCTTATCCCGCCAGCTGTTTCCTGTGTGAACGCCTCACTTCCTGTTTAGCCAAGAACGCTTCTTCGCTTCTCACACTTGGTTTGGTGGCTTGATTTAGCGGCCTTGCTAAACTGTAACTCTGCTGTCTGAAGGTTTATTCTAATCTCTGTAGAAAAGCTAATCGCTGTCAGATATTCAAATGCTAATCAGTCAGGATTTGGTTCTGTTGTGATTAATGTCTTTGTCTCCAAATGCTTGTTACTGTCTGGATTGGTAAATTTCACAGGGGGCAAAAAGAAAAGGATAGTTTTAATCTAATTGTGCAGGTACCTTTAAACTGACTAGCTGTTTCATTAAGAGAGGCCGATCAGTATTCATCCAAAGGAAAGATCTGGGTCAAGTGTGCCAGAACCCGGGGCTCCTCCTACCTTGGAGATGCAGGGGCGGGGCGGGGAGGGCAGATGGGTTCATATGCTCCTCTTCTTGGTCTCTTCAACACTGCAGGAGCTATGAAGACATGATTGGTGAGGAGGTGCCCCCGGACCAGTATTACTGGGCTCCTTTGGCTCAGCATGAAAGGGGCAGCTTAGCCAGCTTGGATAGCCTGCGCAAGGGCGGCCCCCCACCCCCCAACTGGAGACAGCCAGAGCTCCCGGAAGTGATAGCCATGCTGGGATTTCGCCTGGATGCTGTCAAGTCCAACGCAGCCGCCTACCTGCAGCACCTGTGCTACCGCAACGACAAGGTGAAGACGGATGTCCGCAAGCTCAAGGGCATCCCGGTCCTGGTGGGGCTGCTGGACCACCCCAAAAAGGAAGTGCATCTGGGAGCCTGTGGGGCTCTCAAGAATATCTCCTTTGGGCGCGACCAGGACAACAAGATTGCCATAAAAAACTGTGACGGCGTCCCGGCCCTTGTGCGGCTGCTCCGAAAGGCTCGGGACCCGGACCTCACCGAAGTCATAACTGGTGAGTTCTGTGGGAGTCACTGTTAGCTGCTAGCAGTACTATTCCCCGGCCTTGTGATCCCAATGTTGTGGACTGGGGCGTGGCCTTTGGGTCAGACTCTTCTCACAGGCTTTCTTATCATAACATAGTTTCTCAATATTAGATAATTAATTTATCAATCAGTTAACTAACTAGTCATCACTCTGGCACATGCACTGCCCGGGATTGAACTCAGGAGCTCATGCTTGAGAGCCCCAGCACTCTATCCACTGCACCACCTCCCAAACTGTAGTTTTCAGATGTTTAGAAGAGCTGGTTGCTAGTGTTTGAAATCCAGAAAATTTCACTTGAAAAATCCAGACTCATATTAAAAGTTTGTAAGAACTGGTGGCGGTGGACCTTGATTTCTTGCCTGGTGGTAGTTAGTCTGAGATGATGATTGAGGCATGCATTTTCTAGTGTGCACGAATCCCCAACACAGTTTATTTTAAGTAAAGTAAAAAATATATTTGGATAGAGACAAATTGAGAGGGAAGGACTGAGAGAGAGAAACAGAAACAGCACAGACCATTGGTTCTCACTTGGGGATGGTCTTGTTCCTTAGAGGACATTTGCAATAGTTGGAGAGAGAGGGAGAGGGAGAGGGAGAGGGAGAGGGAGAGGGAGAGAGAGAGAGAGGAGGAGGAGGAAGACAAAGAGAAACTACTACTGGAATTTACTGACTATAGACCAGAGATACTGGTAAACATCTAGCAATAAATAGGTGGGACAACTTCCCACAGCAAAGAATTAAGCAGACCGGGGCCGGGGTGGTGCACCTGGTTGAGTGCATATGTTACAATGTATAAGGACCCAGGTTCGAGCCCCCGGTCTCCACCTGCAGGGAGAAAGCTTTGCAAGTGGCAAAGCAGGGCTGCAGGTGTCTCTCTTGTCTCTCTCACTATCGTCCCCCTCTTTCTTAGTTTCTAAGCTGTCTCTAAGCAATGAATAAATAAAGATTAAAATGAAGAAGAATTAAGCAGGCCTAAAATGGCAGTGATGCTGATAGGCCCCAAAGAACATTGCTGATATAAATACAGCTTTATGAAACTGTTTCACGGTACATACATTTGTGTTGAGCCAGTTCTCCTTGCTATAGGTTACAGACCAAAAACAGTTTGAGTGTCACTACAAGACACGTGGTTGTTGGGGAAAGCTGAGAAATGACAAGAGTGTTTTCCTTTGACACACTTCAAACATAGACTGTCTTGTGCTGGAGAACGGTCTGATTGATGAGTTGTCTCTGCCAGGAACCCTGTGGAATCTCTCTTCTCACGACTCAATCAAAATGGAGATCGTGGACCATGCACTGCACGCCTTGACAGACGAAGTGATCATTCCCCATTCTGGCTGGGAGCGGGAGCCGAATGAAGACTGTAAGCCCCGCCATATCGAGTGGGAGTCAGTGCTCACCAACACAGCCGGCTGCCTTAGGTAACGGAAGCGCTCGCAGACCACAAGGAGAGAAACTTTGACGGCTAGTTTATATGTCTTTAGAAAAGGGAAGCCGGGAGTCGGGTGGTAGCTCAGCGGGTTAAGCACAGGTGGCGAGATGCTCAAGGACCGGCGTAAACATCTCGGTTCAAGCCCCCGGCTCCCCACCTCCAGGGGAGTCGCTTCACAGGCGGTGAAGCAGGTCTTCAGGTGTCTGTCTATCTTTCCCCCTCTCTGTCTTCCCCTCCTCTCTCCATTTCTCTGTCCTGTCCAACAACGATGACATCATCAATAACTACAATAATAAAACAAAGGCAACAAAAGGGAAAATAAATAAATAAATATAGAAAAGGAAAGCCCAGCGGCCAGGCAGTGGTGCATCTGGTTGAGGACACATGTCACTGTCACCGTGTGCAAGGACCCAAGTTCAAGACACCCCCCCCCCCACTCCCCACTTGCAAGGGAAAAGCTTCATGAGCATCGAAGCAAGTACTGCAGGTGTCATCTCCCTCTCTGTTTTCTTCTCCCCTCTCTATTTCTCTGGCTTCTCAAATAAGGCGGGGGGGAGAGGGTGGGAGAAAAAGAGTTTGCCAGGAGCAGTGGATTTGTCAATGCAGGCACTGAGCCTCAGTGTAGCCCTGGTGGAAATTAAAAAAAAAAAAAGAGGCAACAGTCGAGATTCCGCTCATGTGCCTGTGTCAGTTGCACCCTGTGACCCTAGCTTGTCTGCCTTTGTCCCTGCGCTTTTGTGTGCCAGGTAACACGCCTGGTGTGTCAGACCACTGGTTCCCTACACAACCTCTTCATTTCCGCGTCTCTTTGACTTTATTCATCCAGTTTGGGCAAGGACTGTCTAATACTATCCACCACACGCTTATGTCCTTGTTGAGTTCTGGTCTTGTCTAGTCTTGTGTGCATCTGTGTCCTTACCTTGAAATACCTGTATTTCAGGCCAGGCTGTAGTCAACACAACAAAAGGCAGAGAAACTAGAACAGGAGGGTTGGGGTGGTGGTGGTGGGGTTGTTCCCCTGCTCTCTACAGCGCCCTTTCTCCTAATTCATCTTCGGCAGGGCTAAAGTCAAGCACTTTTGTCTCCTGGAAGTCTTTATCTCATGTCTACTAGGGACGGCACTAATATTCTTTTTCTCTTTGGAATAGTCACTATGTGCTCTAATTCTTCATTTGAATTTCTACCTAAGAAGTAGCTGGGGAGTTGGGCGGTAGCGCAGTGGGTTAAGCACACATGGCGCAAAGCGCAAGGACTATTGGAAGGATCTCGGTTCAAGCCCCCAGCTCCCCACCTGCAGGGGAGTCGCTTCACAGGCAATGAAGCAGGGTTGCAGGTGTCTTTCCTCCTCTCTCCGTTTCTCTCTGACTTATCTAACGACGATGACATCAATAACAACAACAATAACTACAGCAACAATAAAAAAAGGGCAACAAAAGGGAAAATAAATAAATATTAAAAAAAAAAGAAGAAGTAGCTGTTCTATTTTATTGATGTGGGTGTGGAGTACTTACCCCCGGGCCCCAGATCACAGGTGTCCTGAAGGCACCCCTCTCTCACCGGCATCACCTCGCTGACAGCAGGCACTCACTGTTTCTTAGGGTGACCAGAAAAGCCACTGGAGCTTGGAGGGGGGCGTCGGGGTTAAGGATTTGAATGAATCCTTGAGTGAATGACTGATGCTTCTTCCTGACAGGAATGTCAGCTCAGAGAGGAGTGAAGCTCGCAGGAAACTGCGGGAATGTGACGGTTTAGTGGATGCTCTCATTTTCATTGTCCAGGCTGAGATCGGGCAGAAGGATTCAGACAGTAAGGTAAGTTAAGGGCGGGGTGGATTCCGGGCACAGCAGCCCCGTGGTCCTTGTGGAGCAGAACTAACACGTCGGGCTTTCAAACAACATAGCCAGCTCCATCAGCTTCTACTTGGAAAACTGGGTGCTCATCTCAGAAGAAAACTGTCTTCCCTTAACATAGCATTTCTGGGTCATCTGTAGCACAACTGACTTTCTTGTTTGAGGCATTAGAGGTCCTAGTTCAGTCCCTGGAGCCACCACAAGCCAGAACAGAGCAGCTTTCTGATAAAAAGGAAGGATGGAAGGGAGAGAGGGAGGGAGGGGAGGGAGGGAGAGAGGGGAAAGAAAGAGAGGAAGAAAGGAAGAAAGGAAGAAAAACAGCTTATTTATATTCCCATGGTGGTACATTTTTTTATACAGATTGTTCTTTATTATTATTATTTTTTTATTTTCTTCATTTATTTATTGGGTAGGACAGCCAGAAATCAAGAGGAAAGGGTGGGATGGAGAGAAAGAGAGACAGAGACACCTGCAGCACTGCTTCACCACTTGTGAAGCTTGCCCCCCTGCAGGTGGGGGACCAGGCACTTGAACCTGGGTCCTTGCGCATTCTAACATGTGCACTCAACCAGGTGCATGGTGGTACATTTTTTTAGAGATTTTTTTTTTTAATTTAGAATGTAGACTATTTTATTACTGAGTTATGAGAAAGAACCATCGTGTATACCATGTTACACTACAAAAATTGTAATAAGAATATACATTGGTATTTCCAGACTGTGAACTTCTCATAATTTATATTTTCAGTGCATAGGAAATTAACCATCGGAAAAAGCAGAAAACATAAAATAGAATATTTCTTTGCAGCAGAATTCTTCTGCAAAGATTTAAAAATCAAGAATCAAGGGGCTAGGTGGTGACGCACCTGGTTGAGCACACATGTCACAATGTGCAAGGACCTGAGTTCAAGACCCTGGTCCCCACCTGTAGGGGGAAAGCTTTGCGAGTGGTAAAGCAGTGCTGCTGGTGTCTCTCTATCTCTCTCCCTCTTCATCTGCCTCTTTCCTCTCGATTTCTGGCTGTCTCGATCCAATAAATAGAGATAATAGAAATATAGAAAAATAAAGGATGAATTAACAACTAAGTTGGGCTACTCAAAAAATAGGCCATTTTACAGAAGATTTTTATTAATGAGGGGGAGAGGGCCCAGGTGGTGGTGTACCTGGTAAAACGCACACATTACAGTTCACCAGGACCCAGGTTCAAGCCCTTGGTTCCCACTTGCAGGGGGAAAGCTTCACAAGTGGTGAAGCAGGGCTGCAGGTGTCTCTCCATCTCTCTCTCCCTCTCTCCCTCCTCCTTCCCTCACAATTTATCTCTATTTCTATTCAAAATAAATAAAGATTTAAAAAATGAGGGTGGGGGAGAGAGAGAGAGAGAGAGAGGAAGGAGGGGAGGGAGGGAGAGAGAGAGGGAGAGAGAACCAGACTATTACCCCAGCACATGCAGTGCAAGGGACTGATCTCCAGTTTGAGATTCCATTTAACCACCTCCTGGACTGCCAAGATGATACATTTTTACAAGTAGGAAAAAGACAGAATGACTAGTTTTTCTAGCTAACATTAAGTAGCGACAGAAGCCCTCGTGTTCCTATCTGGGCGTTCCGCTAAATTGAGACTACAGAGATTTTTGAGGAGCTTGGAGACAGTGAAGAGACATCATGAGAGAGGTCAACTATACATTTGAGAATCTGTATTTTAATACCTGGCCTGTGGAGATCTGTTTCGATTGGGAAACCCCCACCCTCAGTCATCCTGTTCTCTGACTGAGCCTTTGGCCTTGTGTTCCCAAGCTGGTGGAGAACTGCGTCTGCCTCCTTCGGAACCTGTCCTATCAAGTTCACAGGGAGATCCCACAGGCGGAGCGATACCAAGAGGCACCTCCCAGCGTTGTCAACAATGCTGGGCCACACGCTGCCAGTTGCTTTGGGGCCAAGAAAGGCAAAGGTGAGTTTTGATTCCCTTTTTCCCTCTTGAATGTGGGATGGGGGAAGGCAGGAACATGTGTAGCTTTAGATGCAAACTATCCACTGAGCATTGCACTGGGCTTCCTAGTCCAAGAGGTCCTTCTGCACTGTTGCTGCTTCCTGTGTTTTATGCTTCGTTCAAGTGGTGGTGGTGGTGGTGGTGGCGGTGGTGGCTGTGATGCAGGTGGTTATGATGGTGGTGCTGTTGGTGGTGGTGGTTGGGACATCGAGGGGAGGGGTACGTACTTAACCAACCTGGGGCCTTCCCCCCAGACTCCCTGTGTGTTTTCTTCTCCTTTCTGTGCTTTGCTGCTTATGTGCCCATGATCCTGTTGACATCTCTCTCCTGCGTTTTTCTTCCTTCATTTCTCTCCTCTGCTTTCCACCTTGGGTGATGCAATGGAAGATGAGTGGTTCTCCAGAGGTGAGTGGAATCTCATAAGGTGCTTACCTGCCTCTAATCTGCATGCGTTGGTTTTGACTTGCCTTGTATTTCCTGGCTTAACCCTACCCTGTGGCTGTAAGGAGGGAAATGCAGTAGAGGAAGCCCACTGACCTAAGTTCAGCTCTTCTGAGCTAATGGCTCTCAGTATGCCGTTTCTGGGCAGCATTCCCAGTTACCAGAACTCTGGACAATACCAGCAGCAGTGGCTGTCCTGTTTTTCTCTGTTTGCTGCCTGCTTTCTGTCCTGTTTCTGCATAGCCCCCGGCTGGGATAAGGGTTCTGTTTTATTATTTATTTATTTTTACTCCTCTTACATACACCAGGTAGACTTTCCTCCCCATCCACCTTTTTATTCCTCCTCCTTTGTTTCATTTCCAAAGGGAAGAAACCCACTGAGGATCCAGCAAACGATACTGTGGATTTCCCTAAAAGAACAAGTCCTGCTCGAGGTGAGTTTTCTTCTCTCTCCTGCCAGGGTCTCATCTGTGTAGTGGACAGTTAGTCATTTGGTAGCCTGAGAGCAGACAGGATACTCACTGTTTTCTTACTTGTGGCTTGGAAAGCGGTGAGAGCACTAGCAAACTATGGCACAGCAGCAAGTCCGAGGGGACTGTTGGTTAAGACGACTATTCAGATTTGACGTTCTGATGGTAGTCAAGAGCTGGAACTTAGTAACACTGAGTTCTTGGTGAGTCCCAAATGCACAGCTTTTCAGGGCATAAAGATATTAGGTGCAGTTGGATTGATGACAAAACCTTTTACTTCGTCATAGTGAAGGGGAATAGAAATAGCTCACTTAAAGAAGAAATCATTTTGGGGGGGGATGAAAAGTCTTTAACCCTGAGTGCTGTCAGTGAACAAGTGAATCCCCTGAGTGCCCAGCGAGGCTAATGTGAAGACGCAGGGGAAGGAGGAAGAGGAGTTGGGGTGGGGGTAGACAGCATAATGGCTACACAAAGAGACTCACATAAAACAAACCAGAGGCTCCAATCCCTCACACCACCATAAGCCAGAGATGAGTAGTGCTCTGGTTTACAAAAAAAAAAAAGAAAGGAGTTGCTGATAAGTATTTTGCTCTTGCCAAGGGCTAATGAATGGGACCGATGGAGTCAGACCTGAGTTTGCTGGCTCAGTGAGAGAGTTTGGAGAGTGTAATGGCCTCAGCGTAAACCCCTCAGTTCAGACACCGAGACTAGTACAGAGTACTAAGGCTGGGTGTCACCTACTCAGTGCCTAGTGTGTGAGCACTAACCCTCTGACCTCTCACCCTTTGTGTGTGCGTGTAGGATATGAGCTGTTGTTTCAGCCTGAAGTGGTTCGGATATACATCTCACTCCTCAAGGAAAGCAAGACGCCCGCCATCTTGGAAGCCTCTGCTGGAGCTATTCAGAATTTATGCGCTGGGCGCTGGACGGTAAGCATCTTATAGAAAATAGATTTTGAGGCGCGAGGCCACAGCTAACCGCTTGGCTGTCCCTTGTAATTTGTTCCACCAATTTCCACTTGCTTCTTTCAGTACGGCCGATACATCCGTTCTGCTCTTCGTCAAGAGAAGGCTCTCTCTGCCATCGCTGACCTCCTGACCAGTGAGCACGAGCGGGTAGTGAAAGCTGCCTCTGGAGCACTGAGGAACCTGGCTGTGGACACTCGAAACAAAGAGTTAATTGGTGAGGAACTGGATGTTAGCGCTCACCTCAGCAACTAGCAGAGCAGCCTTTGACCCAGGGGAGGTTAAGCTGGTTTAATGAAATGACAGGATCTTAACTCTCTATAGTTTGTAAATCTGAGGATTGGAGAAAGAGAGAGAGTTTAGTGGTTCTTGTAAAGACGAGGAAGTGATGATGGTTCCATAAACTAGTTGTGGTGAATATTTATTAAGCACATACTTTGTTATTAGGCATTATTAAGCTCTGGGTACGCTTCCCTTTCATCTTCCCTACTTGACAGAGGTCTGTTGTTGTTGTTGTTGTTGTTATTATAATTTTTGCCTCCAGGGTTATTGCTGGGGCTTGGAACCCACCGCTCCTGGAGGCCGTTTCCCCCATTTTGTTGCCCTTGTAGTTGTTATTGCTTCCATTGCTGCTGTTGTGGTTGCATAGGACAGAGAGAAATCAAGAGAGGAGGAAGACGGGGAGAGAAAGACAGACACCTGTTGACCTGCTTCACCGCCCATGAATCGACCCCCCTGCAGATGGTAATCCAGGGGTTTGAACTGGGATCCTTGAGTGGGTCCTTGTGCTTTTGCGCCATATGCGTATTACCTCCCGCCCCCATCATCATTATTATTTATAATTTTTAATAGTGTAAGGAATCTGAGGACCAAAGAAGGTAAATGATTTTCCCAGCATTAATATAACTAGTATGTGGTAGAGCCCAGCTTTTAGTTCTTAATGACTCTTAGTCTGTTGAACTGTATGATACTGGGGCCTGGTGGTAACCCACCTGGTTAAGTGCACATATTATAATGCACAAGGATGCAGGTTCAAGCCCCTGGTCTCCACCTGTAGGAGAGAAGTTTTATAAGCCGTGAAGTAGGGCTATAAGTGCCTCTCTGCCTCTCTCCCTCCTTCTCTCTCCTTCCCCTCTCAGTGTCTCTCTGTCTTAAAAAAAAAAAAATCCTATTTCCATTAGAATGTCTGAAAGTTCTGTGTGTCATATTTGATATAAAGTAGACTGTTTCAATGTGATTGAAGGAAAGACTATGTGATGAAATAGGAAAGACGATAAATAAACCTGTCATTCATTATTCAAGGGCCCTTACCTTCTTGGTAGGAGAATCCTATAGGAGAATGAAATTGTTTCCAAGGGGCATAGTTTTGTGCGGTCAGTGCAGTTAAGTGGTCAGGCTTCTCACCGCCTGACTCAACTTGGTTCCCCATGCACGTTCCTTGTGTCTCACTGCCGTAGGTAAACATGCCATCCCTAACTTGGTAAAGAATCTGCCAGGAGGACAACAGAACTCTTGCCCAAATTTCTCTGAGGACACCGTGGTTTCTGTTTTGAACACCATCAATGAGGTTATAGCTGAGAACTTGGAGGCTGCCAAAAAGCTTCGAGAGACACAGGGCATTGAGAAGCTGGTGTTGATCAACAAATCAGGGTGAGTCCAACATTTAAAATGCCAGTTTGGTGGGGTGGGGGGGCAGGTAGCAGCACAACCAGTTGAGCGCACATCTTACTCTGTGCAAAGACTCAGGTTCAAGCCCCCGGACCCTACTTGTGGGGTGTGGGGGGGGGTAGCTTCACGAGCAGTGAAACAGTGCTGCAGGTGTCTTTCTCACTCCTCTCTACCCCCCCCCCCACTTAAGTTTCTCTCAAGTAAAAAAAAGGGGGGGGGCCGGGGTAAGGAAATGGTTGCTGGAAGCAGTGAACTTTGTAGTGCAGGCACCAAGCTCTTGCAGTAACCCTGCTGGGAGACAGGAAGGAGGGGAAAGAAAAAAATCCATCTGAAACGGGACTTATGAGAAAGAAGCTTCTCCTTTTGCTCCCTAAGGTGGTTTCCCCTGATTTACGTGTCCTAACGTTCACCCACAAACTAATAACAGAGTCTGCTACCACACCTCCTTTGGCATCACTCGACCAGAATACAGTGCTTGCTGGATGCTTGGTCTCGTCCATGCTGGCGCGTATACTCTGATGGTACATTGGGTCAGAGAGTACGGGTTCTCTCAGCTGCTGACCTGATGTTACACCCGCATTCCATGTGATGTTTTCCTTAAAGGAACCGCTCAGAAAAGGAAGTTCGAGCAGCAGCACTTGTATTGCAGACAATCTGGGGATATAAGGAACTGCGAAAGCCACTGGAAAAGGAAGGATGGAAGAAATCTGACTTTCAGGTAGGATTACTCACAGAATTAAGACATATATACGCACACAGCCCCCTCAGAAATACGTGTATTCTGTCTGGCTTCTTCTGTCTCACTGTCACATGAGGGCAGTCTATTTTTGATTCGAGTCTTCATGAGTAAAGAAGTTCTTTGGTTCTCCTCCTCCCCAAAAGAGAACAACTCCAGCAAGTTTATTTGCTGCCACCATAGTTGTGACCTTCTTCCGTGTCCTAAGATACTGTAAATGCTGGTGATGACCTTTTTGAGCTCCCTTCGAATCCGTCTTTGCCCTTTGAAGGAGTTTGCCAATTTCTAAGACCGCGACTCCTGATAGTATGTGCTTCGACACCTGTGTTGCCTCCTGTGGAAACCGAATAGAAGCCATAACATACTACTTTGTTTCACTGCACAGACATTTCACCCCCATGGCTTAACCTTTTAACAGAGAGCTATCTTGGCAATAGAAAGCTTGTACGTAGATCCGTGTCTGTAGAGGTGAGATGTGCGTGAACTCAATACCCTGATGTTGCATTTTTGTGCTTGTCTCTAGGTGAATCTTAACAATGCTTCTCGTAGCCAGAGCAGTCACTCATATGATGACAGTACTCTCCCTCTCATCGACCGGAGCCAGAAATCATCAGGTACGGGATCCGGAGGTACACCTCTCTGCTTCTAGTCCACTTCGGCTAGTCTTTAACCTAAGAGATCGGACATATATATTTGTTTCCAAATGGACTGGTATTTTGGTAAGCAGGAATAATACTTCACCAGAATTGGTGAAAATAGGTAAGTAGCCTCTATGTCATCTCCCGTCTTAACTTGTGGACTAAAGGTGACTAGAAATGAAGCCAAGTCTCTCTTATCCAGTTGAGATAAAATCCCTAGGGGTGGGGGTCGGGCGTTAGCACAGCAGGTTAAGCGCACGTGGTGCAAAGCGCAAGGATCGGCATAAGGATCCCGGTCAAGCCCCCGACTCCCCACCTGCAGGGGAGTCGCTTCACAGGTGGTGAAGCAGGTCTGCAGGTGTCTATCTTTCACTCCCCCTCTCTGTCTTCCCCATCTCTCTCGATTTCTCTCTGTCCTATCCAACAACGAATGATATCAACAACAACAATAATAACCACAAGGCTACAACAATAAGGGCAACAAAAGGGAAAAAAAAAAAAAGGCCTCCAGGAGCAGTGGATTCATGGTGCAGGCACTGAGCCCCAGCAATAACCCTGGAGGCAAAAAAAAAAAAATTTCCTAGTAGTCAGGAGATAGCTTATCAGGTAGAGAGCACACTTTGCCATGCTCGAAGACCCAGCTTCAAGCTCTTTTTAAAAAATTTCTTTATTGGGGAATTAATGTTTTACATTCGACAGTAAATACAATACTTTGTACATGCATAACATTTCCCAGTTTTCCATATAACAATACAACCAGCTTCAAGCTCTTGGAAACATCGTACAGTACAATGAGGGAAAGCTCTGCGAACACTGCTGTGGTATCTCTCTCTCTCTCTCTTTGTCTCTCCCTGTCTGTCTGAAATTGAAAGGAAGGGAAGAAATGCTGCCAGGAGCAGTGGAATCATGTAGACACAGAACTCTAACAGTCAACTTAGAGAGAAAGGGAGAAATAACTGAGGGGTTGGGTGGTAGTGCAGCGGATTAAGCGCACATGGTACGAAGTGCAAGGACCTATATAAGGATCCCATTTCGAGCCCCCAGCTCCCTACCTGCAGGGGAGTCGCTTCACAGGCAGTGAAGCAGGTCTGCAGGTGTCTATCTTTCTCTCCCCCTCTCTGTCTTCCCCATCTCTGTTTATTTCTCTCTGTCCTAGCTAACAAAAACAACATCAATAACAACTACAATAATAATTACAACAACAAAACAAGGGCAACAAAAGGGAAAAACTAAAGCAAAATTAAAACAAAATTATAAAAAAAAAAGAGAGATAAACTGAGAGAGAACATTAAGGTGTTGTGCATAATGGTTGGATATGAAGATATTTTAGTATTTCTCCCTCTTAAATTACCATACAATACCAAGTACTATGTGCTTCCTTTTGAAAAAAGAAAACAGTGGCCAGAAAAATACCTTAACTTTGGAGCGTAAGACTTGCATGTCTCTGCTTCCTGCTTTGACTGCCAGTGCTACATGTGCTGTGGTGGGGAGTGTTACGCTGACTTCACTCATAATGAAACCCTTACTTGATTTTTACTGGCACACATCTTAGCTTTGGCTTACAGTGGTACAGGGGATTGAACTTGGAGCCTCCTACCCTCAGGCCTTGAAATTCTTATCACTGTGCTGTGTCCCTGCCCTCTCTCATATGATTTTAAAGAAAAAAATAAGTGATTAAAAAAAAATTAGAAAAGACAGTCAGAAAAATAGCAGTAACAAGAATCACTTTCCCTAAAGATTAAAAGCTACTGCTCTTGTGGGTTGCAGCTTATAAACTGAGTTGTTATGTTTCTCTCCATTCCCAGCCCCCTCAAGATGAATCATATATCTTTTTCACAAAAGGTTTGCCTTTCTGCTTATGTGTATAATGTAACCCTTACTAACGACACTTAGCTTTTTGCCCCATCAGCGTTGAGACGTTTAGTCTGAGGCTCTCTCTCACTTCTGTGATGGCCCAGAAGCAGAGATGGGGCTTCCCGCTGGAGGCTGAGCATTGCCCCAATCAAACTGGTCCTGACAGTCTGCATTCTCATGATGTACCCTTAGTTAGAAACAAGAACCATTTTCATGTAAGAAAGCACTTGATGGAACTGTAAAAGGCCATTTTGCTGTGTCTTTAAGTACACCTCTTTAGTATCCCGGGATGAAAGAAGGAAGCATGTAACGATCATTCCTCTCACACTGAAGCTTGGTGGCTATCTTGACAAAAGCACTTGGGCTGTTATCTGAGTTATTAGTTGGACAAGTCACCTTTTTTTTTTTTTCCCCTTTTCCCAGGAGTTTGAGCCACGGTTCCTGTGTAAGCACTTAACCAGGTGTGCTACCACATGGCTACTGGCCCCTTAAAGAACTTTTTTTTTTTTTTTTTTGCTACTTATTTATTTTTTATTGATTAAATAATGATCAACAAGACTGTAGGATAAGAGGGGTATAATTCCACACAATTACCACCACCAGAGTTCCGTATCCCATTCCCTCCATTGGAAGCTTTCCTATTCTTTATCTCTCTGGGAGCATGGGTCCAGGATAATTATGGAGTGCAGAAGGTGGAAGGTCTGGCTTCTGTAATTGCTTCTCCACTGGACCTGGGCACTGGCCGGTCGAGCTATGCTCCCAGCTTGTTTCTATATTTCCTAGTGGAGCAGGAGTCTGGGGAGGTGGAGTTTCAGGACACATTGTTGCGGTCATTCATCCTGTGAAGTCAGGTTGGCATCATGGTAGCATTTGCAAATTGGTGGCAGAGTAATGGAGTTGAAGGGTTGCCAAAAAGAAAGAGAAAGAAACATAGGGAGAAAAGCCAACTATCTGCTAATAATCAAACTTTAAAGAGATGCGCAAAAGGGGAAAATAACGCTTTTTAAAAAATCGGCTACTTATGCCGACAGTAATGGTTTAACTCTAATGATGTGACTATTTTTAAACTTCTCAGTCGAATAAATATCAAGTAATGCATGTGACTCACATCAGAACTAGTTCTTTAAAGTCTCAAATATTTAAGATTGTAAAGGGGTCCTGGAACCAAATAATTTGGAAACTCTTGACTTCGAAAGATTGATTTCTTTCCCTTTTTCATACTTAACTTTTTAATGAGAGAGACAGAGACAGAGAGAGGAAGGAGAGAGAGCCAAATCATCACTCTGGCACAACCCATACAGAGGATTGAACTCGGGATATCATGCTTGTGGGTCCAATCCTTTATCCACTGTGCCACCTCCTAGGCCACATAGCCTCTCCTTTTAGGAATCTGGAGGAAAGAGATATCTTTTAGGTACACGAGACCTCTGTCAAATGTTTGATGGGCAGGGTAGGATGCCAAGCTAGAGAGCTTTTTTCTTTTTTTTAATGATTCTGGATTTTGGAATTTTGGTTTTTTGACTTGTATAACTTTCTGACTTCGTGTAGATAAGAAACCTGATCGGGAAGAAATCCAGATGAGCAATATGGGATCAAACACAAAATCATTAGGTAGGTGTTTCATTCCTGCCCAAGGCTTTGAAGTCGTAGTTTACGGGCATGAGCACCAGCGGGCTCTACAGCTTTTTCTAGCCTCCTCCCGTTTGCCATCCTGGAAGAGCATTATCTGGGCATTTTTTTCACTTGGGAGGATGTGAGAAATTACCTTTTCCCAAGGAAAGTTTGATGTGCTTAAGGGGTTTAGTTTTTTTGTTTGTTTGTTTGTTTTGTCTTGTTAAATCTCCATATACCTCCCCTGAGGGAATCCCAACCTGTTACTCAGCTGCTTCCCTCCCACAGCTTGTCCCCAGGCTTCTCTCCTTCCTTCTCCCCCATCTACTCCTGCTTTGGCCCACCTGCTCTGTTATCTCTTCTAGCTCTTCACTTTGCACATTTTAAAAATATCTCTCATATTGTACTTCCTGCTGGAATGTCCTTCCTGTTTGCTCCCTGCATTCTCTTCATTCCCAAGGGCTCAAACCAGAGTCCCCTCATTGTTGTGCGATTCTTCCAGACATCTGGACCCCACTTCACTCTCCTCTCAAACTCCCAATATTCTTTTTTTTTTTTTTTTGCCTCCTGGGTTATTGCTGGGGCTTGTTGCCTGCTCTGCGAATCCACTGCTCTTGGAGGCCATTTTTTCCCATTATTGTTGTTGTTGCTGTAATTGTTGGATAGGACAGAGAGAAATTGAGAGAGAACAGGAAGACAGGGGGAGAGAAAGACAGACACCTGCAGACCTGCTTTACTACTTGTGAAGCGACTCCCCTGCAGGTGGGGAGCTGGGGGGGCTTGAACCAGGATCCTTGAGCCGGTCTTTGTGCTTGTCACTATGTGCGCTTAACCTGCTGTGCTGCCACCCGGCCCCAAACTCTCAATATTCTTTAAAGACAGACGTCTCCGGTGCTGTTTTATTCAAATAATATCCTATTTTGGGGATGTGCTGTCTTTGCTGTTAGACTCAAGTTCTTTTGAAGTCAGCAGCCACCGCCCTTCATGTCCCTCTGGAGCATCTGACAAAACTCAGTTCTCATCAGAGGCTTAGTTCGCAACTACCTGCTTACTACATAGTGTACATTCCAGGAGAACACCGTGCTTTTGTGTGCTTATTATTATCTCCCCCACTAGATAACAACTATTCCACGCTGAATGAGAGAGGGGACCATAACAGAACACTGGATCGATCCGGGGATCTAGGGGACATGGAACCATTGAAGGGAACACCCATGATGGTAAGTGCTCTTTACAAGCCGTGATCTTATCACGGTGCTTCTGTCTGGAAACCTCCGTGTTTTGTGCAGTGGGCATGGGTAGGGCTAGGAAGGAAGGTGGACCTAGTGAAAGTGTACTTACCTCTCTCTCTTTCTCTTTCTGTGTCTCTCTCTCTTCCTCTACCTTAATGAAAAAGTCTGTCCAGGAATGACAAGAGTGTGTATGCAGAAGATCCCTATTCCATCAAAGTGGGAGTGGAAAAAAAAAAAAAAAGGATCTTATGAGGCCAGGCAGTGGGGCACCTAGTTAAGCATATGCACCACACTACACAAAGACCTGGGTTCAAGCCCCTGCTTCCCACCTGCTGCACGAGTGGTGAAGCAGGGCTGCAGGTGTCTCTCTCTCCCTCTCTCTATCTCCCTCTTCCCTCTCAGTTTCTCTTTGTCTCTATCCAATAATAAATAAATAGATTAAAGAAAGCTATCTTGGACCATTATTCTGTAATGGTTATACTAGGAAAGAAAGCTATACTGGTGTTGCTGAGGTCACTAACACTAAAGATCTATCCTTATTTTCCTTTTCTCCTCAAATGTCTTGCCTTTCTGTTGCTATTACCATATTTTTGCCCGAGTATATCAACGTGGGCCCTCTCCCTAGCCCTGGGGCACACACTCACACAGTGTCTATTTCCCTGTCTCCTACTAACAAACTGCATGTGTTCACAGCAGGACAAGGGATCTCTGGAGGAAGAGTTGGATGTGTTGGTTTTGGATGGTGAGGGGGACCAAGTATCTTACACCCCCATGGTATGTCCTTCAGCACACCCCCCCCCCCAAGATCATCCTTGAGGCAGGAGGCCAGTCACGCTTATCCGATCAGGCCAGAGACGATAGTCTCAGCTGCACAGGGCTTGGGGGGGCCGCTTCTGTGATTGTTACCTCTCTAGAGGTTGGCTGCGCAGCTGGTGGTGATCCGATGGTCCATTCTGTGCTGCTTTGCCCTCCTCTAGATTTGCTCTTGTCTCTTGGTTCTCCTCTCCCAACCCTGTTAACATCTCTCTCTCTCTCCCTCCCTCTCTACAGCAGAAGATTTAGCGCCACCATCCTCACTCCACCTGGGATGATAAGATAACATACTTTTATTTTTTGGTGGTGAAGCAAACTGATGATTTTTTTCCCCTTTCTTCGCTGGACTGTTGTGCCAACTGCCAGGCTGCCTCCTGCCCTTATAGCGCCAAGTGGCTGTCTCCCCCTTCCCCAACAACTCCTAATCTCTTCCAGTGAAGCCTAATTGTTCCTCCTCCTGCCTCCAGTTCCCCTTAATTCCTCCCAAGAAGCCTGCCTCGGTTGTATGCATATCTTGAGAAAGTGCTGCAGATTAGCTTTTTTTTTTTTTTTTCCTTTCCCCCTGGAATTTTTGGCCTTGTGTGGAAGGAGGGAGAGAGTGTGACTCTTCACTGGAAGACTTGGAAGTTACATGCTGTATATGTGGTGCCCAGCAATCTGATAAACTGATGATTCTATAATCAAAGATGTTTTTGTTTTTTTCCCCTGGTGGGGAAGGGACTTTTGTTGTGGTTTTCTTTTTTTTTTTTTCCTTTTCCTTTTTTTGGAATGGGAAGAGTGAGCACTTCCCTACTCCTCATGACTATTTTTGAAGCAAAGAAGGCCGGCAACATTGGGACATTCCTTCCACCTGGCAAGGGCCCTTGAGTAAGTGAAGGTCTCTTCGAACTGACATGGTGAAACCTTGCCCTTCCTCATCTCCAGGGCAGGGGGGTGCCATGTAGGACCTCGACTCCAAGCCTCATGCCAATCCTGGGCTGCTATGACTGTGGTCCTTCACTGAGGCTGCCCTGAACACTTCCTCTCTCACCCTGCGATACTGTCTGCTGATGTCACCTGGCCATCTGCAAGATGCTGTCGAAAAGGGAGATGTCCAGGAGGATGCTGGGTGAGGAGGAGCAGAAAGATGTCTTCCAGGAAGGAGAGGCACTTCTGGGAGGAGCTAGTAGGACCGTGCAGGGGTCGCTCTGCAACTGGCAGGAAGCTTCAAAGATGGCTCCTCCCACCCTGTTTCTCCTGTCCTTATCCCTACGAGCAAGCTCTCTCCTCCCTGGATTGGTTGGCTGACTAAAGGACTTGATGTACATACTCCTGCAAACCCCGCCCCCTTGACCCTTCAGAGGTGGGGACCGCCCCTGGCTTTGCCTCTTCTTTGTGCCTTTGGCCTGGGATGCAGCTCCTCTTTCTCTTCCATGTGCCTTTCTTTGCCTCTGCCGTCTCACGTCTCATGAGTTTTGCAGATTGTCTCGTCGCTCTCTTACCCGCTCTTGGCCCTAAGTAGTAGAAAGGAAGAGGGAGCCTGACCGCTGGCAAATGGGTGTGGCCCGTAACGGCAGGCGCACTGAGCTGGTGCCCCACAGCCCGGGGCTGGCTTGTCAAGGAATCTTGAGACGAGGTTGGTGGGATACGGGCGAGAGAGTGGTGCAGCTTTCCTTCTTACTCGCCCAGAACCTACTAGTGACCATGATCATTGTAGGGGTCGAGGGAAAGCTTGTCATCCCCTCTCGCCCACCCTCGCCCGTCCTCCTGTGGGATTGTGATATATTAGCATGTTGGGCTAGAGGGATCAACTGCTATGCTGGTTGATTATTATTATTATTGTTGTTGTTATTATTTTGTACTTGTTTTCCTGATTGGCCCTTCATTCCTCCTCCTCATCTAAGCACTCTGTTCAGTGCAACTGGAAACCCTTGCCTTGTCTTCCCCCTCCCCTTCTCTACCGAGGCTAAGGGGTAGGAAAAAAATGCACAACCTACCAGCCCTCTTCCCTTCCCTTATGCAGTCAGATCCCTTACTTGCCTCCAGTTTCCCCCTCTCCCATACATTCCTCCTCCTTTCCTGGCCCAAAGGAGCCCTTTCTCCTCTGCCCTGAGAACATACTGCACAGGGAATATTCTTACCCATCCAGACTGGCTTCCCTCTTGGTTTCTCACTCTGCTCTATTCCTGGTGCTCTTTCTTCTCGGTGGGGTGTGGGTAATAGAACAGCCATGTGCTTTTGGGGACCTTTAACTTTTTTCCCCCCCTTTCCTTTTTTTTTTTTTTTGTTTATAAAAACACTAAACATTCAATTCCAGAGAACCAAAAATCCCACCTTCCACCGAACACTACTAAGGAGTGTGTTTTCTGCTCCACACCTTTTCTGTTTTTTCTTTCTCTTGTTAATGCTTTTAAAAACAAATGAGTTTTTTATATAAATAAAGTT
Organism: Erinaceus europaeus; assembly: GCF_950295315.1. Lineage (NCBI taxonomy): Eukaryota > Metazoa > Chordata > Mammalia > Eulipotyphla > Erinaceidae > Erinaceus > Erinaceus europaeus. The sequence continues at coordinate 7,723,814 of NC_080178.1, forward strand.
TTTAAGTGTGTATATGGGGGATCTGTGTCATTTCTTCAACTTCAAGCTCTTACCTTTTCTCTCCTTTTCATCCTGGTTACTTCCTTATGTCCCAGTGCTCCTCCCCCCTTTTTTGTTTTCCCCCCCTCCCCAGAGAAACCAGAAGGTGGTGGTCCCAGGATGGATTTATTTTGAGCTCAAGCCCAACTGTCTACCAAGCAGCATTCCTTCAATTATATATGAAACATTTTTCCCTCTGAAGAGTCTTAAAAATTCAGCCTGGCTAAGTAGACCATAGGAAGCATGTTGCTAATTTAGAGAGAGGAAAGTAAAGTATCAATATTGCAACATTTGACAAAAGCCCACTGCAGTCCATGGCTCTTTTAACATAAAACTTAGGAGTGGAGCATTGGAAGCTGCCAACCTCAACTACTGTCTTAGGATGCAGAAGTAAAAGGATCACGTATTAGTGCTGGACACTGGGTCAGAACATTGCCTCTTGGGCAACTGGTGATTCTCTCCTAAGAAGACTACAGACAGGCCTCCAGCTTCCCGGTACCCGTCCTGATAGTATGAGGGTTGGGTAGCAGATACTTGTTGGATTACCCAGAAATTGTCTTTTCTGCAGAGTTTAAGAGATTTTAAGATCTTGGAGAAGAGACTAACTTTTCTGGGGCCCATATTTCCTGTCATATAATTAAATAAAAGACTCAAGAATTTATGTGAAAATACACTTTTGTATATACCCAGTCGTTAGATTAAAATCACACAGCTGCTTCTGACACTGGTCATGTCTCAATTTTATTGAACTAGATTCTCGGGTATGAGAATTTTCTGAGGTTACTGAGACTGGAAATGTAAGCCTTTTATTCAATAACTTTTAAAGCTTGATTCGTGTCTGACCGTTGTAGTTTCATGCCAGAAGGATAAAGCCCCAAGCTAAGAAGCTGTTTCCAAAAGAGTCTGCTTTCCAAAGAGGTGTGGGGTAGCCATTTGAGATGGGTTTTAGTCTATGTTAGAAAAACCTGGCTCCTGGAATAGCCTGAATTCATTTCTGTTACGGCCTCAACTTCCTGGCATTGAGCTATATACAAACCTTCCTCCCCTTCCTCTGGATGGGTGCAAATAGCAAATGTTAGCAGGTGGGCCCTTTGTAACATAGACTGCAATCTACGAGAATCTTTTAGGGTTAACATTTGTGATCCTTTCAGAACACTTAATTTTCTTCCCCATTCCTGAAGTGAAGTATTAAACAGTGCCAGCAAAGCTCCTGGACTTCTAGGTTTCTTGTCACTGACTTAGTAAGGCTTTTGAAGCCTCTTGGGGTCTTAGACCAGCTATAGGAATCCTGTGGACCTTGTTAAGATTTACCTATATGCTCTCTCATCTTTTACAACCACTTCTCGTTTTTTAATTTTAATTTTTTTTTTGTCTCCAGGGTTATCACTGAGGCTCGGTGCCTGCACTATGAATCCACTGCTCCTGGAGGCTATTTTTCCCCTTTTGCTGCCCTTGTTGTTTATCGCTGTTATTATTATTATTGTTGCCATTGCTTTCGTCTTTGTTGGATGGGACAGAGGGAGAGAGAAAGATAGACACCTGCAGGTCTGCTTCACTGCCCCTGATCCTTACACCAGTCCTGCGCTTTGTGCCATGTGTGCTTAACCCAGTGTTACTGCCCACCCCTTACCCCCGTTTTTAATTTTTTAATTTTTAAGGTTTTAATTTTTAATCATTATTTGATAGAGACAGCCAGAAATTCAGAGTAAGGGGGAGATAGAGGAAGACAGACAGACGGACACTTGTAGCACTGCTTTACCACTTGTGAAGCTTTTCCCCTGCAGGTGGGGACCAGGGACTTGAACCCGGGTCCTTGCTCACTGTAACATGCGCACTCAACCAGGTGTGCTACCACCTGCCCCCCTTTTATGAAATCTCTCTCTTTTTAAAATTTTTACAGCCACTTTTCTAGAAGCAATTATAGATTATGTTCAACCTCTTTTCACAGGGTGGGGGTGTTTGTGAATAGCTGTCCATAGTAATAGTCTTGCTGTGGCATTTCTGATAGCTCCCAACTATGATCTCAGTCAACTCCGCACTCCCCCTCCCCCAAACATCTCATTCAGGATAAACAAGTTTTTTTTCCTAGGTTATCATTTCTCACTTTGTATCTGGAGTGTAAGATAGTACTGATTTATCTTGTCATTAAAAAAAATTTCCCCCCTCATTTATTAGATGAGACAGAAAGAGAGAGAGGGAGAGAGAGAGAAAAGATGGACACCTGCAGCACTGCTTCACCACTCGTGAAGCTTCCTCCCTGAGGGTGGGGACCAGGGCCTTGAACCTGGGCCCTTGCACATGGTAATGATTGCTTCTTTTTAAAGCAGAATTTCCTCAACTGACATGTTGAAAATGTAGAGGTGGACAGGGATGAAGAGAACTGGAGGAAATACAGAAATAGTAGAAAGCAATGAAAATGATTATTGTAGCCTTGTCTGCATTACTATATTCTGACTTAATATTTTTCTCCCACTTTACTGGGTGGGGGATTCTTTCCTTCTTTCTCTCTCTCTTCCTTTCTTTCAACCAGAGCACAGCTCATCTCTGGCTTATGGTGGTGTGGGGGATTGAACCTGGGACTTTGGAACCTCAGGCATGAGAGTCTCCTTGCATCACCATTATGCTCTCTATCCCTGCCTGGGTGGGGGGTTATTTTATGAGAGAACCAGAGTATCACTCTGGCTCCTATAACACTGTGGTCCTCAGGTATACAAGCCCTGCCCTCTACCTACTAACTTCCCTGGTTGCTTGCTATCTATATCTGTCTATCTATCTTTTCTTTTTGATAGGACAGAGAAATTGAGGGGGGCGATAGGGAAAGAGACATCTGCAGACGTGCTTCATCACTAATGAAGATTCCCCCCCATAGGTGGGGACCAGGGGCTCAAGTGAAGGTCCTTACACAGGCAAACGTGTATGCTTAACCTGCTGCACCACCACCTGCCCCACCTCCCCTCCCCTCCCCTATATATCTTTTAATTTTCTTTTCCTTTTTTTAAATTTATTTTTCCTTTTGTTGACCTTGTTGTCTTTTTATTGTTGTTGTAGTTATTGTTGTGGTTACTGATGTCACTGTTGGATAGGACAGAGAGAAATTGACAGAGGAGGGGAAGACAGGGGGAGAGAAAGATAGACACCTGCAGACCTGCTTCACCACCTGGGAAGCGACTCCCCTGCAGGTGGGGAGCCTGGCCTTGAACCGGGATCCTGACGCCGGTCCTTGCGCTTTACGCCACGTGCGCTTAACCCGCTGAGCTACCGCCCGACTCCCTCTTTTTATTTGCAAAGAGATGCAGAAAGACAAGACCAGAGCCCTGCCCAACTCTTGAACCTGGGACTTTAGAGCCTCGGACATGAAAGTCTTCTGCAGAACCATTGATGCTGTCTTCCCCCGTCCCCATATGTCTTTACTGTTGGAAAAACATCAGGTTCTTTCACTTTTAAAAAAAAATTTTTTAATTTATTCATTTTTCCCTTTTGTTGCCATTGTTTATCGTCATTGTTGCTGTTATTATTATTGCGATTGCCGTCATCATTGTTGGATAGGACAGAAAGAAATAGAGAAGGGGAGGACAGAGAGGGGGAGAGAAAGATAGACACCTGCAGACCTGCTTCACCACCTGTGAAGCGATCCCTCTGCATGTGGGGAGCCGGGGGCTCGAACTGGGATCCTTACTCCAGTCCTTGTGCTTGGCGCCATGTGCACTTACCCCACTGTGCCACTGCCCGGCTCCCAAGATTCTTTCACTTTTGTTGCAGGCACAGAAAGGATGGCTCTCAGTCTGTCCTGAGCGATCTCTAGTGCTGATGAACATGTGGCCTGAAAACCATTAGACACTCTGCCTGCCAGGGGAGGAGGGACTTGGCCATATCTTTAGTGACCAGACATTTACTCCTTTCTTGTCGTCTTCACCCCCCCTTTTTTTTTCGTTTTCCACCTGAAAGGCAAGGTTAGCGTAGATTATTTGCAGACTTTGAATTTGGATCTTTTTATAAACCACTCCTGTAAGAACAGGGTGGAGTGGAGTGTATACGGTGGAACAAACCCAGACTCCTTTTGTGATACTGCAATGGATTAGGTACTCTGAAAAGATCTTACAGCAGGGGGACAAGATGCTGGGGAGAATGTTGAGAATAGGAGCCGGACAGTGGCACACGCCCCAGCTTCAAGCCCCTGGCCTCCACCTGCAGCAGCCAATCAGCGCTACAGGTATCTCTTCATTTCCCCTTTCCCTCTCAATTTCTCTCTGTCCTATCAAATGAGAAGAGAAATGACTGCTGGAAGCAGCAGATACAGCATGCCATCATCAAGTTAAGAAAAGCTGAGATTGGGGGCCAGGTGGTGGTGCTCCTGGTTGAGTGCACATATTACAGTGCACAAGGACCCAGGTTCGAGCCCCTGGTCCCCACCTGCAGGGGGAAAGGGACAGCTTCACAAGTGGTGAAGCAGGGCTGCAGGTGTCTCTCTGTCTCTTTCCCTCTCTACCTCCCCCTTCCCTCTCAATTTCTGGCTGTCTCTACCCAATAAACAAATAGATTGAAAAAAAAAAAAAAAAACACCTGCATGGCAAAAAAAAAAATTTAAAAAAAGTTGAGATTAGGCACAAAGAATCCACAGGTCTTCAAAACTGAAGCAGAGGGGCCAGGTAGTGGCACACCTGGTTGAGTGCTCATGTTACAATGCTAAGGACCCAGGTTCGAGCCCCTGGTCTCCACCTGTAGGAGGAAAGCTTTGCAAGTGGTGAAGCAGGACTGCAGGTGTCTCTTTTTCTCTCCCTCTCTATCTCCCCCTACCCTCTCGATTTCTGACTGTCTCTATCCAATAAATAAGGATAATTTTAAAAAAATGAAGTAGAAACTGGAATTATAAGGAGAGAACCACAAGAGCTAACTTTTACTCTGAGCTAGCTTTTGTTACTGAGTTCTTACCAAATCCAGTCGATTTTAAGGGTCTACTTGAGTGACTACACAGCAAATGGGAAAGGGGGTGCTAGGTGATAACAGGTGGAACTGGGGTGCCCTCCATGTAAATGTGACCAGGACATGAAGTATAGAGAGCAAGGGGTTTGTCTTCAGCCTGGGGACTGGAAGGAAGGAAACACATACACTATCTTCCCAGAGAATTTATAACCCTAAGGCACCCCTTTGAGGGTTTCAGTCCATGTTTATTATCTGTGTGGCTGGAAAAAAAAAAAGCATAACTGGAGAATTTAGAGTTAGCTATGCCTCCAGGTACTTTCTTTTCATTATTATCACTTTTATTTATTGGATAGAGACAGCCAGAAAGTGATAAAGAAGGGATGACAGGGAGTGAGAAAGAGGCACACCTGCAGCCCTGCTTCACCACCTATGAACCCCCCCCCCCACAGGTGGGGACCAGGGACTCAAACCTGGGTCCTTGTGCACTGTAATATGTGCTCAACCAGGTGTGCCACCACCTGGCTCCCCTCCAGGTATTTGCCAGAAGTACATGCAGTTCCTCTCAGGCTTCACAAATAGTTCCTGGAGATAAAGTCCAGAATGGTGCAGCTCTGCTAAAAAAATAAAAAAGTGAGATACGCAAAGCAGGCACAAGTGAATAGGGATGGGGGTGGGGATGGGGAGGAGGGCAAACTGGGTCTGGAGGGCCCAGGTGGTGACTCACCTGGAGGAGTGCCCACTACCATGTGCAAGGACCCAGGTTCAAGTCCCTGTGGATGAGAAGTTTCATGAGGGGTGGAGCAGTGCTGCAGGTGTCTCTCCTCTCCGTCTGTCCTCTCCGTCTCCCTTTCTCCTTGCCACAGAAAAATAGAAAAAGGGGAATTGGCGCACAGCAGGTTAAGTACACGTGGTGCAAAGCGCAAGGACCAGCGTAAGGATCCTGGTTCAAGCCCCAGCGTAAGGATCCTGGTTCAAGCCCCCAGCTCCCCACCTGCAGGGAGGTCGCTTCATAAGCGGTAAAGCAGGTCTGCAGGTGTCTGTCTTTCTCTCCCCATCTCTGTCTTCCCCTCCTCTCTCCATTTCTCTCTGTCCTATCCAACAACAACAGTAATAACTACAACAATAAAACAACCAGGGCAACAAAAGGGAATAAATAAATACTAAAAGAAAAAAAGAAAAAGGTCACTGGGAGTGGTGGAGACATGCAGATGAAAAGCCCTTTGATAACTCCAGTGGCAAAAAAAGAAAAAAAAATCTGATCTATAAATCCAGATGTTGGCATTTTCACACAGACTAAAAATAACCTTTTAAATGAGGGGCTGGAGGGGTAGCTCCCCAAAATGAGTTATCTCACCAGTCCAGGATGGGTGAATTGCTTTTTTTCTTTTATTTCTTTATTGGGGTATTATTGGTTTATAGTCGATGGGACAATAGTTTGTACATGTGTAACATTTTCCAGTTTTCCACATAACAATAGGTCCTCTGCCATCCTGTTCCAAGACCTGAACCCACCTCCCCACCCCAGAGTCTTTTACTTTGGTGCAGTACACCAGCTCCAGTCCTAGTTCTGCTTAGTGTTTTCCCTTCCAATCTTGTTTTTCAACTTCTGTGAGTGAGATCATCCCATATTCATCATTCTGGCTCTGACTTATCTCACTTACCATGATTTCTTCAAGATCCATCCAAGCTGGGGTAAAGAAGGTGAATTCACCGTTTTTAGTAGCTGAGTAGTATTCCATCATGTATACAGACCACAGCTTGCTCAGCCACTCATCTGTTGTTGGACACCTGGGTTGCTTCCAGGTTTTGACTATTACAAATTGTGCTGCTATGAACATAGGTGTACACAGATCTTTTTGGGTGGGTGTGTTGTGTTCCTTAGGATATATCCCCAGGAGAGGAATTGCAGGGTCATAGGGTAGAGGAATTGTAAAGTCTACTTCTAGCCTTCTGAGAGTTCTCCAGACTGCTCTCCACTTGGGTTGGACCAACTTATATGCCCACCAGCAGTGCAGGAGGGTTCCTTTGTCACCACAACCTCTCCAACATTTGTTGTTGCTATTGTTTCTGATGTATGACATTCTCACAGGTGTGAAGTGGTATCTCATTATTGTCTTTATTTGCATTTCGCTGACAATGACTTGGAGCATTTTTTCATGTTTATTGGCCTTTTGGAAATAAAGGTCAATGTTCCAAATATTCATTCTCATTGCCTCCTGCTCTGCCCATACCCCACCTCTCCTCCAAGATTCTCTTGGGGGGAGGGGCAGAGGCAAAATGAGTTGTGCTCCTCCACCACCCCAGTTCCAGGGAAGGTGGGGCTTTGCCCCTAGGATGCTGCAGCAGAGTGAGAAGGAGGTTAATCATAAAGGGTGCAGGGATTACCTCCCCTTATTCTGCTGGGAAGGACACCACCATTGTTTGTCCCAACCTGCCCCCCACCCTCACCCCCCACTCCCTAATTTGCAGTTACTTGAATTAAAAAAAATATATATATATGTATCCTTTTTCTGGGAAAAAAATAAAAAGGGTGATATTTTGCATCTCTGTCAGGGCCATAGGGTATACTCACTTCCCAGTTGTCTTGGCACTGGTTCAAGACGTAGAATGGCAGGGCGGACTCTTGAGTAGCAAGCGTGAATTCCAAGTGCCAGCCCTGGCATCATATGTGCCAGCGATGCTCGGACACTCTCTCTTCCTCTCTGTCATTAAAAGTAAAATACATCCGGTTGGGAAGACAGCATAATGGTTATGGAAAAAGACTTTCATGCCTGAGGCACCAAATGTCCCAGGTTTAATCGCCAGCACCTCCAGAAGCCAGAGCTCTGGTCTATCTCTAATAATAATAATAATTAATAATAATAATAGTAATAATGGTTTTCAGATGGGCAGAGAGCGTTCATCCTAATTACAGGATCGTGGGCACTAACTAGAGGTTGCTTCCCCACTTCCCAGCTTCCCCAAGAAGTGGGTTATTGGGTTTCACACTGGTCACCAAACAAACAAAAAAGGATCCCAGATAAAGGAACAGGCCAAGGCCTAAATAAAAGTAGTCAAGTTTAAAGTAACAAGGCAAACTGTGAAGACAATAAGGTAGATTAGATGTGGTGGAAAGATGTCTGTGGCATATTTTATAGGGAACAAAACAAAAAGCTGCAGAGCCATGCACGTCTGGGAGAGGTCCTGCTTTGCATGTATCTGACCCAGGTTTTGTTGTTGTTGTTGTTGTTAAATTTTAAAAAATATTTATTTTCCCTTTTGTTGCCCTTGTTGTTTTTGTTAAATAGGAAAGAGAGAAATGGAGAGAGGAGGGGAAGACAGAGGGGGAGAGAAAGATAGACACCTGCAGACCTGCTTCAGCTCCTGTGAAGTGACCCCCCTGCAGGTGGGGGCGGTTTCGAATTGGGATTCTTACACTGGTCCTTGCGCTTCGCGTGTGCTTAACTCACCGCACTACAGCCCGATTCCCATTGTTTTTTGTTTGTTTTAAACTTTTTTTTTTAAAAAAATATTTGTTGGATAGAGACAGCCAGAAATTGAGAGGGAAGGGGGTGATAGAGAGGGAGAGAGACAGAGAGACACCTGCAGCCCTGTTTCACCACTTACTTGTGAAACTTTCCCCCTGCAGGTAGGGACCAGGGACTCGAACCTGGTATTGTTTTTTTAAAATCAGAGCACTGCTCTGGTTTAGGGTGGTGCTGGGACTTTGGAGCCTCAGGCATGAGAGTCTCTTTGCATAACCATTATGCTGTCTACCCTGTGCTGTAACCCAGGTTTGAGCTTTTAGCAGTAGGGGGTGATGGAAGCTTCAGTGCTGTGGTATATATTTTTTCCCCTTCTTTTATGTCTCTATCTGAAAATATCAATTTGGAGCCCTTGCTGTCACACACATACACATACACACACGTAGGATTTTGATGTTTTCACTCAGATTTCTTTGTAAGACAGGCTTTTCTCTGACAGGAAGTGGGATGCAGTTGATACTGAGTCCTAACCAGCCATGAGAAGCCTGCCACCTGCTTCTAATGTTGCTGATAGAATTCCTAGGAGAGGGGAAGTCAGGCAGTAGCGTAGCAGGTTAAGCGTACGTGGCACAAAGCCCAAGGACCAATGTAAGGATCCTGGTTCGAGCCCCCGGCTCCCTACTTGTAGGGGAGTCACTTCACAAGTGGTGAGGCAGGTCTGCAGGTGTCTATCTTTCTCTCCCCCTCTCTCTGTCTTCCCCTCCTCTCTCCATTTCTCTCTGTCCTGTCCAACAATGACAGCAATATCAACAATAACTACAACAATAAAACAAGGGCAACAAAAGAGAATAAATAAATATTAAAAAAAAAAAGAATTCTTAGGAAGAGGGGCCAGCTGGTAGGTAGCACACCTGACTGAACGCACACATGACCATGTGCAAGGTCCCAGGTTCAAGCCCCCCAGTCCCCACCTGCAGAGGGGGAAGCTTTGCAAGTGGTGAAGCCGTGCTGCAGGTGTCTTTCACCTTCTCTGTTTTCCCTCACCTGTCAATTTCTCTCTGCCCTATCAAATAAATAATAAATAAATTCTTAGGAAGGGCTCTGACTCACCATGATTCTGACCCTGTTGTCTCTGTACCTTTTAAGAAGTCAAGCACCAAGCCCTTGTCTCTTGGTCTGACTGACACCTGACCAGACATACTTGGTAATTCAACACTGAGTGTCTTTTCTTCTTGTACAGTGTTTAGATTCTGGTAATGCTTAGTCATTCTAGTGATGGCTATTCATAGTTATTCATTCCTACTTGCTTTGTCATTTGCATTGTATGTAGCCTCCGTTAAATAGCACTGGCTTTTCCAAAAGTGAAATCTTGATTCCACTAGTGTGGAATTTCCTCCTGCAAATATTTGTTCAATAAAGACTTTAGCTCGGACTAAAGGTCATCTTTGGCTTTGAGGAGCTCCAGTTCCTGGCATGGAGGAATTATATGTCTGAGTTAACAAGAACAGTGTTATTGTAATGAAACCAACACACATTAAGCCTGCTACTGATCAACCCCCTTCCTTGGTCTAACCACTATTTTATAGAAAATACAGAGGAGCAGGTGGGGGCAAATAGAACCACACCGCTGGGATATAATTAGCATGTGTGTGCGTGTGTTGGGAATATAGGTTACAAAACAAATGACTCGGTTTCCTTAAAAAAAAAAAAAATTAAAGGGGGACCTGTAGAAAGAAAGCCAATCTCTATGCAACATGGGGCCTTATCGCAAATTTGAACACTAGATATTTGATGTTACTAAGGATTATGGTGTGTTTTTTTTTTTTGCCTTCAGGGTTATTGCTGGGGCTCGGTGCCTGCACTACTAGGAGTCCACTGTTTGTGGAGGCTATTGTTTATCCCCCTTTTGTTGCCCTTGTTTTATTGTTGTAGTTATGATTATTGTTGTTATTGATGTTGTTGTTGGAATAGGACAGAGAGAAATGGAGAAAGGAAGGGCCAACAGAGAGGGGGAAGAGAAAGACAGACACCTGCAGACCTGCTTCATCGCCTGTGAAGAGACTCCCCTGCAGGTGGGGAGCCAGGACTCCAACCGGGATCCTTCCGCCAGTCCTTGCGCTTAGCCCGCTGTGCTGCTGCCCTACCCCCAGGATTATGTATTTTTCAGAGACAGAAAACAGGGTATTGCCCTACTGTCTGTGGAGTTCGGACACGTTTTGTTTCTGTTCTTACATGGTGCCACGGATCGACCCAGGGCCTCACGCATAGCAGACAAGTGCTCTGACGCAGGATTCTTGATTTTCCAATGGTGCAATGATATTATGGGTTACAACTCCTTGTCAGTTTGAGCACTGGGATGAATCTTTTTGTTTGTTTGCTTTTTCCAGAGCACTGCTTAGCTTGGGCTCATGGTGGTATGGAGCCTTGAACCTGGGAGCCTCAGGCAGGAGAGTCTGCTTGCATAACCATTAGGCTATCTCCCCTGCCCAGTGGGATGCAATTTAATGGATGAAATATAGTGAAGAAATCTGCTTATCAGTAGCTCCGGGTAAGAATGGACGGATGAGGGTCAGCCAGTAGTGTAGTGGGTTAAGCACACATAAATAATGTGAAGCGCAAGGACCGGAGGAAGGATCCCAAGGACCCGCGGAAGGATCCTGGTTTGAGCCTTGGCTCCCCACCTGCGGGGGAGGGAGGGTATGTCTCTTCACAAGCAGTGAAGCAGGTCCACAGGTGTCTGTCTTTTTCTGCCTCTCGCTGTCTCCTCTCAATTTCTCTTCCTATCCACCCCGCTCCAAAAAAAAAAAAAAATTGGAAAAAATGGCCTCCAGAAGCAGTGGATTAGTGATGCCTGCACTGAGCCCCAGCAATAATCCTGGAGGCAAAAGAAGCAGCAGAAGAAGGGTGGATGGAGGAAAGAAAAAAACAAGACAGAATTTGAGCTGGCATATTGGAGTCATGGTGTGGTGTGGCTACATGGTTTGTTCAATAATGTATTTCCTTTTTATGTGTATTAGGAATTTCCCATTAAAACACACACACACACACACACACACACACACACCATGATGAGTTTACTCAGTTCGGGAGTTGGGCGGTAGCAGCGGGTTAAGTGCACGTGGTGTAAAGTGCAAGGACAGGCTCCCCACCTGCAGGGGAGTCACTTCACAGGCGGTGAAGCAGGTCTGCAGGTGTCTGTCTTTCTCTCCCCCTCTCTGTCTTCCCCTCCTCTCTCCATTTCTCTCTGTCCTACCAACAGTGACAACAACAACAATAACTACAACAACAATAAAAAACAAGGGCAACAAAAAGGAAAATAAATTAAAAATAAAGAAGCTACTCAGTTCAGGTATCTGAGACACAGAAGCACGGTGACAGCGGCAGCAAGTGGGACTGGGAAGGGGGGGAGTGGAGGTGGCGATGGTAGATGGTGGCAGCAGTAGGACTTGGGTCATTGCCGTCCTCAGGCAGAAGAATTTCAAACCACTCCGGAGACCTCGGCTTCTGTGGTGGTGCCCTCAGAGCTTTGGCAAGAAAGGGGAGAAGGGCCGAAGAGAGGTCACACCAGGCTCCCCACGCATTTAACAAGGACAGCTCGGCGTGTCACTGTTTTTGTAAATCGGGCATCTGGGTAACATTTTTCAAATTTCTTTATTGGGGAATAATGTTTTACATTCCACAGTAAATACAATAGTTTGTACATGGATAACATTCCCTAGTTTCCCATTTAACAATACAACCCCCACTAGGTCCTCTGTCATCCTTCTTGGATCTGTATTCTCCTCACTCACCCTAGAGTCTTTTACTTTGGTGCGATACACCAATTTCATTTCAGGTTCTACGTGTATGTGTGTGTGTGTGTTTTGGTAACATTTCATTGAAAAAAAACCAGCATTCTGAGACTTAGAATTAAAAAAAAAAATTTATTCCCTTTTGTTGCCCTTGTTTTATTGTTGTAGTTACTGTTGTTGTTATTGATGTCGTTGTTGGATAGGACAGAGAAATGGAGAGAGGAGGGGAAGACAGAGAGGAGGAGAGAAAGATAAACACCTGCAGATCTGCGTCACCACCTGTGAAGGGACTCCCCTGCAGGTGGGGATCCTGGGGTTTGAACCGGGATCATTATGCTGGTCCTTGTGCTTCCAGCCACGTGCACTTAACCCGCTGCACTACAGCCCAGCTCCCAGACTTTTAGAATTTTTTGTAACATTGGGGGGGTGCGGAGCAGTTGAATATTTTAAAGAGTATCAGTTGAGCTGTAGTGCAGAAAATTGGAGGTAGGAAGATCAGCGGAGACTCTTCTTTTTTTTTTTCCTCCAGGGTTATTGCTGGGCTCAGTGCTTGCACCATGAATCCACCGCTCCTGGAGGCCATTTTTTCCCCTTTTGTTGCCTTGTTGTTGTAGCCTCGTTGTGGTTATTATTATTACCATTATTGATGTTGTTCGTTGTTGGATAGGACAGAGAGAAATGGAGAGAGGAGGGGAAGACAGAGAGGAGGAGAGAAAGATAGACACCTGCAGACCTGCTTCACCGCCTGTGAAGCGACTCCCCTGCAGGTGGGGAGCTGGGGGCTTGAACCGGGATCCTTACGCCGGTCCTTGCGCTTTGTGCCACTTGCCTTCAACCCGCTGGCCACCGCCCGACCCCCAGCGGAGACTCTTCTAACTTCACAAATGAATGGGAGGTTTGTTCTGAAAGACATTTGGCTAATGAAGATTTGGTTCAGAAGGTAAACGTGTTTCTCTTTCTCTCTCATTTTTCTTTTTCCTCTCTTTCTTTCTGCAGAAACAGCCTTGTGGATTGGTGATGTCTTTGCTCTGAGCCCCTTTACACACAGATAGATTCCATAGCTATGGAATTCTTCCCATGTGGTGCTGGGACTTGAACCTGTGCCCTCCCCATGGCAAGCCACGAGCCCCACTGGGCCAGGAGATGAATCTTTTTATGATAATATTCATAATGGGCTTTTTTGCGGGGCTACTGAGGCCAGGAAGGACAGCAGGGAGACGTGGGGTCGTGCTCCTTCCTCTAACAATTCAAGCGGGGGCTGGCAGCGAGCCTAGTCACTTGCATCTCTCCCTCAGGCGAGGTGAAAGTGGGAGAGCTGAGTTCTTGGAGCTGCTGCCTCAGCATCTCTGCTCTGGTCCCCCAGCCATGACTGGCAGGGCGGCTGCTGCTGCTTCTGCTTCCTCTCGTCCTCTTCCTCCTCCTCTACCTCCTCCACCTCCTCCTCATCCTCCTCCTCCTCTTCCTTTACCTCCTCTTCCTTTTCCTCCTCTTCCTTTTCCTCCTCTTCTACCTCTTCCTTCTCCCTATCTTCCTCCTCCTTTCCCTCCTCCTCCTCCACCTCCTCCTTCTCTTCCTTCACCTCCTCTTCCTCCTCTTCTTCCTCCTCCTCTTTCTCTATCTCCCTCTCTACCTCCTCCACCTCCTCCTTCTCCTCTTCCTCCACCACCTCCTCCTCCTTCTCCTCTTCCTCTTCTTACTCCTCATCCTCTTCCTTCTCCTTCTCTATCCCCTCCATCTCCTCCTCTTCCTCCACCTCCTCTTCCTCCTCCTCCTCTTCCTCCTCCTTCTTCTCTTTCTCCTCCACCACCTTCTCCTCCTCCTCCTTTTTCTTCTCTTTCTTTTCCTTCTCTTTCTCCTCCACTTCCTCCACCTTTTTCTTTTTGTTCTTGTTTTTGTTGTTGTTGTTCTTCCTTAAGTAGCTTATTTATTTGATAGAGACAGAAATCAAGAGGGAAGGGGGAAATAGAATGGGGTGGGGAGAGAGAGAGAGAGAGAGAGAGAGAGCCTATAGCCCTGCTTTTCTGCTCACAAAGCTTCCCCTGTACAGGTGGGGATGGAGGCGGGTGGGCTTGAACCCAAGTCCTTGTACAGTGTAACATGCACTCCACCAGGTGTGCCACCACCTACCCTTCTCTGGCTTCTCCTCCTCCTTAGCAGCTTAAGATCCACATTTCAAACCCCAGCAGTTACCGTGCCCCCCACCTCACCTCACCTCCACCTCTTCCTCCACAATCGTGGGAGTCTGTTCGCTCTGGAAAATAGACTGGCCTCCCCTGATGCCTCCCTGACCCACATGCCTTTAAATCACATGGACACTGGCCTCCTTGCACCAAGTGGCTGGTGGCCAATAAGCTATTAATAGTCTGGATTTAACAGCTGAAAGCACTTATGCACATGGTCCCAGGCCTTCATCTCAGTGCTTGTCACAGCAACTCTGCTTCGATGGTTTAGCTTCGTGAGTGTTTTAGTTTTATTTTTAACTTTTGAAATATTTTATTGATTTATTTCTGATTAGAGTTTTTAATTTTTTAAATATTTATTGCTTTTTGTTGCCCTTGTTTTATTGTTGTAGTTATTATTGTTGTCATCGTTATTAGATAGGACAAAGAGAAATGGAGAGAGGAGGGGAAGACAGAGAGGGGGAGAGAAAGACAGACACCTGCAGGCCTGCTTCACCACCTGTGAATCGACTTCCCTGCAGGTGAGGAGCCGGGGGCTTGAACCGGGATCCTTAATGCCAGTCCTTGCGTTTTGCGCCACGTGTGCTTAACCTGCTGCTCTACTACCCGACTCCCCTGATTAGATTTTTTATAATTTAAAAATTTTTTATCTTTATTTATTTGTTGGATAGAGACAGCCAGAAATCAAGAGGGAATGGGGAGATAGATAGAGAGGGGGAGAGACAGAGAGACACCTGCATCTCTGCTTCACCACTTGTGAAGCTTTCCTCTGCAGGTGGAGACTGGGGGCTTGAACCTGGGTCCTTGCATGTTGTAATGTGTGCGCTCAACCAGGTACGCCACTTGGCCCCCTGATTAGAGTGATTGTTCTGGACCTCAAAGTTATCAATGGACATCCTAACCTCTCACGTCTTTCTTCACCTTACATGAAGGGCTCGGTAAATATGGCCAGAAATGATCTTGTCAAGCAGGCATTTGACATGGTTCTGGTTAGAACTAAGTGAGCAAATTGATGCGTTACATGAGTTGAACTGTGTCTTCTATCTCCCTCCCTCCCCACCCTCAATTATTATGTCCAAGTCCCAATCCCCAGTACCTCAGAGAGTCACCAGATTTGGAAGTAAGGTCAGTGCGTATGTAGTTACTTAAACAGGTTAACACAAGGTCTGGTGGGAGCAGCATAGGCCTCTAGTCTGGAATGGCTGGTGTTCTTACACAAAAGCTACAACTGAACATGGAGACACAGGCATGTTTTGAGTGAAGAGGAAGGTGGAGGCTTACAGGCAAGGAGTGTCAGCAAGCCACTAAATGTTGGGTCTTAAAGCCAGCCCTCCCCTGCTGTGCTCCATGCTCCATTGCTGACACTATGGTCTATTTACATAATCATTGCTTTGCCTGAAAGATCCCCACCATGTTATCCCCTCAGTGTATTGCTAATTCCCGCCAGTTAAAACCATCACAACAGTTGCTAAGGACGCTTCCACGTTTCCAGCATGCCTTTTGCCTCTATCCACCCCCTTTCCTAGCCATTTCTGTTCCCGAATTGCCACTTCCGGTTTTTATCCCATAAAACCCACTTCTGTTCCTGGTTTCGCTCTCTTTCTCTCCCAAGTCCCGACCTGGAGAAGGGCTGGTGTGCAGAGTGGGAGGTGGCCATTGCGGTTTGACACCACGTGGCCTAACTTGCTATGCTCACGCCAGACTCTGGGGCCCCGCATCAATAAAGAATTGTATTACCATGCCGCCAGGAGTCCCTGGATATTTTCTCCCACTGGCAACACTAGCCCAGCAACCAAACACAAGAAGAGAGGGACCAGCAACACCGACACCTTCATCTGCAACTATCCACCCCCAGAACTTCAAGAAATCCATTTTGTTGGCTAAAGGTGACATAATACAGAAAGAACAACACACACAACTCAATTCAAAATGGACACTCGAGGGGCCGGGTGGTGGCGCACCTGGCTGAGCGCACGTTACACAAAGATCCAGGTTTGAGCCCCTGGTCCCCATCTGCAGGGGTAAAGCTTTGCCAGTGGTGAAGTAGTGCTGCAGGTATCTATCTCTCTTCCTGTCTTTCTTAAAAATGTTTTTTATTATCTATTTATTGGACAGAGATTCTCAGAAATCAAGGGTAATGGGGGTGGGTGATGGGGTGATAGGGAGACAGAGACACACCTGCAACACTGCTTCACCACTTGGAAAGCTTTCCTCCTGTAGGTGGGGGCCAGGGGTTCAAATCCAGGTCCTTGTGCTTTGTAATATGTGTGCTTAGCCCAGTGCACCACTACCCGGCCCCTTTCCTTCTTTTCTTTTTCTCTCTTTGAGTCCTGATGGAAGGGAAAAATACTTTTAAAAAAAGTTTATTTATTCCCTTTTGTTGCCCTTGTTGTTTTATTATTGTAGTTATTCTTACTGTCATTGTTGGATAGGACAGAGAGAAGTGGAGAGAGGAGGGGAAGACAGAGGGGGAGAGAAAGACAGACACCTGCAGACCTGCTTCACCGCCTGTGAAGGGACTTCCCCTGTAGTGGGGGAGCTGGGGTCTCGAACCAGGATCCTGATGCTGGGGTGCAGAAGATGGAAGGTCTGGCTTCTGTAATTGCTTCCCCGCTGAACATAGGTGTTGGCAGGTCAATCCATACACTCAGCCTGTTTTCTCTCTTTCCCTAGTGGGGCAGGGATTTGGGGAAGTGGAGCTCCAGGACACACTGGTGGGGTCATCTGCCCTGGGAAGTCCAGTTGACATCATGGTAACATCTGGAACCTGTTGGCTAAAAAAGAGTTAGAGTAGAAAGCAGAACAAATTGTTGACTAATCAAGAACCTAAAGGCAAGAATACTGTGGATGGAGATTGGGATCTCCATTTTGGAGAAAGCTAGTAGGTCTATTCCAGGTCTATTCCAAGGGGCCTGTGACCCAACTAGTTTTTGCCTGCGCCTGACATCTGATATGCAGGTGACCTAAGCTGTTGTCTGGAGGTGTTGGTATGCTTCTAATTCTGCTTCTAAAACCCCTTCTGTTTCATTGGTTTAATCCCCCCCTGCTTAACACTGTATTCTATTTACATAACCACTGTTAACTAAGCACCGCCCTGCCTGCAGGGCATTGATTTAATCCCCACTGGTTCATGATGTCTTTTTGCTCCGACCCCTCTCCTAGTACCTAACCCTGATTTCCACCAGTCTTTTTTCGCTCCACCCTCTCTATGTCACATCCTGTTTCCACCCTACTTGGCGAGTATATATAAGGACAGGATTGTGATTAGATATAGCTTAGATTGTGCTGCATCCCACATAAATAAAGACTGAACTGCGTACCACTCAGCCATGAGTCTCTGGTCCTCTCTCTCTCCCGCCTGCGAAGCTAGCCTGGCATGGGGGAATGGTGTCATAGTTGGAAAAAGGACTAGAAAGCTAGATTAGGGAAGAGAGTAGCTCCCAAATATGGGGAAAGTATATAAATATTATTAACTGTAAACCCCATCGATCTGATCTGGGGCCCATATTCCGCAAAGGAACCTTGTAACCTCTGCATCCCTGTAGGTCTGAGCTTACATATCGGAGAATGGAACATTCCCTATCATTGATCCATATTGAGGGCCAGCTCTAATAGGCACCCATAGAGGGGTCCATTATATTGTTCCTGATGGAGATGACCAATGACCGTGGTGAGAAGGATCTGTTAGAGGTCTAGGCCCATCATGTCTGTGTGGGATTCCTGACTCCCTGACTAGGGCCCTAGGTAATGCGGTGGCCTGGTAGTGATTTAAGAGTCATTATTAAAGTGTGCCAGTCTCTTGCCTTTATTCAGCTTTTGTAGTCCTGACTTTGTCTGACAGGGTTAGCTTTGGAGTGATTGAGGGATGTGCAATAGTAGGTATGTGGGGTTGGAGAGGGGCCCCGAATATTGAGAGCGGCTGTTGCCAATTGTTCCTTGTTCCATGTGGAGATTTCCACCTGTGTCCACCCTGTGATAACTACAAAAAGGTGGGACGAGAAGTGATCAGGGTCTTGGACTCGCCCCTTGCTTGGAAGGGTGTTGGTGGCCTAAGCTTAAGCTTCCTAATAAAGGCTCTTGCTATTGCATGTGATTCTGGTCTTTGCATGAGATCGGGACTCAAACTTTTGGGCATAACAGGTAGGTGAGAAGGGTATCTAGCTCTACGTAGAAACTATTTCATTAGGTACTTTGTGGTGTCTCTTTAGGTCTCTGTGCTTGCTTGTTGCATTTATTGACTCACTGCAAACTACTGTACGCTTTGCTTTAAGGTTGATGTTTTCCCCCAACTTCTGGATATATGTACTTATATCCCATCTCAAGAACTCTGCCTAGCTCTCTGACTTATGGTGGTGCAGGGGATTGAACCTGGGACTTAACTCCCTCTGCTACCGCTCGGCCCCTGGTTCTTTTATTTTTATTTTTTTCCTCCTTGCACTCTGGTGAATTACAGAAGTATGTGAATTCATCTCCCTACTGTGGTTACAAATAAAATTATTATGCTTGTTTCTATTTAGATGTGCAGGTAGGTGAGGCAGAACTGAAAGTTAATGAAGCCAAATGCAGGGAATTAAGAGCAGTGGTCCAACTGTCCTCTTTACATACTTAGGGCCACACCTCTAAACATCTTCCCCGTACGCACCAACTTTGACTTTTCAATTTGGGCAGACAACTAAGTGTTTTTTTTTTAAAATATTTATTTATTTATTTTCCCTTTTTTTGCCCTTATTGTTTTTCATTATTGTTGTAATTACTGTTGTTGCTACTGATGTCATTGTTGTTAGATAGGACAGAGAGAAATGGAGAGAGGACAGGAAGACAGAGGGGGAGAGAAAGACAGACACCTGCAGACCTGCTTCACCGCTTGTGAAGTGACTTCTCTGCAGGTAGGAAGCCGGGGGCTCGAACCAGGATCCTTAAGCCGGTCTTTGGCGCTTTGCTCCAAGTGCTCTTAACCCACTGCGCTACCGCCTGACTCCCGACAACTAAGTATTTTAAGTCATCTTGCGGTGCTGCTGTTTGCCAGCCAATGGTTTCCTTTGAGTCGGGCTGCCATCTAAATATGGTCATGTTTGTGTGATGACTTGAGCATTTTAGTACATACTTGCCCTTATTTATAAAAAGTAAAGCAGAACATGGAAAAACAAGAGATGCTGATGTTAATGATTTTACAACTAAATGGAAGGAAGGTCTCGTTTGGGCTGCTCGAAGTGGTAAATTTGATGCTTATTGAATCTGAGCAAGCCTGACAACTGTGTTCAGTCAGAAAGGAAAACAAGCAAATTTGAAACACGTGTGTGAACCGCTGCATCTACATTGCCAAGGCCTGCGACTGAGTGGTGAGGGGACGCGCAGGGACATTCTCTGTGCACCTTTACGATGAATTGTAGCAGAATATTATCTTGACTTTTTCATTAGTGATTTAATATTCATTTACAAAATTACAAGCTACCAGGAACACAATTTCATACTGTTCCCACCACCAGAGTTCTGAAATCACCAGTTCCTTCAGTGTAAGCTACAGCAGTTCTCCTAAGGTTGTAGATATTGATTATTACTTCTACAGTTATCTGTCTATGTATATGTCCCCCCCTTTTTTCTTTTCTTTCTTTTTTTTTTTTTTTTAGAACTAGAGCACTGCTAAGCTCCGGCTTATTGACTTGAACCTGGGACTTTGGGGCCTCAGTCACAAGAGCTTCTTTGCATAACCATTATGCTATCTACCGCAGCCCAATTTGCCATTTTTTTTTTTTTAAAGTCCCATCTCCTCTTCCATTCCAAGTCACACATACACTTATTATTACATCCAAAATGTCCCTCCCTTTTCCCTCTTTTCTCTCTGATGGAATTGGGTTCTGATGGAATTGGAGTTCAGAGCCCTCTGGTCATCTTCTTCCTATCATCCCCCCCCCCCGGGAATATGAATCAAAATTATTTTGAGGAAGCAGAAGGTGTGACCCCCAGCTTCTCTAATTGCTTCTCCACTGGACACAGGTGTTGGCAGGTCAATCCATACCCCCACAGCCTCTTAGAATATTATCTTGACACTGAATATATATTTTTTTCACCAATAAATTATTGTTATTATTATTATATATTTTTCTTTTTACCTAGTAGACCTCTTTGTAGCCAGGCAACAGGTTAGTATTTTTTTTTTCCTCCAGGGTTATTGCTGGGCTCAGTGCCTGCACCATGAATCCACCGCTCCTGGAGGCCATTTCCCCCCCCCTTTTTGTTGCCCTTGTTGTTGTAGCCTCATTGTGGTTATTATTATTCCCATTGTTGATGTTGTTTGTTATTGGATAGGACAGAGAGAAGTGGAGAGAGGAGGAGAAGACAGAGAGGGGGAGAGAAAGACAGACACCTGCAGACCTGCTTCACCGCCTGTGAAGTGACTCCCCTGCAGGTGGGGAGCTGGGGGCTCGAACCGGGATCCTTACGCCGGTCCCTGCACTTTGTGCCACATGCGCTTAGCCCACTGTGCCACCGCCCGACCCCCAACAGGTTAGTATTTTACTGCATAACACAGATGCCAAAAAAAGTCAGTCCCTGGCCTTTGAGGCTAAAAATGTGTTTTTGGAAACTCAAGTCAAAGATAAAACAGTGTGTGTGTGTGTGAGAGAGAGAGATAAAAAGCGTTTCAATTTCAAAAGCCAGAATCATCAATAGCCCAGGGCATAAACTCCTGTCTGAACCACGGGCATACGAATGTGTGTGATCTATCAGAGTCAGTTTTCTAGGGTCTTTCTTTGTCTCAAAGACCAGAGAGATAACTGCTAGGTTTGTAAGGCCAAGAGTCTGAGCAGAAATGAGTTTGGAGGCTGGTGTGCCCTCAGGAAGGACTTGTGTGGCCTCATCTCTAGAACTTGCTCCTCTCTTTGAGGCGTCAGAGCAAGCAAGGAAGAAGCAGCCTGAGATGAACTTCCCACTGGCCTCCCCAACACAGTGTTGGAGAGGGGCTGGCTGTGTCCAGTGCTCTGGACGAGACTGGAGGAGTAGCTGAAAACCTATGGGGACTTTTCTTTCGGGACTTGGAATTGTGACTGTGATCTATTTTCTTTCTTTTTTTTTTCTCTTTAATTTTTTATTGGGAGGTTTATAATACATAGTACAATTATTGGCACATAGGTATGACTTTTTTCTTTCTTACTTTAAAAAACATTTATTTATGGGAGTCAGGCAGTAGCACAGCGGGTTACGTGCACATGGTGCAAAGCGCAAGGACTGGCGTAAGGGTCCCGGTTTGAGCCCCTGGCTCCCCACCTGCAGGGGAGTCACTTCACAGGAGGTGAAGCAGGTCTGCAGGTGTCTCTCTCTCCCCCTCTGTCTTCCCCTCCTCTCTCCATTTCTGTCTTACCTAACGACGACATCAATGACAACAACAATAAAAAAGATTTAAAAAATTATTTATTTACTATTGGATAGATAGATAGAAATTGAGGAGGTAGAGAGGGAGAGAAAAAGAGACACACCTGCAGCCCTGATTCACCACTTGTGAAGCTTTCCCCCTGCAGGTGGGGCACCAGGCGCTTGAACCTGGGTCCTTGCATACTGTAATGTGAGCGCTTAATCAAGCGTGCCACCTCCCTTCCTTCCTTCCTTCCTTCCTTCCTTCCTTCCTTCCTTCCTTCCTTTCTTTTTCTTCCTTCCTTCCTTTCTTTCTTTTTCTCTCTTTCTTTCCTTCTTTCTTTCTCTCTTTTTATTCTTTACCAGAGCACTGCTCAGCTCTGGTTTATAGTGCTGTAGGGGATTGAACCTGGGACTTGAAAGCCTAAGACATGAAAGTCTCTTTGCATAACCATTATGCTATTTACCACTGCTCTTTCATTTTTGTATTATTTGCCTTTGTGTTTATGTACATCACTTTTTTTTTTTTTTTTTTGCCTCCAGGGCTATTACTGGGGCTCGGTGCCTGAACTATGAATCCGCTCTCCTGGAGGCCCATTTTGTTGTCCTTGTCGTTCTTGCTATTGTTGCCATTGCTGCTGCTGTTGGATAGGACAGAGAGAAATGGAGAGAGGAAGGTAATACAGAGAGGGGGAGAGAAAGACAGACACCTGCAGACCTGCTTCACGGCTGGTAAAGTGACTCCCCTACAGATGGGGAGCGTTTTGTGCCATGTGCACTTAACCCACTGCCCTACTGCCCACCCCCCCCGTACATTACTAAACTCTCTAAGCTTTACTAAAACAATATATTTAAAAAATAAATGGTGAAATATACAGGAAAAAATATATACAAGACCTACTATATTAAAGAATATTGGCTAAATTAACACTTCAGAGGGCCACGGAGATATAGCAGTAAACACAGTAGACTTCAATGCCTGACCATTGGAGGTCCCAAGTTCAACCCCCAACATCACCATAAGCTCTAGTAAAAACAAAATGAAAAAAAGCTGTCAGGTGTAGGAAGTGCAAGGATGTGGGTTCAAGTTCCTGGTCCCCACCTGCAGGGAAAGAAACTTCAAGAATGGTGGAGCAGTGTTGCAGGTGTCTCTCTCTTTCTCTTCATACCTCCCCTTCCCTCTCAGTTTCTTTCTGCCCTATCGAGAGAGAGAGAGAGAGAGAGAGAGAGAGAGAGAGAAAGGGGGGGATTAAAATTCAGTTGGGAGCAGTGGAGTCATTTTGCAGTCACACAGCCCCAGCAATAATCGAAACACAAACATACAGAAAGAGAAGTAACAAACTATATGTTCTCAAGTATCTTTGATGCATCAGAACTAATAATGGGGATTATGTTAAAAAAATAAATTAAGATATTTGAGTATTAGAGAGAAAAGGAGAGAGAGAGAGAGAGAGAACACCAGAACTCCACCCTGGTACATGCAATGCTGGGGATTGAACTCAAGACCTCACATTTGAGGGCCCAGTGGACTCTGTCCTGCTGAGTTGCCTCTCTGGTCTGCATTTTTTTCAGATTGAAAGGGAGAGCAGTAGACAGTCTAATGATTATACAAAATTCTTTCATGCCTCATGCTCCAAAGTCCCATGTTCAATTCCCCAACACCATCAGAAGCCAGAGCTGGTAAAAACAAAACAAAACAAAACAAAACAAAACAAAACAAAGCAAAGAAAGCAAAGAAACAGAAAGCCAGAGATGGAAGGAAAGAGGGAAGGACACCACAGCACCCAAGTCTCTTCAGGTGTGGTGGGGGTAGGGCTGGAACTGGGGTCCCATGGCAAAGCCGGAGCACTAGCAAGGTGAGCTATCTTGCCAGCCTGAGATTGATTTTTATTTTATTTACTGTATCTTCTATTTATCTTATTTTATTTTTTGCCTCTGGGGTTATCATGGGGCTCAGTGCTGGCACTATGCACCCACCGCTCCTGGCAGCTATATTCCCTCCTCCCCTTTCCTATTTGATTTGGTAGGACAGAGAGAAATTGGGAGATGACTGGGAGATGAGAGTGAGAGAGAAAGATAGACACCTACAGACCTGCTTCACCGCTTGTGAAGCTTCCCCACTGCGGGTGGGGAGCCGGGGGCTCAAACCCAGATCCTTGTGTATAGTACTATGTGCACTTAACTGGGTGTGCCACTGACAGGTCCTTTATTTATTAATTTATTTATTACTTATTTTACCGGAATACTGCTCAGCTCTGACTCATGATGGTGACGGGGATTGAAGCTGGACCTCTGAGCCTCAGGCATAATAAAAGGATCACAGTTCTGCTGGGGAGCCAGCCTACCAGCCTGAGACTGCATTTATCACACATGCTGAAGATGCTGGGGACCCCCCCCCCAACACTTGAGTCCTGTGTTCTTTTTTTTTTTATTCCCTTTTGTTGCCCTTGTTTTATTGTTGTCGTCATTGTTGGATAGGACAGAGAGAAATGGAGAGAGGAGGGGAAGACAGAGAGGGAGAGAGAAAGACAGACACCTGCAGACCTGCTTCACTGCCTGTGAAGCGAATCCCCTGCAGGTGGGGAGCCGGGGTTCGAACCAGGATCCTTATGCCGGTCCTTGTGCTTTGCGCCCTCCTTGTCTGTTTTAGAGACACGTTCATGAATCTCTAGTTCGTTGGTTTTGCCGACGTTCAGCTTCTGTTGTGTGACTGCGCCTGGATTCATGCTCCATTTGACGGAAATTGTATCATTTTCATATCTGTTGTGTTGACAAAACTGCTCTAAACACATCTGCTTCATGCTTCATCGTGCAAATGGGCAAGAATTTCTCTTGGTTACCTCCCTCTTAATAGAACTAGTGGATCAGAGCTTATAGACATCTATAACTTTTTTTTCCTCCAAAACTTTTTATTATCTTTATTTATTGGATAGAGACAGCCAGAAATTGAGAGGAAGTGGGAGACAGAGAGAGACGGAGAATGAGAGACACCTATAGCACTGCTTCACCACTTGTGAAGATTTTCCCTGCATGTGAGGACCGGGGCCTTGAACCTTGGTCCTTGTGCGTTGTAGCATGTGTGTCCAGCCAGATGTGCCACCACTCGGCTCCCTACAACTTTTAAAAAAATTGTTACCAGAATTATCTCTGGAACTCAGTGCTGACACTGCAAATCCACTGCTCCTGGCAGCTATTTTTCTTCCTTTTTTTTTAAAAAAAATTTTATTTGATAGCACCAGGAGGAATTGAGAGGGGAGAGGGAGATAAAGGGGGAGAAAGGTGTACACTGAAGTCCTTTTTTCACCACTCATGAAGCATCTCCCCTACAGGTGGGGAGTGGGGGCTCGAACCTGGGTCCTTGTGCATGGTGCTATGTGTGCTCAACTAGGTGCTCCACCACTGTCAGGTCCCCACGTATATGACTTTTAAATTTCGTGGCAGACTGTCAAAAGTGGCCTACCCAACTCACACACAGCCAGTTACTAGCATTTGGACTGTCTTGCAAATCATTCCCTCCTCGAAGAGCATGACCAAAAATGTACATTAGAAAGCGTAAAAATGGTTCACAGGTTTGCATGTGTGAGAACTGTAAATGCTGGAGCAGTGTTTTGGCCACCTTCTCATCAAAGAAATGAATCTTAAAACAAACAAACAAACAAACGGGGAGTCGGGTGGTAGTGCAGCGGGTTAAGCGTAGGTGGTGTGAAGCACAAGGACAGACATAAGGATCCCGGTTCGAGCCCCTGGCTCCCCACCTGCAGGGCAGTCGCTTCACAGGCGGTGAAGCAGGTCTGCAGGTGTCTGTCTTTCTCTCCCCCTCTCTGTCTTCCCCTCCTCTCTCCATTTCTCTCTGTCCTTTCCAACACAACGAGGACATCAATAACAACAACAATAACAACAACAACAACAATAAGCAAACAACAAGGGCAATGAAAGGGAATAAATAAATATTTTAAAAAAGTATAACTACAACAGAGTGTTTGTTTCCTCCCCACCCACTAGAATTTTGAAGGGCGCAGGCTGAAATGGGGTCAGCTACTGATAGGGTGGATAAAGAGACACCCTGGAGAGTTCCCTCATCTATTTCAAACTTAACGTGGGTGGAAGTCTCTGTGATGTTACATTCCTGACACCGTGGCGTTATTATTATTATTATTTTATTAGGTATTATTATTATTATTATTTTGTATTTGTTTCTTTCTTTTCCTCCTTTACTTTTTTTTTTTACCTCCAGTTGCTGGGGCTTGGTGCAGTCACTATGAATCCACTGCTCCTGGTGATCATTTTTCCCTTTTTTTTTTTTTTTTTTAATTAGATAGGACAGAGAAATTGAGAAAGGATGGGGAGATAGAGAGAGGGAGAGAAAGATAGACACCTGCAGACCCGCTTCACTTCTCATGAAGCATTTTCCCTGCAGGTGGGTGCAAGGGCTCGAACCTGGGTCCTTGTGTGTACCCTTTTGCATAGTACTATGTGTGCTTGACCGGGTGTGCCACCACCCTGCCTTCTATCAATAAATTAAAAAAAAAAAGTGGCCACTGGGAATGGTGGATTTGTTGTGCAGGCACTGAATCCAAGCGGCTACCCTTGTGACAATTAGAAAAAAAGTTAGAGTGGTCCGGGAGGTGGTGCGGTGGATAAAGCATTGGACTCTCATGCCTGAGGTCCTGAGTTCAATCCCCAGCAGCTCATGTACCAGAGTGATATCTGGTGTGTTCTCTCTCTCTCTCCTCCTATCTTATTAATAAAGAAATAAAAGTTAAAAGAATAAGGGTTACCTGGCTAGTGGGCCTGCTTTGCTATGCGTGTGACCCAGGTTCAAAGGCAGCCCTTGCTGCACTGAAGGCAGTTGTTAGGTAGGGGTATTTTGTTGGGTAGGGGTAGATAGCATAATGGTTATGCAAAAGACTGTCATGCCTGAGGCTCCAAAGTCCCAGGTTCAATTCTCTGCACTACCATAAGCCAGAGCTGAACAGTGCTCTGGTTAAAAAAAAGAAAAATAAAAACGAAATAAAAAATATTTTGTCTAGTTTTATTATTAACTGGATAGAGATAGGGCGAAATTAAGAGGAAAAAGGAAGGCAAAGAGAGGGGGAGAAAGAGACACCTGCAGCCCTGCTTCACCACTTGTGAAACTTTTCCTGTGCAGGTAGGGACAAGGGGCTTGAACCCAGGTCCTTGGCATTATAATATGTCCACTCAATCAGAAGCATAATTTTTAATGATTATATCATAATTATCTTAAGGATAAGCCAGGTAATCCTTTTTTTTTTTTAAAAAAATTTATTTATTTATTCCCTTTTGTTGCCCTGGTTGTTTTATTGTTGTAGTTATTACTGTTGTTGTTATTGATGTCGTCGTTGTTGGATAGGACAGAGAGAAATGGAGAGAGGAGGGGAAGACAGAGAGGGGGAGAGAAAGCTAGACACCTGCAGACCTGCTTCATCGCCTGTGAGGGGACTCCCCTGCAGGTGGGGAGCCGGGGCTTGAACCGGGATCCTTACGCCGTTCCTTGCGCTTTGTGCCACCTGCGCTTAACCTGCTGTGCTACCGCCCAACTCCCCAGGTAATCCTTTTAAAAATATTTCATTTATTTATTTGTTGGATAGAGACAGAGAAAATCAAGAGGGAAGGGGAAGATAGTAAGGGAGAGAGACAGACACCTGCAGACCTGCGTCATCACTTACTAAGCTTTTCCCCTGTAGGTATTAAATCATCAGTAAATCAGAAATGACTGTGCTTCTCTTTGTCTGCTGTTTCTGGGAAGTCATGATGGGCTGCCCATAAAATAGTTGTGGCTGTGGCATCATTGAAATATCTCTGGATTGGGTGTGGAAATCCTGATGTTGACTGCTTTGTCATTTATGGTATGACTCTAGGCCATTAACTAATTTTCTTTTTTGCCTCTGGGATTATTGCTGGGGTTCAGTGTTAGCACTATGAATCCACTGCTCCTGGCTCTCATTTTTTTAAATTGGATAGGACAGAGAAATTGAGAGGGGAAGTGGAGATAGGTAGAGAGATAGAAAGACAGATTCCTTCAGACCTGCTTCACCACCTGTGAAACGTTCCCCCCCGTGCAGGTGGGGGAGCTGGGGGCTCGAACCTGGATCCTTGCACGGGCCCTTGTGCTTAGTACTATGTGCATTTAATCTGTTGCACCACTGCCCAGCCCCCTCATTAATTTATTTTCAGAGAGTCTTGTGTCTTCACTAGCTAAATGAGATCATCCTAACAAGAGTGCCCCCACAGACAAAAATTTATAATATGACAATGGGTAAGAAGATGCTTTAGAGCTTTAGTGCTCTGCACAAAGTAAGATTTTGGTGTTCCTTCTCTCTCTCTCTCTCTCTCATGCCTCCAGGGTTATGGCTGGGGGGGCTTGGTGTCTGCACTACGAATCCATTGCTCCTGGGCTCCTGGTGGCCATTTTCCCCTCTGTTTTATTGGATAGGACAGAGAGAAATTGAGAGAGGAGGGGGAGGTAGAGAGAGGGAGGGAAAGACAGACACCTGCAGGTCTACAAGACCTGCTGCATCACTTGTGAAGTGACCCCCCTCCCCCATAGGTGGGGTGCGGGGGGCTGGAACCCTGATCCTTGTGCCGGTCCTTGTGCTTCATATTATGTGCAATTAACCCAGCGTGCTACCACCACCCGACCCCTTTTGCTGTTCCTTCTCTACTTTTTTTTTTTTCCCCCTACCTCCTTTAAAATCAGGGCTGCTTTCCATCAGGTCCGTTTGTGATGTGAATGGGAAGATGCTATGTCTTCATCATGCCAACAGTTTTACAGGGCTCAGCAGGGGAGGATGTGGGCCTGGAGCTTCCTCTGCAGGGCGTCCTTCACCTCCTTGTTGCGGAGGCTGTAGATGAATGGGTTGAGCATGGGGATTACAATGGTGTAGAAGACGGACACCACTTGGCCGTTGGTATCGCTTGTGGAGCCGTGGGGTTGCACATAGGTGAAAACCACAGTGCCATAAAAAATGGCAATGGCCAGGAAGTGAGAAGCACATGTGGAGAGGGCCTTCTCTCTTCTAGCTGCTGAACTCATCCTGCCAATGGCCACCAAGACAAAGGAGTAGGAGGTGAGGATGATGGCGGCAGGCAGGAGGGTAACCAGAGCTGAGAAGATATAGAGGACCATTTCTGCCGTGGCTGTGTTGGCACAAGCCAGGCGGAGAAGGGGTGGGATGTCACAGAAATAGTGTGTTACCTGGTTGGGACCACAGAAAGGCAGGGTAAAGACATTCCCAGTCTGAATAGCGGAGTTGGCACCACCAAATGCATAGGAAGCAGCCACCAGCTGGAGACAGGTTCTCTTGGTCATGACCGAGCCGTAATGCAGGGGCCGGCAGATGGCCATGAACCGGTCCAAGGCCATGGAGGCCAGCAGGAAGCTCTCGGCTGTCACGTGCACCACAAAGAAGGTCAGCTGCACTACACAGCCCGCAAAAGAGATGGATTTGTCAGAGGCCAGCAAGCTGACCAAGAGCTTGGGTGTGACCACGGAAGAATAGCAAATATCAAGAAAAGAGAGGACACTGAGAAAGAAGTACATGGGGCTGTGGAGACGGGCGTCCGTGAAGATGAGCGCCATCATGCCCAGGTTGCCCAGCACGGTCATGGAGTACACAAGCAGAAAGGCTCCAAAGAGGAGCTCCTGGAGGTCTGGATAATTGGAGAAGCCCAGCAGGATGAATTGAGTCACTGCAGTGTGGTTGCCGCTGGCAAGGGCTAGCTGTCCAGGTGTCATCTAGTGAAATGACAATGGGACATCCCTCAGATACTTGAGCATCCCCCCCACCGTGCAATATACAATGAGACCAACTGGAGGCTTCTTCTACAAGAAGCTGATAGGATGGCGCCGGTGATGGAGCCCTTGGTTGAGTGAACATGTCACCCTGCACAAGGACCCGGTTCAAGCCCCCATTCCTATCTGCAGGGGGAAGCTTCACAAATGGAGAAACAGTGCTGTAGGACTCTCTCTCTCAATTTCTCTCTCTCTCTCTCTCTCTCTTTCTCTCTGTGCTCCTAGGGTTAGCTATGGGGTTCAGTGCTGGCACAATGAATCCACTGCTCCTGGCAGCTATTTCCTACCCATTTTATTGGATAGGATAGAGAAGATTAAGACAGGAGGGGTAGATAAGAGAGGAAAAGAAAAAGATGGGCACCTGCAGATCCGCTTGTGAAATGTCCCCTGTACAGATGGGAGCAGGAGCTTGAACTCAAATCCTTGCTTGGGTCCTTGTCCTTAGTTAGCACTATCTCCCCCTTCCATCTTCAATAAATAAATAAAGAAGAAGGGGAAGGAGAAGACGAAGGGGAAGAGGAAGGAGAATAGGAGGAAGGAGAAGGAGAATAAGAGGAAGGAGAAGAAGGAGGAGAAGGAGAAGAAGAAGAAGGAGGAGAAGAAGAAGGAGAGGAGGAAGGAGAAGAAGAGGAGGAAGAAGAAAAAGAGGAGGAAGGAGAAGAAGAGGAGGAAGAAGAAGAAGATAAAGAAGAGGAGAAAGAAGAAGAGGAGGAGGAAGAAGAGGAGGAGGAGGACCAGGTGGTGGTGCACCTGGTTGAGCACACTTGTTACAATGCTCAAGGACCCTGGTTTGAGCCCCCTGGTCCCCACCTGCAGGGGAAAAGCTTCATGAGTGGTGAAGCAGGGCTGCAGGTGTCTCTCTGTCTCTCTCCCTCTATCACCCCCTTTCCCACTTGATTTCTGGTTGTCTCTATCAAATAAATAAAGATAATTAAAAATTAAAATAAGAAGAAGAGAAAGAGAGAGAGGGAGAGGAAGAAGTTGTCGATGGAAAGCTTTGTGCCCATACTTGAATTCTGATTTCAAGTATGAACTTGGGTTTCCTCATCTGTAACATGAAGAAAGTGTGCCTGTTTCTCAGGGTGAAACAGTGAGTGTGGAATATCTGAAAGGTGTGGAACCCAGTGACCAAGGAATGTGTGATTTCCTCTGCCCCCTCACCTCTTGTACCTGCATTTATAAATAGGTTTATTGACTCTGTTTCTTCTTGTTATCTCTAGGATTTCACTGCTCCAGATTAGCTTGAGAGAGAGAGAGAGAGAGAGAGAGAAAGGGGGAGAGAGAGAGAGAGAGAGAGAGAGAGAACACTAAAATTTCTCCCAAATGCTGTAGTGCTTTCATTTAGTGTTCCAAGGACTCGAATTTAGGCCATGGACATGGCAAAGCAGATACCCTTCTAGGTGAACTCTATCATTGGCCCTCTATGAAATCATGTGACAATTAAAATATTTTTATTTACTATTGGATAAATATAGAGAGAAATTGAGGGGAGGAGATATAGAGAGGGAGAGAGATAGACACCTGCAGCCCTGCTTCACCACTTGTGAAGCTTTCCCCCTGCAGGTGGGGACCAGGGACTTGAACCTGGGCCCTTGTGCACTGTGATGTGTGTACTTAACCAGGTGTGTCACCGCCTGGCCCTCCCTCATTTGACAATTCTTTCATTCTGTCTTCTTGGGAAAATCAAGATACCATTGCCATAAAATTAGCTGCACTTGAAGTGTACAATTCAGTGGTTGTTAGTGTATCCACAAGTTGCATCTCACTGCTTAATCACACATTTTCGTCTCAAACCTACCGTCTGTTAATAGTCTCTCTCCATTTTCCACTTCTTCCTGCTTTAAAAAACCATTTACTGTTTTTGTGGATTTGCCTACTAGGCATATTTCATATAAGTGGATTTTTATAATAAATGGTCTTTTGTGTCTGACTTCTTTCATGTAATATTTTCAAGGTTTAACCATCTTGTACCATGTACCAATATTCATTCTGTCTGGTATTTAAATATCCTTCAAGGCACTTCCTTTTCTCTCTATAAATAACCAGCCTGTCCTCTGAGAATCTACTGAGTTGAAGGTCACTTGGGAGACCATTAGCTCAGAAATGGTGTTTCAGCAAGTGCTTGCCTGTCTTCCGAGATGCTTATCCATCAGATGATGGAGTCCTTTCCTTCCTCTCTACACTTATCTCTCTCTCTTTTAACACTTTTTTTTTCTTTATTGGGGAATTAATGTTTTACATTCGACAGTAAATACAATAGTTTGTACATGCATAACATTTCTTAGTTTTCCATATAACAATACAACCCCCACTACATCCTCTGTCATCTCTCTCTTTCATCCCTCTGTGCCCCCCACCCCCAATCAGTGAAGGTCTGGGTTACATCCTGAAATCCGAGTTCTAGGCAAACCTCAGCAACCTCTTCATTTAATGTCAAATGTTTTATTTGGAAGATGAGGAGAAAATGCAGTGTCACTGTAGAGGAACAGAGAACAGACTCACCGCTGTTTCCACCAGTTGTGACAGGCACAGAGGAAGGTAGAAAGAACCCTAGGCTGAAGGGAGGAAGACCTGCTTTCTAGTTTCTGCTTTGTTGCCTTTTAGTTCTGCTGCCTTGGGCAGTTCTCCTCTGTGGGGCTGCTGACTCCTCAAAGACAAAGTCAGGGCCGACAAGGAAGACCTCTGGGGTCATTCCTGGTCCTGTCATTCTCACAGTGACTGTATATCTCCAGAATTTCCTGCCCGAGTATGGATGTTTCTACCAATGCAGCCCAGGTCAACACAAAAAGAATCAGGTGAATGGCCTAGAAAAAAAATGCATTAAAAAAAGAATGCAAAAAGATAGCATAATGATTATAAGAAAGACTCTCAGGCTTGAGACTTTCTCACTCCACCTTAAGCCACAACTGAGCAGAGCTCTACTGAAAACAACAACAACAACAAAACAAACAAAAATCTCCCCAAAGAATCCCCCCCAAACAAAAAAGAATGTTCACACTTGACTGTTATATAACTTTGTGAGGGTCAGTTCAGTTCACAGGGATTTATTTATCTCTGGAAAATGTGTATTTAAAAATAACTTGCTATTATTTTTGATTTTTTTAAATTATTGATGTATTTTTTTAGAATTAAAAAAATATTTATTCCCTTTTGTTGCCCTTGTTTTTTTTATTGTTATAGTTTTTATTGTTGTTCTTATTTAAGTCATTGTTCTTGGATAGGACAGAGAGAAATGGAGCGAAGAGGGGAAGACAGAGAGGGGAAGAGAAAGCTAGACACCTGCCGATCTGCTTCACCGCTTGTGAAGCGACTCCCCTGCAGGTGGGGAGTAGGGCTTGAACCGGGATCCTTAAGCTGGTCCTTGCGCTTTGCACCACCTGTGCTTAACCCACCCTGCTCATGCCCGACTCCCGATTGATGTATTTTTTTTATGAAAGAGAGAAGGGGGAGAACAAAGCACTACTCAGCTCTGTGTTACAGTTTCAGACATTTAAGTCCTGTTCTCTGACATTGAATCTCTTCGAAGTCCTGGTAAATATTTTGTATATGATGTAGGAAGTCCTAAGAAGCCTTGCTAATCTAAATGAATAAGCTAAGAGACTATGAGGAATTTTGTTGGGGGTAATGCCATTCATTCGCTTTATTGAACTCCTACCTCGTTCATGATAAGAATCATGTAGGGATATATCATCCAATATTATTTTTTGTTCTCTTTCAGCTGTCAGTTTGAAAAGACCCTCCATTTTGTTGAGAGATTTCCATCTGACTTAAACAGCATTTTAAAGGCAGTTATTAAAGTCATTTACTTTCCCAGTACCTATTTATTATCTCTTTGTATGACATCCTAGAAGTTTCTGTGTGGGAGTAAAATGCCTTGTGCTATGATTCTGGGTGGGTGAGAAACATTTTTTTTCCCCTAAAACTATGAGAAAGGCCATTGTGAAAGGACAGGGATTATTGTCCTGAAGACTCTTCAAAAGAGTGCATAGGTAGAACAATTCTCAGGGAGTCAATTTCTAGAACCCCAACAACCACATCTACTCTTTCATAACACCAGTATCCTTGAGAAAATGTCTGTGATGGGAGTCCTAGCCTCCTCCCTGGCCCCTGTCCTTTTTGACTAGAAGAGAATTCACTGGTACATCAGATCTCCCTCACAGCCCAACATTGTGTTGACTGTAAGGATCAGAAGACAGAACTCCAAAAGTCAGGGTCCTGGTGGTAGGGCAGAACCATGTCAACATAACTCAAGTCTTAAAGTCTAATTTTGCAATTTTTGCTTTGTACTCCAGTGTCTCCATTCAGCCAGGTGTCTGCTTATGTCTTGCTTTTCTAGTTTTCTTCAGGGTTTAGTTCTGACTAAATCCAAATATCCACAAAGCTCTTACCCACAATTAACATTGATATCTTTTATTTAAAAAATTTAATTAATTAATTATTTATTTCTGGATAGAGATAGAGAAAAATTGAGAGGGGAGGGGAGAAAGAGAGGCAGAGGAAGAGAGAGACAGAGAGACACCAGCAGTTCTGCTTCACCTTTCATGAAGCTTTCCCCCTGCAGGTGGAGACCAGGAGCTTGAACCCAGGTCCTGTATGTGCTTAACCAGGGGCGTCACCACCTGCTCCCTTAATGTCTTTCTTCATTTCTGGAAGGCTGATAACCCAATCCCCAAGACTCACGTATACACACACACACACACACACACACACACACACACACACACACGATCACGCTCATTGATTTGAGGCTGAACTCTTGAATGTCGCTCTCCAGTAAGTGGGATTTCTTGTCTTTTTCCTTCTCTCTTCTCATCATTTCCCCATAGTCCAAGTGGTGTTCTCTTTCTAAGTCTTTCCCTCACTGAATTGTTTTTGCTTCCCTGTCACCTGGTACCTTTTGAAAGCAGAGACTGTTCTAAGTTTTGTATCAAAAGAATAACAAATATTTGAACAACTGTTCTCCAAAAAGTATTTGAACAATTGTGATTGCTCAAAAAGTATTGAAGCAGTTATATTTGTTTGAAGTATTTAGACAACTGCTATTCAGAATAATGTAAGACATGATCCTGACTGTTCAGGATTTTGTTAAGAGGCAAACTTGCTCCCAGGAAAATAAGAATGAAATTAAAGGGGGGGGGAGGTGGTGGCACTCTCTCTGCAGGATGAACCCTCTTGAGTCAAATGGAATGGCATCACAGAAGAGAAGTCACTGGCACTAGGCTGGGCCAAGAAGAATGAGGAAGTTGTGGCTCAGTTGCGGAGGCAGGGAGACCTTCCAGTCTGGAAATGGGAATTAATCTCCTTAGTAAACATATAGTAGGTGAAAGGTATACTGCAAAGGATTAGGAAACCTGGTAGAGTTATTCAACCTCCTTGAACCTCAGGTTTGGCCAACATTGAAGAGCAATGGATGTCAATGGATTTAGTATACTTTGGGAAGTAGGGTGGCTGTGTGATCAAGTGCTCACTTCCATTACAGCATAAGTTAGATTATGGGCACTAAATGCCCAGGGAGCTGACACCCTTGACGGCAGTGGGCTTTCTGGAAATGTTAAAAGGCTGAGAGGTCAGGGGCATATGGTGCTTATAGATTTTGGGAGGGAGGGAGAAAAGAACAGACAACCTCAGCTTTCTGAAGCAGCTCTTGTGGAATACAGTAGAGTTGGTTCTTGTTTTTATTATTAATTATTATTATTATTATTTGCCTCCAGGGTTATCACTGGGGCTGGGTGCCAGCACCAAGAATCTACTGCTCTTGGTGGCCATTTCCCCCCTCCATTTTATTGGATAGGACAGAGTTGAGAGAGGAAGGGGAGAAAGAGAGGGCGAGAGAAAGATAGACACCTGCAGACCTGTTTCACCTCTTGTGAAACATCCCCCCCTGCAGGTGAGGAGCCGGGGGCTCAAACCCAGATCCATGCTTGGGTCCCTGCGCTTAGTACTATGCGCACTTAACTGAGTGTGCCACCACCTGACTCTCCTCAGTAGACTTTCTTTCCTTTCCTTCCTTCCTTCCTTCCTTCCTTCCTTCCTTCCTTCCTTCCTTCCTCCTTCCTCCCTCCCTCCCTCCCTCCCTTCCTTCCTTCCTTCCTCCCTCCTTCCTCTCTGCCTCTCTTTCTTTCTTTCTTTCTTTCTTTCTTTCTTTCTTTCTTTCTTTCTTTCTTTCTTTCTTTCACCAGAACACTGCTTGTTCTGGTTTATGGTGGTGCTGGGGATTGATTGAAACTGGTATCTCAGAGCCTCAGGCTTGAAAGGCTTTTGTAGAGCCACTATGATGGCCTCCCCCACCCCCTCCCTTTTAAAAATAATTTATTTATTCATTTGTTAAAAGGATAGGAGGAGAGACAAGGAACCAGACATCACTCTGGTACATGTGCTGCTGAGGATTGAACTTAGAACCTCATGCTTGAGAGTCCAATGCTTCATCCGCTACACCACCTCCCAGACCACCACAGTAGAGTTTCCATGAGACAAATACCAACCTTAGCCAATGATGATCCCCTGGTGATGATCCCCTGTCAGCCCAGACACGTTGGAGGTGGACAGTGTGTGATCCAGGGGCCCACTTTCACTCCAGCCTGTGTCTTTCAAGTTCTTTTGCCAAGAGCTCTCTCTGGGAAGGCCACACATCCAGACCCAACGACGAGGCACACAGCTCAGGCAAACAGAATGTCGTTCAGAGGACTGAAACTGAGGTCACATCCCAGACCTGCCAGAATTTATGAAGTTGGTCCCATCTCCTCGGGGATCCCAGGCAGCTTTGGAGGCTGTGAGCTCTGGGGAGGTGCTTGCAACGTCAATACCCTGATGATGTTCTCCCGGGATCCAGGAAGTTTCAGGCCTTTGGGAAGAAGAGAGTTGGGTCACTTCCTTCGATAGAGAGGCAGAAAAGTTGGAGCTGAAACTCTCATTCTTGGTAGCAGAGGAACTTAGCAGGAGCAGGTAGGAGCCTTCCTATCTCCACCTCCTCCTGATAATATATACATTGTATGCCTCACTTTCTTGTCTCTCTCTTCTCCCTCTCTTTAAAATTTTTATTTATAAAACGGAAACACTGACAAGTCCACAGGATAAGAGGGGTATAATTCCACACAATTCCCACCACCAGAACTCCATATCTCATCCCCTCCCCTGATAGCTTTCCTATTCTTTATCCCTCTGGGAGTGTCATTATGGGGTGCAGAAGGTGGAAGGTCTGGCTTCTGCTTTTTTTTTTTTCTCTCCCCTACCAGGGCACTGCTCAGCTCTGGCTTATGGTGGTGTAAGGGATTGAACCTGGGACTTTGGAGCCTTAGTCATGAGAATCTGTTTGCATAACCATTATGCTATCTACCCCCCACCAAAGGTCTGGCTTCTGTAATTGCTTCTCCTCTGGACGTGGGCATTGACAGGTTGATACATACTGCCAGCCTGTCTCTTTGCCAAGTGGGACAGAGATCTGGGAAGTGGGGCTCCAGGACAGGTGGGTCATCTGCCTTGAGAAGTTCAGTTGGCATCATGGTAGCACCTGGAACCTGGTGGCAGAGCAATGAAGAAAATTTTTTAAAAAAATATCAATTTATTGAATGGAGACAGCTAGAAATTGAGGTGGAAAGGGGTAATAGAGAGGGAGAGAGACAGAGAGACACCTGTAGCCCTGCTTCATCACTCATGAAGCTTTCTTCTTGTAGGTGGGGACCGGGGGCTCAAACCCAGGTCCTTGCACATTATGACATGTGTGCTCAACCAGGTGCATCACCACCCCGTTTTCTTTTTTCCTTTTTTCTTTCAGACAGGAGTCTGAAGTCTGGATGAAGACATGCCATCTTGCCCTTTGGAAATCTGCAGGGGTTTGGGGGACAGTTTTTCGGGGGGGTGCCTTCTCTGGTAGATGCTTAGGACCTGTCCTGGGCGCTCGTACAGGTCAGACAACTTGGTGACACTGAGTTCCCCAGAGTGCAGGCCTAGGACTACTGTTTCTTTCTTGCTTCTGTACCAGCCGCCAGGGGAGACCTAGGGGATTCTGGGTCCTGACCCTGTCCAAGAAAGCTCTCTTGGCTTCAGTCACCAGAGAATCATCCAAGAAGGCACTGGGGGCCTTGTTAGTGGATTGAGTAGTTTATTTATGTTTAGAGGAATTTAAAGGAATTTGTATTTCAGGAGAGGAGCTAATGTCTAAGCACAAGAAATGCCCATGGGCATATAGTAAGGTCCAGGGAATTGTTAACTGGTGAGAGGATATGACCCATTTTCCCTAGGGATTATTTGCATTCCTTTTTCTTTTTTTTAAAAGTATTTATTTATTTACTCCTTTTTGTTGCCCTTATTGTTTTTATTGTTGTAGTTATTATTGTTGTTGTTGTTAGATAGGACAGAGAGAAATGGAGAGAGGAGGAGAAGACAGAGAAGGAAGAGAAAGATAGACACCTGCAGACCTGCTTCACCACCTGTGAAGCAACTCCTCTGCAGGTGGGGAGCCGGGGGCTGGAACCGGGATCTTTACACCGGCCCTTGCACTTTGTGCCACGTGCACTTAACCCGCTGCGCTACCGCCGGATTCCTGCTTTCCCATTCTCTATCCCTCTGGGAGCATGGACCCAGGAACATTATGGGGTGTAGAAGGTGGAAGGTCTGGGTTCTGTAATTGCTTCCCTGATAAACATGGGCATTGACAGGTGGATCCATACAGCCTGTCTCTCTCTTTCATTAGTGTGGCAGGGCTCTAGGGAAGAGGAGCTCCAGGACACATTGGTGGGATCATCTGCCTAGGGAAGTCCGGTTGGCATCATGGTAGCATCTGGAACCTGATGGCTGAAAAAGAGTTAACATATAAAGCCAAACAAATTGTTGACTAATCATGAACCTAAAGGCTGGAATATTATATTGCAGATGAAGATTTGGGGGTCTCCATTTTGGAAAAAGCTAGTAGGTCTATTTTAGGTATATTCCAAGGGGCCCATGACTTTACTAGTTTTTGCCTGAGCCTGGCAGCTAATATGTAGGTGGGCCCAGGTGATTGACTGGGAGATAATGTCATGGCTGGAAAAAGGGCTAGAAAGCTGGATGAGGGAAGAGAGTAGTTCCCAAATATGGGGAAAGTATATAATATTGTTAACTGTAAACCCCATCGATTTGATCTGAGGCCCATATTCCACACAGGAGCCTATGTAACCTTTGCATCACTGTAGGTCCAAACTCACATTCTGTGGTCATGAGTAGGAATGTTTCAGCCTGCCCCAATTTCAGGACCTATTTTCCTCAGGTGGGAGGTAGAGTATGTTATCTAACCTCCCTTTAGATAATGGGACAGTCTCTACTCTTATTGATCCACATTGAGAGCAAGGTCCTATGGGGTCCCCCAAAGGGGTCCATTATGTTGTTCCTGATGGAGACGACCGGTGACAGTGGTGAGAGGGATCTCTTAGAGGTCTAGACCCATCATGTCTCTGTGGGAATCTCAGGACTTCCCAACCAGGGCCCTAGGTGATGGGGTGGCCTGGTAGTGACTAAAGAGTCATCATTAAACTGTGCCAGTCTCTTGCCCTTATTCAGCTTTTGTGGTTCTTACTTTGTCTGACAAGGTTAGCTTGGAGTGATTGAGGGAAGTATAATAGGAAGTAGGTGAGGACCCTATCTAGGTCTAAGTAGAAACTATTTCATTAGGAACTTTATGGTGTCTTTTTAGGTCTTTCTACTTGCTTGCTTCATGTAGTGACTCACTGCAGACTATTGTGTACTTTTGTTTTCAGGTATAGATTTTGTTCTAATTTATAGATACATGTGTACATCTACCCTATCTCATGGGACCTGGTCTATATCTAGGTTTTGGGACTTTGTGAGGAAGTGAACCACCTAAAATGGAATTAAGGAGTCCTATGAGAAAAGAAAGGTCTCATCCGAGTAATGAAGCTGAAAGGTTTATATTCCATGCCTGACGTCTCTGGACACAGTCCGAAGTGAAGCATGCTGAGGTGGTTCTCATTGCATTGATTAGGTTGGGATTAGCAGATGCAACATCATTTGCAGTATCATCATTGAATTGAGAGAAGCATGCAGGAAAGTGAGCCCCATCCTAGAGGTTCCAGGACTGGGAGAAATAATGGGCTATATAGAGGAAGTGGGAGGTCCTTGCTGTCTTAGGGTTTAAGAAGACAATAGATAGTTATTGCTATAATCAGATTATTTGGAAATTGGGTTAATTTTGAAAATTCCATTGTTAGGATATGCTGTATCATGCATGACCTCACCATAATTTATATACTCTGATGTTATTTATATATAGCTGCATCTTATAAAGTAACACCACTGATTGTTTCTCTTCTCCCTGGTCTAAGCTTTTAGGAAAGTCAATATTTCAAAGAACAAGTCATTATTAGAAATGTATTAACAATTGGAGCCCACTGTTAAAATTCAATCTGATTACCAATTTGAAGTCTTAAGTGCTTAGATTGAAGGAACATATACTCAGCATATGCATAAAAAAGTTTGAGACATTCAATCAGTTTTCTCCCTCTCATATTAATTAGTGATTTATGAGACTACAAGTTAGTAGGAGTATACATTAACACAGTTCTCACCACCATAATTCTGTGTTCCCCCTGCCTGTCCCCCCTCACCCTCACTGTCCACCCAGAGATTTTTACTTTGGTGGCATACTCTAAACTCAGTCAGATTTTGCTTTGAGTTTCCCTTTCTGTTCTTAAATTATATATATATATATATATATATATATATATATATATATATATATATATTTATTATTGGATAGAGACAGAAACTGAGAGGGAAGGGGGAAATAGGTAAAGAGGCAGCGAGATGCCTGTAGCCCTGCTTCATCATGCATGAAGCTTTCCCCTGGAGGTGGGGCCAGGGGCTTGAATTTGGGTCCTTGTACTCTGTAATGTGTGTGCTTAACCAAGTGTACCACCATCTGGCCCTGCTTCCGGTTTTCTTTTATCTCTCTGGGAGTATGGACCAAAATTCTTTTTGAGGTGCAGAAGGTAGAAGGTCTGGCTTCTGTAATTGTTTCTCTCTGCTGGACCTGGACGTTGGCAGGTGGATTCATACTCCCCACCTGTTTCCTTCCCTAGTGGGACAGGACTCTGTTGAAGTGGGGTTCTAGGACACATTGATGAGGTCATTTGCCCAGGGAAGTCAGGATGGCATCATGATAGCATCTGCAAATTGGTGACAGAAAGGTGGTAAGATGTAAAGCAAGATGAATGGTATAAGAAATGGGAACCCAGGGAGTTGGGCTGTAGCGCAGCGGGTTAAGCGCAGGTGGCGCAAAGCACAAGGACCGGCATAAGGATCCCGGTTCGAACCCCGGACCCCACCTGCAGGGGAGTCGCTTCACAGGCGGTGAAGCAGGTCTGCAGGTGTCTATCTTTCTCTCTTCCTCTCTGTCTTCCCCTCCTCTCTCCATTTCTCTCTGTCCTATCCAACAACGATGACAACAACAATAATAACTACAACAATAAAACAACAAGGGCAACAAAAGGGAATAAATAAATAAAATAAAATATATAAAAAAAAGAAAT
This sequence comes from Erinaceus europaeus, assembly GCF_950295315.1. Lineage (NCBI taxonomy): Eukaryota > Metazoa > Chordata > Mammalia > Eulipotyphla > Erinaceidae > Erinaceus > Erinaceus europaeus. The sequence continues at coordinate 7,764,887 of NC_080178.1, forward strand.
GGGAACCCAAAGGTAGGAGTAGAACAGAGGAAACTAGGGGTCTACATGTGGGAAGAAGCTAGGAAGTCTATTTTAGATATGTTCCAAGGGGCTCATGACTTTAGTAATTTTTGCCTGAGCCTCACAGCTGATATGCAGGTGGACTAAAATTATTGTCTGGGAAGGTGGTGTCAGAGTTGAGAATAGGACTAGAAAGCTGGATTAGGGCAGAGTGGTATTTTTCCAAATATAAGCAAAGTATATAAATACCATTAACTGTTAACCCTATGGATTTGACCTGGGGCCTATGTCTATTAATATTTAGCACAGGAGCCTGAAGTCCCTGTCAAGTCTGAGCTCAAGTCCCTGTCAATCTGAGCTCATAGTTCATGGTTGCAGCTGGGAACATTCTAGGTTGTACTCATTTCAGGGATGATAATTTTCTTTCCTTTTTTTTTTTTGCCTCCAGGGTTATCGCTGGGGCTCCTGGAGGCCATTTTTCCCCATTTTGTTGCCCTTGTTGAGGGATGATAATTTCAGAGGATGATGGTATTATGTCTCTGTAAAATGCCCCCAGTATGGATGATTGTACTGGCTAAGGAAGAAATTGACCTGTTCTCTCCCTATTCTTAGGAATTACTCATGGAAATGCTTGGTGCTCTGGTCCACAGGTATGTTAGCTGTCAGGATCAGGCAAAAATTAGTAAACTCATGGTCTCCTTGGAAATATACCTAAAATAGAACTACTAGCTTTTTAAAAAATGGACATCCCAAAACCCATCTGCTATATTCTTGACTTTAGTTTCCTGACTATTAAACAGTTTGTTCTGCTTTATATCTTAATGCTTTTTCAGTTGGCAAGTTGCAGATGCTACCACGATGCCAACCTGACTTCCCTGGGCAGAGAACCTCACCAATGTACCATGGATGCCTACCTCCCCAGAGCCCTGCCCCATTAGGGAAAGAGAGAGATAGGCTGGGAGTATGGGTCAACCTGTCAATGCCCATGTTCAATGGGGAAGCAATTACAGAAGCCAGACCTTCCACCTTCTGCACCCCATAATGACCCTGGGTCCATACTCTTAGCAGGACAAAGAATAGGAAAACTTTCAAGGGAGGGGATGGGATACAGAACTCTGGTGGTGAAAACTGTGTGGAATTGTACCCTTCTTATCCTATGGTCTTGTCAATGTTTTTAATCTTATAAATAAATAAATAAATAAATAAATAACAATAAATAAGTTCACACACTACCATGCTCAAAGATCCAGGAGCCAGGAAAAAAGTACTGTAGATCTCTCTCTCTCTCCCTCTCTCTCTCTCTCCCTTTCTATCCCCCCTTCCTTTCTCAATTTTTTTCTGTCCTATGATCAGCTCTGGCTTTTGGTGGTGCTGGGCATTGAACCTGGAATCTCAGAGCCTCAGGAATGAGTGTGTTTGCACAGTAATTATGCTGTCTCCCTCTCTCCATCCAAAACTATTTTAAATTGAAATATATGTGTCATATACTATCCGGTAAATTTAAGGTGTACTTGTTAGTTTGATACACATTTCTATTATACTGTGATGGCTATTATAGCCACCATTCTTTATCTGCCTGACTTATGTCATTTAGAAATCTGTTCTCAAGTTCCATGCAGACTGTTGCAAGTGACATGACTCTCTTCGTTTTTGTGGCTGAAGAGTATTCCATTGGAATACAAGCCTGTCTTTATCCACTCATCCATTGATGGATACCTTAGGTGTTTTCCTATTTTTTGTTATTGCAGATAATGGTCCAATAAACACAAATGGGCCTATTAGTAATACTTTTTTCCATAATATTTATTTCCTTTTGCTGCCCGTGTTATTTTATTGTTGTTGTTATTGCTGTCGTTGTTGTTGGATAGGACAGAGAGAAATGGAGAGAGGAGGGGAAGACAGAGAAGGGGAGAGAAAGATAGACACCTGCAGACCTGCTTCACCGCCTGTGAAGCGACTCCCCTACAGGTGGGGAGCCGGGGGCGAACCGGGCTCCTTACGCAGGTCCTGGAGCCCTGCGCCACCTGTCTTTAACCCGCTGCGCTACCGCCCAACTTCCAGTAATACTTAAAAAAATTTTTTTTTTTTTGCCTCCAGGCTTATCGCAGTGGCTCGGTGTCTATACTATGAACCCACTGCTCCTGGAGTCTATTTTCCCCCTTTTGTTGCCCTTGTTGTTTATCATTGCTGTTGCTATTATTATTATTGTTATTGCTGTCGTTTTTGTGGATAGGACAGAGAGAAGTGGAGAGAGGACGGGAAGAAAGAGGGGGGAGAGAAAGACACCTGCAGACCTGCTTCACCGCCCGTGAAGCAACTCCCCCGTAGGTGGGAGCCGGGGGTTCAAACTGGGATCCTTCTACCGGTCCTTGTGCCTCATGCCATGCGCGCCTAACCCTCTGTGCTACCTCCGGGCCCCCTATTAGTAATACTTTTACAAAGCATTGATGCCTTATAGAAAAGTGAAAACTTTCTTGCAATTCCTTACATTTAGTTTATAGTTAAAAATTCCCAAGTAGACTGGTATGCACCAGACTTCTTCAGTGTTTATCTTAGTGGAAACAAAGAAGGAAGTCACTTGCCTAAGGTCAGGCGGATAATTAGCTCTGGATACTGAACCCTGACTCGTGGGTCTGCACGTCTTTATGCAATGTCTATCCACTCTTAAGGCTGCCTGGTCAATGATCTGGGGTTCATGAGTGCACTGAACTTTCTACTTGCCTTTGCAAAAGCTTCTGTACTTTACTGCTTCATTTTTTTCAAGGAAAAACTTTAAAAAATTAAGACGACAGAGACTGGTATACTAGATATTCACATCCCCACTTTTCTTTGACTTAAAAAAAAATCCAAGTGTTTTTCTCTTTCTTTTTCTTTCTTCTTCTTGTTTTTCTTGTTCTTGTTCTTCTCCTTCTCCTCCTCCTCCTTCTCTTCCTCCTCTTCCTCCTTCTCCTCCTTCTCCTCCTCCTTCTCTTCCTCTTCCTCCTCCTTCTCTTGCTCCTCCTCCTCCTCCTCCTCTTCCTTCTTCTCCTCCTTCTCCTCCTTCTCCTCCTTCTCTTCCTCTTCCTCCTCCTTCTCTTGCTCCTCCTCCTCTTCCTTCTTCTCCTCCTTCTCCTCCTTCTCTTCCTCTTCCTCCTCCTTCTCTTGCTCCTCCTCCTCTTCCTTCTTCTCCTCCTTCTCCTCCTCCTTCTCTTCCTCTTCCTCCTCCTTCTCTTGCTCCTCCTCCTCTTCCTTCTTCTCCTCCTTCTCCTCCTCCTTCTCTTCCTCTTCCTCCTCCTTCTCTTCCTCTTCCTCCTCCTTCTCTTGCTCCTCCTCCTCTTCCTTCTTCTCCTCCTTCTCCTCCTCCTTCTCTTCCTCTTCCTCCTCCTCCTCTTCCTCCTCCTTCTCTTCTTTCTCCTCCTCCTCCTCCTCTTCCTTCTTCTCCTCCTTCTCCTCCTCCTTCTCTTCCTCTTCCTCCTCCTTCTCTTCCTCTTCCTCCTCCTTCTCTTGCTCCTCCTCCTCTTCCTCCTTCTCCTCCTTCTCCTCCTCCTTCTCTTCCTCTTTCTCCTCCTTCTCTTCCTCCTCCTTCTCTTCCTCCTCCTTCTCTTCTTTCTCCTCCTCCTCCTCCTCTTCCTCCTCCTCCTTCTCCTCCTTCTCCTCCTTCTCCTCCTCCTCCTCCTTCTTTACCTGTACGGTTATCACTGGGGCTCTCAATCCAGTGTTCCTGGCAGCCATTCCCCATTTATTGGGTAGGATAGAGAGAAACTGAGAAAGGAAGGGGAGATAGAGAGAAAGAGAGACACTTGCAGACCTGTTTTGCTGCTTGCGAAGTGTCCCCCCTGCAGGTGGGGAGCTGGGGACTTGAACGCAGGTCTTTGCACAGGCCCCTGTGCTTAGTATTATGTGTGCTTAACTGGGCGCATCACCACTCAGCCCCCCTAAGTATTTTTCTTTACTTAAAAATCTCTTTTTTTAAAAAAATTTATTTCTTTATTGGGGAATTAATGTTTTACATTCAACAGTAAATACAATAGTTTGTACATGCATAACATCCCCCAGTTTCCCATTTAACAATACAACCCCCACTATGTCATTTATCATCCTTCATGGACCTGTATTCTCCCCACCCACCCACCCCAGAGTCTTTTACTTGGGGGCAATATGCCAATTCCATTTCAGGTTCTACTTGTGTTTTCTTTTCTGATCTTGTTTTTCAACTTCTGCCTGAGAGTGAGATCATCCCATATTCATCCTTCAGTTTCTGACTTATTTCACTCAACATGATTTTTTCAAGGTCCATCCAAGATTGGCTGAAAACGGTGAAGTCACCAGTTTTTACAGCTGAGTAGTATTCCACTGTGTATATAGACCACAACTTGCTCAGCCACTCATCTGTTGTTGGACACCTGGGTTGCTGCCAGGTTTTGGCTATTACAAATTGTGCTGCCAAGAACATATGTGTACACAGATCTTTTTGGATAGATGTGTTGAGTTCCTTAAGATATATCCCCAGGAGAGGAATTGCAGGGTCATAGGGTAGGTCCATTTCTAGCCTTCTGAGAGTTCTCCAGACTGTTCTCCACAGAGGCTGGACCAATTGACATTCTCACCAGCAGTGCAGGAGGGTTCCTTTGACCCCACACCCTTTCCAGCATTTTCTGCTGTTACCTTTTCTGATGTATGACATTCTCACAGGAGTGAAGTGATATCTCGTTGTTGTCTTTATTTGCATTTCTTTGACAGTCAGAGACTTGGAGCATTTTTTCATGTGTTTCTCAGCCTTTTGGATCTCTTCTGTGGTGAATATTCTGTCCATGTCCTCCCCCCATTTTTGGATGGGGTTATTTGTTGTCTTGTTGTTGAGTCTGGCAAGCTCTTTATATATGTTGGTTATTAAACTCTTATCTGATGTATGGCATGTAAAGATCTTCTCCCATTCTGTGAGGGATCTCTTGGTTTGGGTAGTGTTTTCTTTTGCTGTGAAGAAGCTTTTTAATTTGATGTAGTCCCATAGGTTTATACTTACCTTAGTCTTCTTTGTAATTGGATTCGTTTCATTGAAAATGTCTTTAAAACTTATGCGGAAAAGAGTTCTGCCAATATTTTCCTCTAAGTATCTGATAGTTTGTGGTCTAACATCCAAGTCCTTGATCCACTTGGAATTTACTTTTGTATTTGGTGGAATACAGTGATTCAGTTTCATTCTTCTGCATGTTTCAACCCATTGTTTCCAACACCATTTGTTGAAGAGACTCTGCTTTCCCCATGTAATAGTCTGGGCCCCTTTGTCAAAGATTAGATGTCCATAGGTGTGGGGCCTAAAAATCTCTTAAAAGAAGAACAATTAGGTGAAGTAGGGTAATTAGGGAGGGAGGGAGGGAGAGAGAGAGAGAGAGAGAGAGAGAGGGAGGTTTAGTGGGGGTGGGGAGAAAGAAAAGACAGAGACCAGAGCACTGTTCAGCTCTGGGCTATGGTGGTGGCAGGGACTGAACCTGGAGCCTTGGGGGCCCTCAGGCCTACAAACCTTTTGCTCTAAAACATTGAGCTATCACCTCAGCAAATGTCGCTGCTTTTGCTATTTATACTTTAGGTATTTGTCTATTTATTTCTAGTTATTTTAATTTTTGCCACCAGTATTCTCTCTCTCCCCCCCCCCCCCCCCCCCAGATAGTGAGAGACTGAAAGGGAAAGGCAGAGAAGGAAAAAGGCCACAGTACTACTGGTAAAGTTTCCTCTTTCCATGGTGCTGCTGTGTGGTTGGCTGGGTGCTTGAACCCAGGCCCTCATCCATGAAAACGTGTTTATTTTACCAGGGGAGCTTTCTCTCTGGTCCTTATACTATATATAGGCAACACACACTCAATCTATCATATATCATATCATATCATATCATATCATATCTATCTAATCTTATATCTGGAGAGATACAGAAAATCATAGATCATCTATAGAACACAGATAACAAATACACAATTTTAGAGTGTTGTATTCCATTGCACAGTACTATCTTAGCATACAACAGTTAATTTCCTGTTCTCACAGTGGTTAACATATGTTGTTTCCAGAGTTTTACTTTTAGAATGCACCATGAATTATCCTTTGATCTGTCTCTTTGTACATGTATGTGAGATTCTCTGTAGGGTAGTTACCTTAAGAAAAAATTGATGGATAGAAAGGCAGCATACTCCCCACAAACTGGGGCTGAGCTGGTAGAGAGAGAGGGAGATGAATTGTACATGTGCAAACACACACACACACACACACACACACACACACACACACACACACACACACACACACACACACACACACACACATATATTTGGAGAGGGAGACACCATAGGACTGAAGCTCCCTTCAATGTGATGGGGCCCAGGCTTGAACTTTGGGCCTTGCACATGGCAAAGCTGGGCACTATCCAAGTGAGCTGTTTTGCCAGCTTAATAAAATAACCAAACTGTGGTATTTCAATATGGCAACCTTTGTTAACTAATGTTGTGCCTGGGGATGTGACTGTGTGGCCAGATTTTCACTGTCCACGTGGGTATTGTTTCTCACTCTACTGTCATTCCTTTTTAATATATTATCCTTATTTATTAGATTAGAGACATCCAGAAATTGAGAGAGAATGGTGAGAGAGAGGGAGAGAGAGGGACAGTGAGACACCTGCAGCCCTGCTTCACCATTTGCGAAGTTTTCCTCCTTGCATGTGGGGACTGGGGGACTCGAACCCTGTTCCTTGCACATTGTAACCTGTGCGCTCAACCAGGTGCGCCACCACCTGGCCCCTTCTGCTGTCATTTCTAACCCTACTATGTGTTGCTGTTCTCAGCCTGGACCCTTTTTTTATTCTGGCACGACTGGACGAGGGTTTAGAAAGTTCAAATTCATCATAGAGTTGACCTGAAAAAAAAAAAAACACAAACAATGGAATCTGAGGGAAGTCTGCTACATAGCGAAGCATCCTGTGGGCTTCTGTTTGGGGTGTACAATTGCTTGTCTCCTCACAAGTGCCGAGAACACGTGCAGACTGCGAGTATTAGAGATACAGAGACAAGAGTGTGTATGTGGGCTGTATAGCTTGTTCAAATAGCATGAATCCAGAGGAAGTAATTTGCATGAGAGAAGAGTCAGGAGACAATGGAGGACTGTCTTTTACAACTACCAGGTCAAGACAATCTAGCTTCATCCCTATTATAATTTGCGTGACCATTGTTGTCAGTTACCCTGAGTTTTTGTTTGTTTGTTTGTTTTTGTTTTTGTTTCCTTTGCAAAACTGGGGCCAAAAGCTTACTCTAGTGTGATGGTGGTGATTCACAGGAGACAATGTTTGCAAAGCTTGGATGAACTCTAATTATGTGCCTTTTCTATTTTGGAAGAGAATGAGCTAAATAGGTGTTTTCTTACAGACCTAAAAATGTAAACTAGAAGAAAGACCAGCATTTTCTTTTTTTAAAAAAAATTATTTATTTATTCTCTTTTGTTGCCCTTGTTTTATTGTAGTTACTATTGTTGTTGCCATTGTTGGATAGGCCAGAGAGAAATGGAGAGAGGAGGGGAAGACAGAGGGGGGGAGAGAAAGACAGACACCTGCAGACCTGCTTCACCACCTGTGAGGCGACTCCCCTGCAGGTGGAGAGCCGGGGACAAACCTGGAACCTTATGCCAGTCCTTGAGCTTTGCGTCATCTGAGCTTAACCTGCTGCGCTACCGCCTGACTCCCAAAGACCAGCTCTTTCTTTCTTTCTTTCTTTCTTTCTTTCTTTCTTTCTTTCTTTCTTTCTTTCTTTCTTTCTTTCTTTCTCTTTCTCTCTCTTTCTTTCTTTCTTTCTTTCTTTCTCTTTCTTTCTTTATTAATTAAGAAATTTTTTTTATTTGTTATTGGATAAAGACAGAGAGAAATTGAGAGAGAAGGGGGAGATAGAGAGGAAGAGAGACAGAGAGATGCCTGCAGACCTGCTTCACTGCCTCTGAAGTGACTCCCCTGCAGGTGGGGAACCAGGGGCTCCAACAGGGATCTTACGGTCCTTGCGCTTTTGCGCCAGGTGTGCTTAATCCGCTGCACTACCACCCAACTCCCTTTTAAATTTTATTTATTAATGATAAAGATAGGAGGAGAGAGAAAGAACCAGGTATCACTCTGCTATATGTGCTTTCGGGGACTGAACTTTGGGACCTCATACTTGAGAGTTCAATGCTTTATCCACTAAGCCACATCCTGAACCACACACAAAAAAATTTTTTAAAAATCATTTTCCAAGTATAAAGAGTAAGGGCATTTGAAGGGGTGGCAAATTTAGTGGAAGGTCAGGAGAGAGTAAGGGTTTGTTCTGAGTAGGGGTTTTAAAATAAAAATCTAAGACAGGGTGTTGGCGCACGGGGCTGAGTGCACGTTACCAGGTGAAAGGAACCAGGCTCAAGCTCTTGGTCCCACCTCCATAGGTGGCAAGAGTGGTGAAGCAGTGTTACAAGTGTCTCTCTTATTTTTTAAAAAATATATTTTTATATTTATTTATTTTATTCTCTTTTGTTGCCCTTGTTGTTTTATTGTTGTAGTTATTATTGTTGTCATTGTTGTTGTATAGGACAGATGTTGGGCATTAAGCCAGCTCCCCTGCAATGCTGATAGTGTGGTCTATTTGCATAATCATTGTTTTGCCTGATGCCCACCCTGCCTGCAGGGTATTGGTTAATCCCACTGCTTAGAACCTTTGCAACACCTGCTATGGAAGCTTTCTACCTTTGTGCTCTTTTCTCCACCCCCTCTCCTAGCCATTTCCTTTTCCCACTTGCCACTTCCGGTTAAAGAGATATATAAAGGCATTGTCTCTGATCAATAAAGACACTGTATTGCGTTCCTGCTCCACCAGGAGTTCCTGGTTCCTCTCTCCCGCGTCGCTGAGTAAGCAGCAGCCTAGGTTGGCTCTGGTCGAGTTCTCTCCAACCCAGAGAGCACGTGCCTGGGAAGAAACACCCACAATGCTAGCCCGGCAGACAGAGAGAAATGGAGAGAGGAGGGGAAGACAGAGAAGGGGAGAAAGAGAGACACCTGCAGACCTGCTTCACTGTTCGTGAAGTGATTCCCTACAGGTGGGGAGCCTGGGGCTCAAACTGGGATCCTTCTGCTGGTCCATGCGCTTTGTGCCATGTGCGCTTAACCCACTGTGCTACCGCCTGACTCTCAGGATTTGTGCTTTTAAAAACACTCAGAGCTGAGCGGAGTTCTTAGATTGTCGGCTCTCATGATTGAAATCTATTATTGGTCTCCCAGATTAGCTAACACACACGCTGTTGACTGGCTACGGAAGAAGGGCAAACGCTAGAAGAAGAAGAAGAAGAAGAAGCTAACACACAGAGCCAGTGAAATGAACACAAACACATCACATAAACTTTGAAATCAGAATATTTTCCACAGATGATACTACCCTCATGAGGTAGCTAAACCCAGAAATTTCAGGGCTGGGTGATGGCTCACCTGGTTGAGCACACATATTATATTGTGCAAAGACCTGGGTTCAAGCCCCTCATCCCCACCTGCAGGGGGAAGGCTTTGTGAGTGGTGAAGCAGTGCTGCAGGTGTCTCTTTGTCTTTCTCCCTATCACCCCCTTCCCTCTCGATTTCTGGTTGTCTCTGTCTAATAAATTAATAAAGATAACCCCTCCCACAATTTTCTTTTTTTTTAATTTTAAAAATTACTTTATTCCCTTTTGTTGTCCTTTTAAAAAATTGTTGTAGTTATTGTTATTATTGATGTCGTTGTTGTTGGATAGGACAGAGAGAAATGGAGAGAGGAGGGGAAGACAGAGAGGGAGAGAGAAAGATAGATACCTGCAGACCTGCTTCACAACTTGTGAAGCAACTCCCCTGCAGGTGGGGAGCCGGGGGATCGAACTGGGGTCCTTATGCTACTTCTCGTGCTTTATGCCGTGTGCGCTTAACCAGCTGTGCTACCGCCTGACTCCCCAGAAATTTCTTAAATAAACTTTAAAATTGCCAGATAGTTTTATATTTACAGAGTATTTTCAAAAGACAACACAGAGGGCTTGGGTGGTGGCACACCTGGTTGAGCGCACATGTTACAATACACAAGGACCCAGGTTTGAGCCCCCAGTCCCCACCTACAGGGGGGAAGCTTTGTAAATGGTGAAGCAGTGCTACAGGTGTCTGTCTGTCTCTTTCTCCTTATCCCCCCTCCCCTCTAAATTTTTGTGTCTACCCAACAAATAAATAAAGATAATTAAAAAAAATGATAAGGGAGTCTGGCGGTAGTGCAGTGGGTTAAGCACATGTGGCGCAAAGCACAAGGACCGACTGAAGAATCCCTGTTGGAGCCCCCGGCTCCCCACCAGCAGGGGAGTCGCTTCACAGGCGGTGAAGCAGGTCTGCAGGTGTCTATCTTTCTCTCCCCCTCTGTTTTTCCCTCTTTTCTCCATTTCTCTTTGTCTTACCTAACAACGACGGAATAACGACATCATCATCAACAACAACAACAACAAAAGGGCAAAAAAAAAGGGAAAATAAATAAATAAATATTAAAAAAAATGATAAGCGCAAGGACCAGCGTAAGGATCCGGGTTCCAGCTCACGGCTCCCTGCAGGTGGTGAGGCAGGTCTGTAGGTGTCTCTCTTTCTGTCCCCCTCTCTGCCTTCCCCTCCTTTCTCCATTCCTCTCTGTCCTATCCAAACAACAACGACAACAATAACAACAACAATAATAACAAGAACGATGATCAACATCAAGGACAACAAAATGGGAAAAAATGGCCTCTAGGAGCAGTGGCTTTGTAGTGCAGGCTCCTCATCCCATCAATAACCCTGGAGGCAAAGAAAAAAAAAGATAATACAGAGTTCACCTCACTGAGATTCATTTACAATTACTGTCTTGATACAATTGTCAGAACTGAGAATCCACAGTTACGTGACTTGAATGTACTTGTTTTTCTCATAAAGCCTATTTCGGTTTCAGTGCCCAGTCCAGTCTGCCTCATTAGATGTAATTACTTTTTAAGTTTCTTTACTCTCCTCTGATTGGTGTCAGCTTCTCAGACTGTCTTTGTTTTCCCTGACATTGGCATTTAAAAAAAAATTTTTTTTTAAATATTTATTTTATTTATTCCCTTTTGTTGCCCTTGTTGTTTTACTGTTGTAGTTATTATTGTTGTTGTTGTTGTTGGATAGGACAGAGAGAAATGGAGAGAGGAGGGGAAGACAGAGAGGGGGAGAGAAAGATAGACACCTGCAGACCTGCTTCACCGCCTGTGAAACGACTCCCCTGCAGATGGGGAGCCGGGGCTCGAACCGGGATCATTATTCTAGTCCTTGCGCTTTGCGCCATGTGTGTTTAACCCGCTGCGCTACCGCCCAACTCCCGACATTGGTAATTTTTAAGAAAAATGAATAAGCCAATTTGCATATCTCTTTCTTTTTGTTGTTACTGGGCTTTGATGCTCCAGTATGACTTTTTCATTCAGATAGAAAAAAAAGAGACAGTGTGGTCCAGGAGATGGCACAGTGAATAGAACACTGGACTCACAAGTATGAAGTCCTGAGTTCAATCCCTGAGAGCACATGTACCAGAGTGATGTCTGGTTCTTTCTCTTCTATCTTTACAATGAATAAATAAATTATTTTTTAAAAAAGGAAGAGTATGCAAGACCATAGGAAAAATGGGGTGGTCTGGCAGGTGGTACAGTGGATAAAGTGTTGGACTCTCAAGCATGAGGTCCTGAGTTCTATCCCTGGCAGCGCATGTACCAGAGTGATAATCTGGTTCTTTCTCTCTCTCCTCCTATCCTTCTCATAAATAAATAAATATTAAAAATAACAAAAAAAGAAAAAAATGGACAAAAATATAGATAGGTAGATAGATAGCTATAGAAATAATAGTCAATCCATACCTGTGACCTTGGAAGAAACACTACAGTTTCATTTTCTTTTATTATTATTATTTATTTATTTATTTTATCAAAGCACTGCTCAGCTTTGGCTTATGGTGGTTCAGGGGATTGAACCCAGGTCTTGAAAGCTTCATGCACGAGAGGCTTTTTGCATAACCACTATGCTATTTCCGTAGCCCTACACTGGAGGGAATGGGGACACAGAACTCTGGTGGTGGGAACAATATGGAATTGTACCCCTGTTATCCTGTTATTTTATAAACCAATATTAAGTCAATAATAAAAATTAGAGTTAAAAAAAAAGATTCATCAGAGGTAACACTTGCAATTTTGCTGAGATGTGAATTCAAACCATCTGTACTGGCCCGTGAGGAGTGAATCATTTTCCTGATAAACGGATATAGCTGAGTCCCAGTATTTGCACTCAGTTTGCCTGAATATGCATTTATAGGGAAGTTTTGTGCTGTAGAGACACTTCCCAGGTTAAAGGTTGGATAATTTTCCAGAAATTAATATAGACCCAGCCATGTAACAGATTCAGCCCGGTGCCATGTTTTCTAAGTCAGTCGTGGGGACTGGGTGCTGGGTACACCTTGTAGAGCTCACATATATTGCTGTGCTTGAGCATGCGATCAAGCCTGTGGTTCCTACCAGCAGGGAAGAGATCTCATGAGTGGTGAAGCATTGCTGCAGTTTCTCCTCCTGCTCCTCCTGGTCCTCCTCCTCTTTCTCCTTTGCTTCTATCTCATTCTCTGTAAAAGCAAAAAAAAGGGGGAAATGGAGACCATTGGAAAATGGTGGTGGAGTTGTTGTGTAAACATTGTGTCCCCGGAATAACCTTGCTGGCAACACACACACACACACACACACACACACACAAACAGCCAGTTGTGATTTTTGATTTGTTTATGTGCTACTTCTATATTTTCACTTACTATTTTAAAAAGTCTATCTGTGGGAGTCAGGCGGTAGTGCAGCGGGTTTAAGCATATGTGGCACAAAGTGCAAGGACCGGCATAAGGATCCCGGTTCGAGCCCCTTGCTCCCCACCTGCAGGGGAGTCACTTCACAGGGGTGAAGCAGGTCTGCAGGTGTCTATCTTTCCCTCCCCCTCTCTGTCTTCCTCTACTTTCTCCATTTCTCTCTGTCCTATCTAACAACGTCGGTATCATCAACAACAACAATAATAGCTACAACAATAAAACAACAAGGACAACAAAAAGGGAATAAATAAATATTAAAAAAAAAAGTCTATCTGTGGCCAAGGAGGTGGTTCTTGTAGGGAGAGTGTAGGATTTCCCCACTGCCATTTATCTTAGAGTGGAGTGGTGCTCTGACCTTTATTTCATTTGTAAAATAAATCAATAAAGTGTAAACGATAAAAACAAATCACTTAAGGTTGAACTCAGTCTAGCCTTACTTTAGAAAACATATCCTTAAGATCCATGGGCTTTTATTACTAATGCATCCTCAAATAAATATATCTATTAAGATAAATTGTTGACTTGTAATTAACCTAGAATTTCACTGTCTTCACTAAGATGGTCTTGGCACTCACATTAGTGCCCGGACTGGCAAGATAGCTCACCTGGATAGTGTACCTGCTTTGTCAGGTTTGAACTGGTGCTCACTGCGCTGGAGGAAGCCTTGTTGTTGTAGTACCTTTCCCTCTCTCTGTATGTGACTCTGTTTTTCTCTTTCTATCTGAAATAGCCCAGAGCAGTGAAGTCCTGATTAACAAAAGACAAACAGATGATGGTCTGGGTTTTGATACTGATTAGCGGGGTTGTCTTAGATAAATTACATGGCTTCTATGCTCACCAGCTCCTTCAGATGGAAAGTGGGGTTGACAATCTCTTCCAGTCAAGGAATGTTGCGAGAACCGAATGGGGTAGAGCCCGTATAGGTCAGTGGACATTCCCAGCATTCCAGGTGGGTAGGAAGCATAATGGTTATTCAAAGAGACTCTCATGCCTGAGGCTCCAAAGTCCCAATTTCTTTTTTTTTTAAATATATGTTTATTTCTTTTTGTTGCCCTTGTTGTTTTATTGTTGTAGTTATTGTTGATGTCGTTGTTGTTGGATAGGACAGAGAGAAATTGAGAGGGGAGGGGAAGACAGAGAGAAGGAGAGAAAGACAGACACCTGCAGACCTACTTCACCGCTTGTGAAGCGACTCCCCTGCAGGTGGGGAGCCGGGGGCTCGAACTAGGATCCTTATGCCGGTCCTTGTGCTTTGCACCACCTGCACTTAACCTGCTGCACTACCCCGACTCCCTAAAGTCCCAATTTCAATCCCCTCCCCACCACCATAGCTCAGAGTGAGTAGTACTCTCATAAAGAAAGAGAGAGAGATATTTTCAGAGTATGAGCCATAGTAGGTGGCTAATTATAGTTTATATCAACTGTTAATTGCAAGTTAGGTTCATCAGTTGCTGAATATTGCTTTGTCTTCCTGCCAACAAAGGTAAAAAGCAAATGATCTGATTTTTTTTTTTCTCTCATGCTTCTCCTCCTCTTTCTCCTCCCCCCTCATCCTCTGCCTTCTCCCACTCTGCTACTGGGGCCTGGGGCCTGCATAGCAGCTTCACTGAACCTGGCAACATTTTGCTTTCTTTCTGTCCCTGACAAGAGACACTGAGAAACAGAGAAGGGGGTGGGGTGGGGAGAGAAAGGAGCAAAGAGTCATCTGCAGCAACGCACAGCACTGTTCCACTGCTCTTCAAGTTTCCACCCTGTAGGTACATTCTACTGGATGCACAACCAACTTGATTTTTATACTTGCAGAATAGATTTATTTATTATTTTTTTGGGGGGGGAGAAACAAGCTACAGATATCTCTAAGAAGATGACAGAAATGCCATTAGGTAGTGTTGGTATGCTTCTGGATTCTGCTTGTGAAGCCTTCTGATTTTATCATCACATTGGGTTTGCTTGTGTTGCTTGCTATGTGTTCAGTTTGCACGTCCACTGTTGGCTGGGCACCTCCCTGCCTCCAGGATGTTGGCTTGGTCTCCCCCCCTGCACATTTGGTTTAGTCATGGCTGGTTTGCGCTTCTGTCTTCTCCCCGCCCCCTATCTTACGTATTCCCTTTGTTCCTGACTCTTCCGCTGGAGGAGAGATGGAGGACAGAATTGGGTTGTGATTAGATTAGATGATTTTGTTGAACCGCATCCCCACTCGTGAATAAACATTGAACTGTGTTCTCAGCTCAGCCATGAGTCTCTGGTCATCTCTGTCTCCCGCCTGCGAAGTCAGCCCGGCAAAAAACGACAAGGTAGCCCACTGAGGACGGGAAAATACTGAGCGGAATGAAGAAGAAAAAGGCGAATCTGAGGTTAGACTTGAACCTTATCACTTGCCCACTATGAGTGACCAATGAGGAAGAGCAACCTGGAAGAAGCGCTGTCCAGTCATCACGGTGCTGAAAATGACTCTGCTACAGACTGAGAATTGAAAATATATTTTAAAAAAATATTTGGGGAGTCGGGCTGTAACGCAGCGGGTTAAGCGCAGGTGGCGCAAAGCACAAGGACCGGCATAAGGATCCCGGTTCGAACCCCGGCTCCCCACCTCCAGGAGAGTTGCTTCACAAGCGGTGAAGCAGGTCTGCAGGTGTCTAGCTTTCTCTCCTCCTCTCTGTCTTCCCCTCCTCTCTCCATTTCTCTCTGTCCTATCCAACAACGACAACAACAATAATAACTACAACAATAAAACAACAAGGGCAACAAAAGGGAATAAATAAAATAAATATTTAAAAAAATATTTATTTCCTTTTGTTGCCTTTATTGTTTTATTGTTGTAGTTACTATTATTGTTGGTATTTGTTGTCATTGTTGTTGGATAGGACATAGAGAAATGGAGAGAGGAGGGGAAGACAGAGAGGGGGAGAGAAAGACACCTGCAGACCTGCTTCACCGCCTGTGAAGCGACTCCCCTGCAGGTGGGGAGCTGGGGGCTCGCACCAGATCCTTACTCCAGTCTTTCTGCTTTGGGCCACCTGTGCTTAACCCACTGCGCCACTGCCCGACTCCCTGCAAGTAATTTTAACACGTTTCTGCTTCCTGATCACCACATCTCAGGTACACCTCCTCTTCCCATGTTTCTCCCAGTCTGTAGCTTCAACCTTTCAGTTGCACCTATCTACCATTCCCACTCAAGCCTGCACATCCCATCCCATCTTTTCTTTCAACCGGCCAGTTGTTGATCTTGCAAATGAAGCTCCCTGCTACCAGCACCTACTTCATTTCCAGGGTGGTGCTGAGTGTAGGAAGTAGCTGCAGTGAGCTTCTGAGGGCTGATGACTGCAGAACACTTCCTCCGTAATCATAAATAGCCTCTGGTGTTATGTGGCTGGATCACAGCCCGAAGAACTAAAGATGCTGAGGACGATGACTTTCAGAAGCATGGCTATAACTCCCTCTTATCTCATCTCAACCCTTCACTTGTATGAACTGTCCCTGTGTTTAATCCATTCAGGTTTTCACACACAATCCTCTACTCTAATTCCTATCTTCTTGTTCTTTACGTTTACCACGGTCTTCTATGTTCCTCATGTTTAAGCATCTAAATTAAACTTCCCCTCTTCAAGACATTCTGAACGAACTGTCAGATTTCTTTATTCTGAGAGCCTACACTGTTTTCTTCTCAAACATGCTGCTTTGTCATTGGGTATAACTGCCTTAAACTAGTTTTGGAATCATGAAACAAATTGGGTTGGGAGCTAGCTCAGCCAGTAGAGCACATGGCTTTCTGTACATGACCCCCCGTATTACAGAGAAGCACCAGGGACAGTGTGGTAGCAGGGCTCCATAGAGGGTGGAATGGTGCAGTGATATCTCTCTTTCTTCTTTGTTTTCCTTCTTCTTCTAGCGTTTGCCCTTCTTCCGTAGCCAGTCAACAGCGTCAGGTTGAGCCTGATGTAAAGTTTCGAGACCTCCTTTGAATCTGGAGAGGTGGCAGACGTTGACTATGTGGTCATAGTCTGTCTGGAGCCGCAGGGGCAGTTCGGGTCGTCTCTGGCTCCCCAGCCATGGCCTGTTCGATAGCGATTGAGGAGGGCCCAATCATAACGTGCTAGGTCAAAGCCGGGTTGACGCTTGCAGGGGTCTGTGATGAGGTGTTTGTTCTTTACCTCAGCTGACTGCCAACTCTGTTTCCAAGAGTCTGGAACAGAGAAGTTCAGTGTAGGCATAGGGGACCAGATTGGGTGACGAGACATCAAGCGTTGGACAGGGTGGGCGAAGATATCCGCGTATACTGGCAGGTCCGGTCAAGTGTAGACGTGGGAAATGAATTTAGATGATGCCGCATCCCAACGAATATCTGGCGGGGCGATGTTGCTAAGTACTGGCAGCCATGGAACCGGGGTGGAACGGATGGTTCCAGAAATGATCCTCATGGAGGAATATAATTTGGAATCGACCAAGTGGACATGGGGGCTACGGAACCATCCTGGGGCACAGTATTCTGCAGTGGAATAGCATAATGCCAGAGAGGATGATCGTAGTGTGGAAGCGCTCGCGCCCCATGAGGAGCTGGCCAGTCTTGCAATGATGTGATTCCTCGCGCCCACCTTTGCTGCAGTTTTTATGAGATGTTCGTGAAATGACAGGGTGCGATCGAGAGTAATGCCAAGATAGACTGGCTGGGCTTCATGCCGGATTCTCGTATAGCCAAGCTGCACATGAAGCTCACGCGAGGCCGAGGCATGGTGTAGATGGAAAACAGATGATACCGTTTTTGTAGTGCTAGGGATTTGTTCTCCCTTTCCCTCTCTCAAAAAGATAAAGAATGCAACCCTGGGTCAGGGAGAGCATTCAGCAGTATCACGTATGCATAATACCAAGGGCTCACCCCCCCCCCATGCCACATAAGAAGTTTTAAGGGCCAGAAAGATAATGTAATGATTATGGAATAGACTTTCAAGTATGAGGCTCAAGTTCCCCAGATTCAATACCTGGCACCACCATAAACCAGATCTGAGCAGTATTGTGGTTAAAAAAAAAACACAAAAACAACTAACAGATTGGGTGGTGGCACAACTGGTAAAACATACACATTACAATACATTAGGACCCAAGTTTCAACACCTGGCCCCAAATATGGGGGGGGGGAAGCTTCACAAATGGTGAAACAGTGCTACAGGTGTATCTCTCTGATTTGTCTTCTCCTCTCCTCTCTAAAAAAAAAAAAAAAGAAGAACTAAAAGTTATTAAAGCAGTGACAATTTTGCTTCTTCAGTCAAACTGTAGGCACCGAGACCATGGTGTTCATATGCTTTTTATTCCACACAGTTCCAAATACATGTACTGTGACACTCAATGAATGTTTAATGGTTAAATAATAGAAGAAAATGACTTCAGAGGAACTAAAAGAAATAAAACTTGAATTGAAAATTGACTATTAGTGTCTCAGGAAGGATACAGCATCAGAACATTAAATGAGTTCTTATTTTTTTCTCCAGTGAAGTCCAAAGGGATGATTAGAAATTGGACAACAGAGAAATTTTGTTACAACAAAAGGAAGAAGCTATAGCAGGAATTAAAAATACAGCATCAGATCTATTTTAGCATCAAACTTGAGCATGTAAAGAAGTTTAATTTAATTTAGCCTGATACACCTGCCACAGAAATGTAGAATCTCAAATTGACACTGGTTGTAGAA
This sequence comes from Erinaceus europaeus, assembly GCF_950295315.1. Classification (NCBI taxonomy): domain Eukaryota; kingdom Metazoa; phylum Chordata; class Mammalia; order Eulipotyphla; family Erinaceidae; genus Erinaceus; species Erinaceus europaeus. Next base: position 7,783,427 of record NC_080178.1, read on the forward strand.
ATGTAGAATCTCAAAGTGACACTGGCTGATGTGTGATTTGCGTCTAGTGTTGAAGACTTTGCTATAGATTTGAAGAAGTGGACTTCAGATCGGCTCAGTTAAACAACAACAAAAAAATTTCAGAAAAAGGTACACACACACACACATACACACACACACACACACACACACACACACCTTCTGGGGAGGAACAGACAACCCAGTATCCCTCATTTTTGTGATTCCTATAGAGTTGTAGAGAATTCCCTATAACCCTTTGCCAGATTCATCTCTATTCCCTACATTTGTGGTAATCCTATCCTACCCTACCCTTCCCTACCCTACCCTACCCTACCCTACCCTACCCTACCCTATCCTATCCTATCCTATCCTATCCTATCCTATCCTTCTTGCCACTAAGGTTATTGCTGGGGCTCAGTGCCTACCTATTTTATTTGACAGGACTGAAAGAAATTGAGAAGGGAGGACTCCCTCTGAGAGTAGGGAGCAGGGGCTCAAACCCGGGTCCATGTATGTGCTCTTCTGCATAGTACTATGTGTGCTTAACCAGGTGCAACACCATCCAGCCCCCTGAAGTAAGCAAGCAAACTATTTTTAAGACTTGTGAGAACTCTGGTGGTTATCTTTGGGAGGTGGTGTTGGGCAGCCCTCCTGCTCTGATGCTGTGGTCTATTTACATAATCATTGTTTTGCCTGAGACCCACCCTGCCTGCAGGGTATTGGTTAATCCCACTGCTTAGAACCTTCACAACACCTGCTATGGAAGCTTTCTACCCTTGCGCTCTTTTCTCCACCCCCTCTCCTAGCCATTTCCTTTTCCCACTTGCCACTTCCAGTTAAAGATATATATATATAAAGGCGTTGTCTCTGATCAATAAAGACACTGTATTGTGTTCCTGCTCCACCAGGAGTTCCTGGTTCCTCTCTCCCGCGTCGCTGAGTAAGCAGCAGCCTAGGTTGGCTCTGGTCGAGTTCTCTCCAACCCAGAGAGCACGTGCCTGGGAAGAAACACCCACAATGCTAGCCCGGCAGACAGAGAGAAATGGAGAGAGGAGGGAAAGACAGAGAAGGGGAGAAAGAGAGACACCTGCAGACCTGCTTCACTGTTCGTGAAGTGACTCCCTACAGGTGGGAAGCCTGGGGCTCAAACTGGGATCCTTCTGGTGGTGGCTGTAGTGTAGAACTATACAGTATAATAGTAAAATACTGTAACCTACTGTTAATCACAAATTAAAAAATGGGGCAGGGGGAAAGGTGGAAAAAGTCAGGGAAATGCAACAGGGTACGTGTAGGCAACAGACTTTCATGCTTGGGGCACTGGATTTCTCGGGTTCAACTCCTGGCACCATTCTAAGCCACAGCTGAATGGTGCCCTGGTAAAGAAAGATACATATGCACCAAAAAGCTGGAAGGAACTTTAAAGACTATCTAAGCAACTTAGTCATTTAGAAGAAGATATAAGGGTCAGAGCAAAAAGGGTTTCATCCCTGAGGCAGTAGAGAGGGTGAGGGAGGTTATCAGTCAGTACTTTTTCACAGTAGACCCCAGGAGAATATTCCCAGGGATGGGACCAGCACTTCAGTATGTAAATAATGTTGAGACTATGCTAATCTGAACAGTCATGGGCATCATATTTGCATGTCATTTGCATACACCCACACCAGCCCCCCCCCCCCCCCGCAATTTCTTCTTGGCTATTTCTCAAGTGAGAAGCTATCCTTGTTCCCTTGTTGGCCATGCTCAGTTTTCTCATTTCTCTACTCCTTTTTTTTCACCCACTCACTGTCTTTGGCCCAGATTCCCCAAAGCACATGAGAAGAAAAGTATTCACAGAACATTAAAATTATGCTTGGGATCAGAGTGTTTCTCTGACCATCTGGTCCCTGTTAGAAGAGACACTTCTCTTTAAAACAATTTTTTTATTATCTTTATTTATTTATTGGCGAGATACAGTCAGAAACTGAGAGAGAAAGGGGAGATAGAGAGGAAGAGAGAAAGAGACACCTGCAGCACTGTTTCACCACTCAAAAAGTTTTCCCGGCAGGTGGGGGTTGGGGGCTTGAACCTGGGTCCTTGCACATTGTAACATGTGCACTCAATCAGGTGCGTCACCATCCAAACCCCCAACAGTCACTTCTCAAAAGCCCTGACACTCCATCCTACACCCAGAAAAGGAGAATGTTCAGCAAGTAGAGCCCGGATTGGAGAGGCCAAGGGAGAGACAGGAAGTCCCAGAGGCATTCGAGCACATAATCTGGTTTCTCTGGGGTTTGGGGCCTATATGACTCCACCATTCCCAGAGTCTACCCACTTTTTTATATAAATAGGGAGAGACAGAGAGATAGAGAGAAAAGGAGACACTGCAACATCACTATCCAAGTAAGTTATTTCATCCGCCTGGACTTTTTCTTACCTTCTTTTTTTTCAAATATTTATTTATTTATTTATTCTCTTTTGTTGCCCTTGTTGTTTTATTGTTGTAGTTATTATTGTTGTTGGATAGGACAGAGAAGTGGCGAGAGCAGGGGAAGACAGAGAGGGGGAGAGAAAGATAGACACCTGCAGACCTGCTTCACCACCTGTGAAGTTACTCCCCGACAGGTGGGGAGCCGGGGGCTCTAACCGGGATCCTTATACCGGTCCTTGCGCTTTGTGCCACCAGCACTTAACCTGCAGCGCTACAGCCTGACTCCCTGGACTTTATGTCTTTAAAAGTTTACTTTTTAATTTTTTAAAAGAATTTATTTATGTAGTCAGTTTTCCTTGAGAAAAGGGATGTTCCAAAGGATAGTGGGAAAAAAAAAAAGGAAGGAAAGAGAAAGAAGTGAAGAAAAGGAAAAGAAAGACAATAACCAGACTGCCTCTCATATAATTTCAGAACTAAAATGGTGTGTGTGGGGGCGTAGGTTGTGGGTGCATAACTCTGATTGGGGGTGTGGTGATTGCATGCTCCAAGTATGGGCATAAAAAATACTCCTGAAACCTAATAATTCTGTAAAAAAGAAGTTAAATCACACACACAGATGCACACATACACACTTGAGAGAGAAAGACAGAGAAAGAATAATAGTTACTTTTCTTTATCTTATACTTTATTTTTTTTGCCTCCAGGGTCATCACTGGGGCTTGGTGCCTGCACTACGAATCCACTGCTCCTGGAGGCCATTTTTTCCATTTTGTTGCCCTTCTTGTTATTGTTGTAGTTGTTATTGCTTTTGTTGTTGGATAGGCCAGAGAGAAATGGAGAGAGGAGGGGAAGACAGAGAGGGGGAGAGAAAGATAAATACCTGCAGACCTGCTTCACCGCTTGTGAAGCAACTCCTCTGCAGGTGGGGATCCGGGGGATCCTTATGCTGGTCCTTGCTTGCCCTGGTGCCATGTGTGCTTAATCTGCTGTGTTACCACCCAGCCCCCTTCCTTATACTTTTAAAAATTCATTTATTGTTACTAATAATAGGGGTTTTTGATATTGCAAGGCTGTCTACTTGCAATATCATAAACTCCTATTCATATGTCCACACCTTCTCTGACAGGCATCCTTTCACGGGGTAGAGTTTCTTTCCATCCCCAGTGCCTGGGATGAGACCCAGTGACTCACAGACAGAACACGGAGAAGGCAGTGACGTCTGCCTTCTGACACCGGGTCATCACACATTCTCCAGAGCTGTGGGAACACGCCGGGTGACTTACACTAGAAACACGGATTGCCTCTCGTTTCTGGAGGCTGAGAGTCTGAGGTCAAGGTGTTATAGGATTGTTCCCTGCTGGGTCCAGGGTGGAGACTCTATTCAGTGCCTCTTGCTTAGCGGCTGGTGGTTTGTTGGCCTTCTTGGAGAGTGCACCCTATCTCTCTCTGCCTTCACCTCCACACAAGGTTTGCTCTGTGTCTGTTGCTGTGTCCAGATATACCCACCCTCTGAGACCTCTACTGTATGAGACACACTACTGAGTGGCCTCCCTGAGCTGTATTTTTTCCACATATGTATGTATAATTTATTTCTTTGTCTCAGGGTTATTACTGGGGTTGGTGCTGTCACTACAAGTCCATGGCTCCTGGTGGCCATTTTTTCCCATTTTATTAGATAAGACAGAGAGAAACTGAGAGAGGAGAGGGAGACAGAAAGGGAGAGAGAGAGACATCGGCAGACCTGCTTCACCTCTTGTAAAGTGTCCCCCCCTGCAGGTGAGGAGCAAGGGCTCGAACCTATATCCTTTCACAGGTGCTTGCGCTTAGTACTATGTGCACTTAACTGGGTGTGTCACTGCCCAGCCCCCATTATATATATTTTAAACTTTAGAAAAAGAGATGACAGTGCCACTCCACTATCCATGGGGGTCCCCCCCCCCTGTGCTGTCTCTAGGGCTCCCAGGTGGTGCTGGAACTCAGGGCACTCTTGCATGGCATGCCCTCTACAGGTGAGCAGCTCTGGAAGGTTCTCCTTTTTTTTTTTAATTTAGTGTTTTAAATTATTTATTTATTTTTTAATTACAGTATTTATTATCTAAGACAGAGAGAAGTTGAAAGAGGACAGGAAGATATAGGGAGAGAAAGACACCTACAAACATGCTTCATCCCTTGTGAAGCACCCCCCCCCTCCCACCTTGAGATGGGAGCCAGGGCTTGAAGCTGGATCCTTGTGCTTAGTAATATCTGTGCTTAACTGGGTGTGCTACCACCCGGTCCCTTTTAATTCATATATTTAATAAGAGGGGGGCTGGGCATTGGTGCACCAGGTTAAGTGCCCATAGTGTGAAGCCAAAGACTGGCACAAGGATCCTGGTTGGAGACACCAGCTCCCCACCTGCAGGGGGTCACTTTGCAAGCAGTGAAGTAGGTCTTTTTCTCCTCCTCTCTGTCTTCCCTGTCTCACTTGATTTCTCTTTGTCCTATACAACAACAGTGGTAACAACAACAACAACAACAACAACAGAATGCCTCCAGGAGTAGTAGATTTGTAGTGCAGACACCAAGCCACAGTGATGACCCTGGAGGCAGAAAAAAAAAAAAAAAAACCAGTCATATTGGATTGAGGAACTCTGACAACCTCATTGTAAGATTCATTTATTTATTTTAAATTGTTTTTATTTTAATTATATTTATTTAATAGAGACAACCAGAAAACAAGAAGGAAAAGGGTGATAGGGAGAGAAACAGAGAGACACCTGCAGCCCTGCTTCACCACTCGCAAAGCATTCCCCCTGCAGGTGGGGACCAGGGCGATGTTGTTGGGGGTGGTGGTGGTAGTGGATCCAACATGGGTCCTTGAGCATTGTCACATGCGCTTAACCAGGTGTGCCACCACCCAGCCCCAGATGTACTTTTTATTGTATATATTTATTTTTATGAGAGAAGGGAGGAGGAGAAAGGGATCAGTGCACTGTTCAACTCTGATATGTGTGGAGCTGGTGATGGAAACAGGCCCCTTGGGAATGCAAGTCTGATAACCTATTGTTGAGCTATCCCTACCTCCAATAACCTCATCTGAACATGATTATCTCTGTTAACACCTAATCTTTTAATGATGTATATATTAAATATTTATTTATTCCCTTTTGTTGCACTTGTTTTATTGTTGTAGTTATTAATGTCATCGTTGTTGGATAGGACAGAGAGAAGTGGAGAGAGGAGGGGAAGACAGAGAGGGGGAGAGAAAGACAGACACCTGCAGACCTGCTTTACCACCTGTGAAGTGACTCCCCTGCAGGAGGGGAGCCGGGGGCTGGAATCAGGATCCTTAACGTTGATCCTTGTGCTTTGTGCCACATGCGCTTAACCCGCTGAATTTTTTATATTTTTATATTACAGATTTACATGTTGACAGGGATTTGAATCCACACCATTCCCACCACCAGAGTTCTGAATCTTCACTCTCCCCACTGCAACCCACCACAGTTGCCCTAAAGTTGTAGACATGGGCCAACCATCTTCTCTACAACTGTCTGTCCACATTTATACATAGTTGCCCCTTCTTTTCCTGGTTCACTCCTCTCTTTCTCTCTAAGCCAGTCATGACATCACAGCTACCTCCATATGTCCCTCTCCTTTTCCTTCTCTCTCTCTGGGTGCTGATCATCCTATCCTCATCCTCTCACTTCTCCCCCGCTGGGAGTCTGGATCAAGGCTGTTTATGGGGAGCAGGAGGTAGGAGGTCTGGCTTCTGTAGCTGCTTCTGTAGCTGCTTCTCCGCTGAGCCTGGGCGTTGACAGGTCCATCCATACCCACAGCCTTTTTCTGTCTTTCCCTAGTGGACCAGAGCTTTGGAGATGCGAGGGTCCAGGACACATTGGTGAGATCATCTGCCCAGAAAGGTCGGGGCGGAATCATGGTGTCTGGAAGGTGGCATGAGCTAAGTTGAGACAAGATGGTTAATAAATAGGAACCAGATGGGAGTTGGGCGGTAGCACAGCGGGTTAAGCGCAGGTGGTGCTAAGCACAAGGACCAGTGTAAGGATCCTGGTTTGAGCCCCCGGCTCCCCACCTGCAGGGGAATCGCTTCACAAGTGGTGAAACAGGACTGCAGGTGTCTATCTTTCTCTCCTCTTCTTTGTCTTCCCCTCCTCTCTCCATTTCTCTCTGTCCTATCCAACAACAACAACATCAACAACAACTACAACAATAAAACAACAAGGGCAACAAAAGGGAATAAATAAATAAATATTTAAAAAAAAAGAAAAGTTTAAAAAAATTAGGAACCAGAAAGTAGGATCAGAGCAGATGAGATTAGGGATTTTAGGGTAGAAGAAAGCTAAGAGAACCATTTTAGGCATGTTCCTGGGGGCATATTACTATAGTACTTTTGCTTGAGTTTGGTTTGGTAGCTAGCCTGAGGTTGGATGGGAATATTGTCTGAGAGAATGGTGTCAGAATAAAGAAAAGGGCTAGAAAGTTGGATCAGAGCAGAGAGTAGTTCCCATTCATATATATATGTATAAAATTCTGTAGTCCGGGAGGTAGCGCAGTAGCTAAGCACTAGACTCTCAAGCATGGGGTCCTGAGTTCAATCCCCAGCAGCATATGTACCAGAGTGATGTCTGGTTCTCTCTCTCTCTCTCCTTTCTCATTAATAAATAAGTAAAACAACAAATTATTAATAATAATACATAAATTTATAAATAATAATAAATAATAAATAAATAAAATAAATAAAAATAAATAAATAATAAATAAGTAAAAAAATTCTTTATAAAAAATTTCTGTGGCTAAAATGAACTGCTTACCTCCATCCACCTGCTCCAGATCACATAGGCAAATGCATATTTATATTTAGAGTCAGAGCCTGTGTAACCTCTGAGTCCCTAGTGGTCTGAGCTTATAGCTCATGGTCACATCTGAGGAACAATGCAGGCTGCACTCATTTCAGGACCAGTTTTTTTGAGTGGCAGGGCAGGATACCCCCAGCCTCCCTTCCGGAGACTGGGGCTATCCCTACCATCATTGCTTTATGGTAAAGCCAAGGTCCTGGAAGGGCGAGTTGGGCATTTTCAATTAGAGGTACTCAGTTTGAGCGAGCCTCACCCACTTCTGTTGACTAAACAACTGGGCAAAAGGCTGGTGTGGCACACATGCCCAGGGAGATCTGTCCCTGTCTGAAAAGCCTTGAGCAAACTGAGCTCTGGAGGAAGGAGCAGGGTGTGTAAGGACTGGGTGGAGGGCCTGACTCCTAGGAAAACATCTTCATGTTGGGTGGAGCGAGGCCCATTGGCATTCTGAAGATTTATAACTTTCTTCCTGACAAGGGGGTGTGGCGTAGAGAAAGGCTGAGGGCCAAGTCTCTAGTTTACCTGCTGTGGCGGGGGCGTTGTTTTGTGGCCACTTGAAGTGAGCGTTATGTTCTCGTTCTGTTCTCTGCATTACAAACAGAGAACCTACCTGCACACCGGGTTGCCTAGCTGATGCGTCCAGGTGTAGCTAAGACCTTCTAAGATGGAGAAGGACAGGGAGAATCCTTGTCAGCTCTAGGAAAACTTTAGTCTCCTGGTGTCTAAAAGTGTAGCTGGTATTTGCAATGTGGCTGTTGAGGGTTGGGGAGACAGCATAATGGATGTGCAAAAGGCTTCCACGCGTGAGGCTCTTGGTCCCAGGTTCAATCCCCAGCACCACCATAAGTTTTAGCTGAGCATTGCTCTAATGTCTCTCTGTCACTTTCTGTCTCTCTCTCTCTTTCCTCTGTATCTTTCTCATTACAATAAAATTAAATACAAATAATGTGGCTGGTGCTAATGGAGATGTGCCATAATGGAAGATACACTTGCCATGTTGAAGACTTAGTATGGATAAAAGAAAAAAAGTAAAATGTTATATCACTTTTTTTTTTTTTTGGCTTGTTTGTTTGCTTCCAGGGTTACCTTTGGGGCTCGATGCTGGCACTACAAATCCACTGCTCCTAGAGGCCGCATTTTTTCCTTTCTTTTTTTTCTTCCATGCTATTGGATAGGACAGAGAAAACTGAGAGGGGAAGAGAGTAAGGGAGAGAGAAAGACACCCGTAGCACTGCTTTAACCCCTCATGAAGCATCCCTGCTATAAATGGGGAGTGGGAGCTTGAACCCAGGTCCATACATAGTACTATGTACACTTCGCTGGGTGAGCCACCGCTTCACTCCCCATCACTATCTTTTTATATTTATTTATTCCCTTTATTCCACCTTGTTGTTTTATTGTTGTAGTTATTACTGTTGTTATTGATGTCGTTGTTGGATAGGACAGAGAAATGGAGAGAGGAGGGGAAGACAGAGAGAGGGAGAGAAAGACAGATTGTGAAGCGACTCCCCTGCAGGTGGGGAGCCAGGGGCTCAAACTGGGATCCTTATGCCGGTCCTTACGCTTTGCAACAGCTGCGCTTAACCCGCTGCGCTTAACCCGCTGCGCTACCGCTGGACTCCCACTAATTTTTTTTTAAAGGTATCTGTTGCATTTGCTATATTAGGTCCAATAAGACATATTATTGGAATTAGTCTCACATATTTTTTTAGACAACTGCTAGAAAAATTACACATTGTAGGAGTTGGGCGATAGCGAAGCGGGTTAAGTGCACGTGGTGCAAAGCGCAAGGACCGGTGTAAGGATCCTGGTTTGAGCCTCAGCTCTCCACCTGCAGGGGAGTCGCTTCACAGGCGGTGAAGCGGGTCTGCAGGTGTCTTTCTCTCCCCCTCTCTGTCTTCCCCTCCTCTCTCCATTTCTCTCTGTCTTATCTAACAACGGTGCCACCAGTAACAACAACAATAACTACAACAACAACAACAAAAAAAGACAAGGGCAACAAAAGGGAAAAATAAATAAATAAAATAAAAAAAAAGTTACACGTATGTGAAGAGTTTCTCTGAGTCCATATGATGTAGGAGGTTTCCATTGTTCCCCTGGTTTGTATTCTGCTTCTCTTGGATGGTGTTTCAGTCCATCATGACTTCTGGTTATCAGAGAGGGAGGATGCTTGACTTTATTCCTGGCTCCGACTTGCTTCCAAGCTCTGCAAATATGCTTGCGTATGTCTCCAAGGTCTTTCATTCTTGCCCCGGGTTATTATTTTTTTTAATTAAATTAAATTAAATTTATTTATGAAATAAAAAATAGAAGATATCAACAAAACCATAGGATAAGAGGGGTAAAATTCCACACATTTCACATCATCAAAGTGTCATATCCTATCTCCTCCAGTGGAAGCTTTCCTATTCTTTATCCCTCTGGGAGTATGGACCCAGGATCATTATGGGGTGCAGAAGGTGGGAGGTCTGGTTTCTCTGCTGGACACAGTCATTGGCAGGCACTCGAACACTTCCAACCTCTTTCTATCTTTCCCTAATGCGACAGGACTCTGGAGAGATGGGGTTCCAGAGTACATTGATGAGGTCATCTGCCGGGGGGGTGGGGTGGGGTGTCAAGTTGGCATCATGGTAGCATCTGGAACCTGGTGGCTGAAAAAGAGTTAATATATATGCAGCTATTAAGAACAATGGACCCACCTTCTCTGACCCATCTTGGATGGAGGTAGAAGGAATTATGTTAAGTGAGCTAAGTCAGAAAGATAAAGATGAATATGGGATGATCCCACTCATAAACAGAAGTTGAGAAAGGAGAAGAGAAAGGGAAACTCAAAGCAGGATTTGACTGAATCTGGAGTAGGGCACCAAAGTAAAAACCCTGGGGTGAGGGTGATGGTGGATGTTCGGCTTCCTGGGGCGGCAGCAGAGGGTGTGTGGGGGGGATGGGACACAGTCTTTTGGTGGTGGGAATGGTGTTTATGTACACTCCTATTAATTTGTAGTCATATAAATCACTATTTAATTAATATGAGAGGGGAAATTGATTGTATATCTCAAACTTTTTAAAGCACAGACTGAGTCTTTTTAATACACAGGCTGGGTCTTTGTTGTGTTGACTCTCTTAAAAGCTTAGACTAGGGAGAACAGAAGCAACCGGTAGCACAGCTATATACAAATAATGTCAAAAGACATAAATTATGGTGATGTTGTGTATGATACAGCAAATTCTAGCAAAGGGATTTTTCAAAGTTAACACAATTGCCAAATAATCTGATTATATCAATAACTATCCATTGTTCTCTTAACCCTAAGACAGTAGGAACCTCCCACTTTCTCTATAGAGCCTATATTTCCCCCAGTCCTGGAACCTCTAGGGTGGGGCTCACTTTCCTGCATGCTTCTCTCAATTCATACCAAATGATATTGCATCTGCTGATCCCAACCTAATCAATGCAATGAGTACCACCTCGGCATGCTTCACTTCAGACTGTGTCCAGAGACGTCAGGCATGGAATGTCAACCCTTCAGCCTCACTACTTGGGTGAGACTTTCCTTTTCATAGTATTCTCTAATTCCATTCCAGGTGGTTCATTTCCTAACAAAGTTCCAAAGCCTAGGTATAGACCAGGTTCTGTGAGATAGAGTATATATTCACATGTATTCATAAATTAAGGCAAAATATATACCTGAAAGCAAAAGTACACAATAGTCTGCAGTGAGTCACTATAAAGTTCCTAATGAACTAGTATCTAATTAGACTTAGATACCCTCCTCACCTACTTCCTATTACAGTTCTCTCACTCACTCCAAAGCTAACCTTAGCAAAGCAAGGACTGCAAAAGCTGAATAAGGGCAAGAGACTGGCATACTTTAATGATGACTCTTTAGTCACTAACATGCCATCCTATCAGCTGGGCCTCTATTTGGAGAGTCCTGAGATTCCCAAACAGACATGATGGGCCAAGACCCCAAATAAATCCCTCTCTCCATTGTTACCGGTCATCTCTATCAGGAACAACAAAATAGACCCCTTTGTGAGCCTCCCATAGAACCTTGTCCTCAACTTGGATCAACAGTGGTAGAGAATGTTCCATCCTCTGAAGGGAGGATGGACAACATACTCTATGCTACACTTGAGGAAGATGGGTCAATATTGGGGCAGCTTGGAATGTTCCTACTCATGACCACAGAATGTGAGCTCAGATCTACAGGGATGCAGAGGTCACATAGGCTCTTAAGCTGAATATTGCCCTAGATCACATCAAATTGATGGGGTTTATAATCAACAATATTTATACACCTTTCCCATATTAGGGAGCTACTCTCTTTCCTGATCCAGCTTTCTGTTTCTTTTCTAGCCATGACATCATCTCCTCAGACAATAACTTGGATCTACCTGCTTATCAGATTCCAGGCTCAGGGGGAAAAAAACAAACTAGTATAGCCACAGGCCCTTTGGAATATAACTAAAATAGGTCTACTAGCTATCTACAAAGTGGAGGACCCCCCCCCCAACTCTTCATCTGCACTATTCCAGCCTTTAGGTTCATGATTAGTCAACAATTTGTTTGGCTTTATATGTTAACTCTCTTTTCAGCCACCAGGTTCCAGATGCTACCATGATGCCAACCAGACTTCCCTGGACAGACAACCCCACCAATGTGTCCTGGAGCTCCAATTCACCAGAACCCCACTCCACTAGGGAAAGAGAGAGGCAGGATGGGAGTATGGATCAACCTGTCAATGCCCATGCTCAGCAGGGAAGCAATTACAGAAGACAGACCTTCTACCTTCTGCATCCCACAAAGACCTTGGGTCCATACTCCCAGAGGCTTAAAGAATAGGAAAGCTATCAGGGGAGGGGATGGGATATAGAGATCTGGTGATGGGAATTGTGTGGAGTTGTACCCCTCTTATCCTATGGTTTTGACAATGTTTGCTTTTTATAAATAAAAACAGACAAACAAACAAAAACGGAGACTCCTGAAGTCACTTAAAAAAAGTTAAGATATAAAGCAGATCCAATTGTTGACTAATCATGAACCTAAAGACAAGAATATAGCAGGTGAGATTTTGGGTCTCCACTTTGGAAAAATCTAGGAAGTCTATTTTAGGTATATTCCAAGGGGCCCATGCCTTTACTAATTTTTACCTGAGCCTGACAGCTAACATGCAGGTGGGTCAAAGGTATTATCTGGAGAGTTGGTGTCAGAGTTGGAAGGAGGACTAGAAAGCTGGATCTGGGCAGAAAGTAGCTCCCAAACTTGGGAAAATTATATAAATAATGTTAACTGTAAACCCCATTGATTTAATCTGGGGCCCATATTCAGTGCAGAAGCCTGTGTAACCTTTCCACCCCTGTAGGTCTGAGCTCACATTCCGTGGTCATAGCTAGGAATGTTCTAGGCTGTACCCATTGCCAGACCCATCTTCCTTGAGTGGTAGAGGATTTTGGCCCAACCTCCCTTTCAAGAATTGTCTTGCCCCTGATTCTAATCTACCCTCTCTCTCTCCTTTCCTTCCTTTTTCCCCTCCTTCTATTCTTTCTCCCCTCCTCTACCCCTTCCTCTCCTCCAGCTCGCCCTCCCCTCCCCCTTCCTTTGCCCCCCTCCTCCTCCTCCTCCTCCTCCTCCTCCTCCTCCTCTTCCTTCCATTTCTTCCAAGATATGTTTATCTGGGGATAGTATATCATAGTGGTTATGTTAAAAAAAAAAAAAAAAGGACTTTCATGCCAGAGGCTCTATGGTCCCAGGTTCAATCCCAAGCACCACCATAAGCCAGAGCTTAACAGTGCTCTGGTTAAACAAAAATAAGACAGAGAGACAGAGAGAGAGAGAGAGAGAGAGAGAGAGAGAGAGGGAGAGATACCACTTTGTCATATATATTGCATCCAGAGCTGAGGATTAGACCCAAGACTTTGCATATGCAAGGCATGCAGCTCTACACCTCCAGCCACCTCCCCAGCCACCCTGCTAACCCCTGGCGCTGTCACTGGTGACTCATGGCCTTTCCCTTGCACTCCCGAACCTGCCTGGACTCATCTGGGTGGAGAGAGAAGGCGCCCTCTTTCCCAGATGTGACTCACACCAGACCTCCAGGCAGAGACCTCTCCCTGCAGGAGATAAACCATCCAGGGGTGTGCTAAATTGTTCCTCATCTCCTTGCCTGATTATCTATTGTTCCTTCCTAGCTGCCACTTCCCTCTGCAGCTGCTCTGGAACTCTCTGGAAGCATCTGACCAGCTCTGACTCTCCCAGTCTTTTTGGGGGGCAGAGGTGAACCCTAGGAGGAAACAGATAGAAGCTGAAGGATCTTCCTCTGTGGGAATAAAACCTGTGAATTGGCCAATGAACTTTTTTTTTCTCTGCTCCCAAACATATATATATGTGTATATATATATATATATATATATATATATATATATATATATATATATTTCATTTTTGTCACAGTACTATAGTCCTACTGCTGTTGGTAGACTCTCTTTTTCCCTTTCAATCTGAGACAGAATCAGAGAAAGAGAGAGAGAGAAGGAGACACCACAGTGTCATGCACCACTCATGAAGCTTTTCCTGGGTACAATGCTCCTATATAGTGTTGGGAATGTGAACCTGGCTCCCTGAACATGGTGAAGTGGGATCTCTACTGGGTGAGACACACACACACACACACACACACACACACACACACACACACTTCAATTGAGATAAGATTATTTTATGAGACTATTTGCTTTAAGTGTACAATGCCACACCTCTTCCTGATGTTGCCAACCACACCCACTACCAAAGTACAAATATCTCTCCACCAAAGTCTACTGAATTCCCTCAATCTTATATATGTGTGTGTGTGTGTGTGTGTGTGTATGTATGTTTCTTTTTTTTAATTAAAAAGTTTTTTTTTTGCTTCCAGGATTATAGCTGGGACTCAGTGCCAGCACTACAAATCCACTGTTCCTGGCATCCATTTTCCCCCCATTTTATTGGATAGGACAGAGAGAAATTGAGAGGGGAGGGTGAGAAAAAGAGAGGCGGAGAAAAAAGTAGACACCTGCAGACCTGCTTCACTGCCTGTGAAGTGACTCCCCTGCTGGTGGGGAGTGAGGGCTCCAACATGGATCCTTGCGCGGGTCCTTGTGCTTAGTGCTATGTGTGCTTGACTGGGTGTGCCACTGCCCAACCCCTAATTCTTTTGTTTTGCTAAAATTTTTTTTTTTTTATAGAGACAGAGAGAAATGGAGAAGGGAAGATGATAGAGACAGAGAGATAGTTTGTGTGTTGCAACGTGTGCCTAACCAGGTATACCACTGTCCCCTTTCTTCCCTCTCTATTCTATTTCTATCCAATCAATAATAAATACAAAATATTTTTTAAAAAGGTGCATTTACCAGTATTCTGAGTGAAAACACAAGGGACCAGGTGGTGATGTTCCTCATAGAGTATACACATTGCCACGTGAAGACACATCCTGGCCTTCCAGTTTCCTAATGGAGATTAAAGAAAAAAAAAAAGGCAACAGTCAAGTCCAGGATTAAATGAGGCACTGAATTGCCCCCAAGCATAACTTTACTGCTTCACCTCATCTAAACCAGGTGACAAGCAAAGGTCAACCATTCGACCATTCTTTCTTCCTTTTTTTTTTTTTTTTCCCACCAGGGTTATTGCTGGGACTTGGTGCCTGCACAAGGAATCCACCCCTCCTGGAAACCATTTTTCTCCCCTCTCTTCCTTCCTTCCTTCCTTCCTTGAATTCACTACTCCTGGCAACCATTTTTCTTTTCCTTCCTTAATTCCTTCTTTCCTTCCTTCCTTCCTTCCTTCCTTCCTTCCTTCCTTCCTCCCATCCTCCCTCCCTTCCTCTTTCTTTCTTTCTTTCTTTCTTTCTTTCTTTCTTTCTTTCTTTCTTTCTTTCTCTCTCTCTCTCTCTCTCTCTCTCTCTCTCTCTCTCTTTCTTTCTTTCCTCTCTATTTTCTATTAGATAGGACAGATAGAAGTTGAGAAGGGAGGGAAAGAGAAAGATAGAAATCTGCAGAGCTGCTTCACCATCCTGCAGATGGGGGCCAAGGGCTCGAACCTGGGTCCTTGCACATGGCATTATGTGCACTTAACCGGGTGCACCACTGCCCGCCTCCCTTTTCATCCTTTATTTATGATTAATAGTGAGTTATAAGATTGTAAGATTACAGTGTAAACTTTCACACCACACCCACCATCAGAATGCTGTGTCCCTACCCTCTCACCTCCCAAAGATGACCACCATACTTGGCACACTCTCAGAAACAGTTTGCTTCCTTCTGTTCTGTTTATCTTCTTTACATGTTGATGTAAATCAAATTTCTAGATTCCACATCTGAGTGAAACCACCCAGTAGTTGTCTTTCATTTCTTTTTATTTTTTAATTTTTTCTTAACGAGAGCACTGTTCAGCTCTGGCTTATGCTGGTGCCGGGATTGAACTTTGGAGCCTCAGGCATGAGAGCCTATTTGCATAACCATTATTCTATCTACCCCTCCACTTGTCTTTTCATTTCTTATGTTGCTAAGCATAATCAGCTCCAGCTCTGTCCATTTTGTCCCAAAGGACACAGATAGCCTTTTTTTTTTTGATTACAGAATAGTATTCCATGAAATATATATCCCTTAATTTGTTTAGCCAGTTGTCTGTTGATGGGTATTTCGGCCACTTCCACTCTTTGGTTGCTATGAATAATGCAGCTATGAACACAGAGGTGCATATGTCTATTTGAAGTCGTGTTTGAGTGTCCTTTAGATAAGTGCCTAAGAGTGGTGTTGCTGGATCATAAGGCGCTTCCATTTTTATTTGTTGAAGGACTCTCCATAGACTTCCAAAGATGCTGTTTCCCACCAGCAGTGAGGCAGAATGATCAACTATTCTCTCTCCAGCACTGGCCCCAGGGTGAATGGAACACAGGACAGCATCATGGACACTCTGCTCCAGGCTTTCATGTCTAACAGAGCAGCAAAGCCAGACTGACAGCATATTGCCGAGAGTGGGTGCTAGCCTGAAGGCTCCGGCCAATGGGACACACTGTCTGGGTGGCTCCCTTCTGACTCAGGCACCTCTGTACTCTCAGAGACGGCTGGAGGCCTCACTGAGTCAGGCCCCACGTACACAGAGGACTTCCTTTGCCAAGCCAGATCTTCAAGAATCAAAAAACCCAGGTGTCAGCAGTGAGCTGTAACAGCCAGAGCTTCCACTTTCCTAACACTGGAAGCAGATAGTCCAAGGTCTTCTGACTTCAGGAAATGACCTCATTTCTCCCATGTACTCACGTCCAAGGTTTCTGATTCTCTCTTGCATTGGATTTCCTGCTTGACAGTGGAATTTTCTCTTCTCAATCAGCACTTGATCTTTAGTTTATGATAGTTGACAAAAATGAATTTTTAAAATTATTTTAATTTATTCATTGGGTAGAGTCATCCAAAGATCAAAAGGGTATGTGTGGGGAAAGATAGAGAGGAAGAGAAAGAGAGACACCTGCAGCCCTGCTTCACCACTCACAAAGCTTTGCCCTTGCAGGTGGGGATCAGGGACTCAAACCTGGGTCCTTGCACATTGTAATATGTGCATTCAACCAGGTATGCTACCACCCAGTCCCCCCCCAAATTTTTTTTTGGAGCTATGGTCTAGCATATGTGTTATTTCACCATTCCTGAGTCAATTTAATTTTTTTTTCTCATTGAGGTGGAAAGACAGGGAGAGACAACGAGAGAGAAAGAGAGAGAGAGAGAGAGAGAGAGAGGTGAAAAGAAACTACAGTACCAGAATTTTCCTTGTCCCATGTGGTATTGGGACTCAAACCTGGGCAATGATAAGGGACATGCCTTACCATTTCTATTCAACACTGAGTTTCTTTCTTTTTTTTTTTTTTTCTTTGTTGTGTCCACACTGTTGGAAAAGGTTGGAGAAGTTTCCCGGAAGAGTCTGGGATTAGAATGGCAATAAAGAGCTAATTTGTCAGTTGGACGAAGAAACACAGGTAGGTCCCAGGCACTGGTAGAAGACAGGCCCTCAGGAAGAGCTTTGTACAAACGTATGACCCTTTGACCCTTTAACCCTTCAGGCCAGGCCAGGTCATGGGTGGCCGTCATGGGATGAGTGTTCTGTGGGTGTGGTGGGGAATTCTGTAGAAAATCAGGTTGAGACTGGCTTGTAAGATAATATTGAAGGGTCTAAGATTGATCTCAATGGCCAAGTAATGCAAACTCAAATGACTACAAAGTCTACTCAGGGGGCTGGTTGGTGGCGCACTTGTCTGAGCATGCAAGACCCAGGTTCGAGCCCCTGGTTCCCATTTGCAGGGGGAAAGCTTTGTGAGTGGTGAAGCAGGGCTGCAGGTGTCTCTCTTTCTCTCCCTCTCGATCTCCCCCCTACCCTTTTGATTTCTGGATGATTCTATCCAATAAATAAAGATAAAAACAACAACAACAAAACAAAATCGACTCGGGAAGCTTGGATAGTCTTTATTTTTTAATTGGGGGTGATTAATGGTTTATGGCTGTTACAGATGTTGGTGGCTATGTAAAATTTCTCAGTTTTCTGTAAAATATTCTCACCCCATCCTAGGTTTCTTCTCCACCATCATGCACCACGACCTGAAAGTCATACTCTCCCACCCCCTCATCTTTGCAACACACCAAAACCCAGTCCAAGTTCAACTTTGAATTTCCCATTTTTGTTCTTAAAAATTTTTTTTAAAAATTCTTTATTGGGGGATTAATGATTTACAGTCAACAGTAAAATACAGTAGTTTGTACATGTGTAACATTTCTCAGTTTTCCACGTAACAACTCAACCCCCACTAGGCCCTCCTCCACCATCATGTTCCAGGACCTGAACCCTTCCTCACTACCCCAGAGACTTTCACTTTGGTGCCGTACACCAAACCCAGTCCAAGTTATATGTTGTGTTTCCCTTTTTTGTTCTTTTAATTTTTTTTATTATCTTTATTTATTTATTGGATAGAGACAGAGAGAAATTTAGAGGAACGGGGAGATAGCGAGGGAGGGAGACAGAGAGACACCTGCAGCCCTGCTTCACCACTTGCAAAGCTTTCCCCCTGCAGGTGGGGGTGAGGGGTGTGAAATTCAGGTCCTTGCGCACTGTAATATGTGTGCTCAACCAGGTGTGCCGCCACCCGGCCCCCTTTTTTAAAAAAAATTTTATTTTTATTTATTTATTGGCTAGAGACAGAAATGAAAGGGAAGGAGGAGATAGGAAGAGAGACAGAGAGACACCTGCAGCCCTGCTTCACCACTCGTGAAGCTTTCCCCTGCAGGTGGGGACCAGGGGCTTGAACCTGGGTCCTTGTACATTGTAACATGTGCTCTCAACCAGGTGCGCCACCAACCGGCCCCTCCTCCTTCTCCTTCTTCCTCTTCTTCTTTTCTTTATCGGAGTGATTAATGGCTCACAGTCGATAATAAAATGCTGCAGTCTGTACCCGTATAACATTCCTCAGTTTTTGACATAGCAATCTAATTCCCGAACTGGGTCCTCCTCTGGCAACATGTTCCAGGATGTGAACCCCCCCACCCCCATCACCTTTTACTTTGGTGCAATACACCACTTTTTTTTTGTTGTTGTTCTTATTTCTCCACTTCTCTCCATGAGTGAGAATATCATCCCCATATTCATCTTCCTTTTTCTGGCTTATCTCTTAACATGATTCCTTCAAGCTCCATTCAAGATAAGGTAAAGAAGATAAGTTAAAAAAGTATTTTATTTATTACGTAGGGACAGAGAGAAATGGAGAGGAAAAGAGAGACGGAGAGGGAGAGACAGAGAGACACCTGCAGCCCTGCTTCACTGCTTGAGAAGCTTTCTCCTGCAGGTAGGAACTGGGGAATTGAACCTGGGTCCTTGTGCATGGTAACATGTGTGCTCAGTCAAGTGTGCCACCACCTGGCCCCCTAAAAATAGTAGGATTGATTCTTTCTATATGAGCTAGAGAGACTAAGCATTATACAGGCAGAAGTAGGAAGTCAGGAAAGTCAGGGGCTGCATTTAAAAGTGACAGGGGACATTCTGAGGGCTTCAGATTTCCCAGCCTTTACGGTCACGACTACATTGAAGTCTCTGCTAGAACAAAGCTTATAATAAGTCTCAATGACTTTCGATTATTTTGAAAGGGCTAGGACAGCAGGATCATGGCTAGAGATGTGAGTTTCCGATGCTTTTCTTTCTCTCTCTCTCTCTCTCTCTCTCTCTCTCTCTCTCTTTCTTTCTTTCCTTCTTTTTTAAGTTTTTGTTTCATGGATTTTTTAATTTATTTATTGGGGGGTTAATGGTTTACCATCAACAGGAAAATGCCGTAGTTTGTACATGTGTAACACTTCCCAGTTTTCCGCGTAATAATTCAACTCCCTCTAGGTCCTCCTCTGCCCTTGTTCCAGGGCTTGAACTCCCCCTACACCACCCCAGAGTCCTTTACTTTGGTGCAGTACACCAAGTTTTGCTCAGTGTTTTTCAACTTTTTTTTTTTCCCTCCCTCCAGGGTTATTGCTGGAGCTCCATGCCTGCACTACAAATTCACTTCTCCTGGGGGAGGTAGGGGTGGTGGGGTGGGTAAACTGGACTAGCTACCAGCTCATCTTTCTGACATTAGTGATTAGTGTGCTTAATCAGGCCTGCTTAAGATGTTAACAGCAAATTCATGGTAACATTATCCTCACTTTAGCAAAAAAAATTTTTTTGATATTAATCTTCCTTTATTTATTGGATAGAGACAGCCAGAAATTATGAGAGAAGGTGGTGATAGAGAGGGAGAGAGACAGAGAGATACCTACAGCCCTGCTTCACCACTTGCAAAGCTTTCCCCCTGCAGGTGGGGACCAGAGGCTCCAACCCAGGTCCTTCTTCTTCTTCTTCTTCTAGCGTTTGCCCTTCTTCCGTAGCCAGTCAACAGCGTCAGGTTGAGCCTGATGTAAAGTTTCGAGACCTCCTTTGAATGTGGAGAGGTGGCAGTCGTTGACTATGTGGGTCATAGTCTGTCTGTAGCCGCAGGGGCAGTTCGGGTCGTTGCGCATAGTGACATGTGCGCTTAACCCAGGCGCGCCACCTCCCTGGCCCTCGTTATCCTCACTTCCAGAGGTCTTTGTGTTGGCTGTCAGAGATCTCCCCCAAGGACATGTCTTGTTTGTTCTCTGCTTTCCTTCTGCAGCTGGTACTTGGCTTACCAGACACACACACATACACGCAGTCCGTAGAGACACTTCTCCCATATTGGTAAGGCGAAGTAGAACAGGAACAGGAAAGTGAGAAGCAAAGGCTACAGATAGGGCAGCTGTGGCAAAGCAGAGATAGCTGGGAAGGCCCAAGGCAAAGACCATGCTCAGTGCAGGTGGTCAAGTTAAAAAAAAAAATGAAATGGAAGGGACCGGGTGGTGGCATGCCTGACTAAGCACACAGGTTGTCATGTGCAAGGACCTGGGTTTGAGCTCCTGCTCCCCACCTGGAAGGAGGACGCTTTGCGAGTGGTGAAGCAGGTATGCAGGTGTCTCTCTTTCCTTTTCTGTCTCTCCTTCCTAATTTCTCTCTGTCCTGTCAAATAAAATAGGAAAAACAAACAAAAGCTGCTGGGAGAGGTGGATTCATAGTGCCAGCACTGAGCCCCAGTGATAACCCTGGTGGCAAACACATATAAACAAACAAACACCCCAAACCAACCAAACAGATAAAATGGAGTCTGTTCTGCTCAGTAACAATTTCCCCATATTAAGGTGCTGCTATTCCCAGTTCTGCTGAGTGGCCTAGACGCTTCTGATTGGATGCTGATTAGCCATCTAGGGCAATGGATTCTTCTCCACTGGAAACTATTTCCTTGCTTACTGGCTCTGCCCACTCTCTGTGGGGCGGAGTGGGAGAAACATGCAGCGTACTAGCCCAGGAGGAATGTCATTGGTGGGAGGCAGTGAGGTGAAGTTCTGTTTTCATGGGATCAGAATGCCCTCTCATTGTTGTCCAAAAACAGTAGGCAAAATAGGCAGTCACCTAGACCCAGTCGTTGATAGCTGAGCTATGGGACTGAGAACTGAGATTCCTGTGGCATTGTGAGTTCATGATTCTTTTTTTTTCTTTTCTGAGAGGCTCAGACCTAAGAGGCGATGGTATAAACCAATCCATAACCTCACTATTGGCTTCTTACCATTCTTGCCTTTCAATTCATCTGAGCAAACATTTGGCTGCTTTGAGCAAACATTTCTCCTAGCAGGACAAGAGATCACTCACCTGGACAGTTATCTCCATGAGCAATGGTTTACTTATCAAGATTTGCTTTCTGGTACTTCTTTCCTTGAATTGGCCTATCCTGAATTATAATGTTATTAACTTGGTCCATTCCTCTTCTTTCTAAAATTTTATTAGTGATTTAATATAGATTTATAAAATTATGAAATAACAGGGATATAATTTCACACCATTCCCACCACCAGAGTTCTGTGTCCCCATTCCTTCCGATAGAAACTGCAGTGGTTCTCCTGAGGTCACAGAGATGGGTTGACTATTATTTCTGTAACTATCTATATTTATACTTATTTGTCCCCCCTCATTTTCCCCCTATGGTCCCGCCTTCTCTTCCTTTCTAAGTCACACCTACACCTATCACTACGTCAGAATGTCTTTCTCCCCCCCCCCCCCCCATCTCTCTCTGGGTTCTGATGGAGTTGGAGTTCAGAGCCCTCTGGTTATCTTCCCCTAACATGTCTCCCCCTCTGGGAGTATGGACCAGAATTCTTTATGGGGAGCAGAAGGTGAAAGTTCTGGCTTTTGTAATTGCTTCTCCACAGGATATAGATGTTGGCAGGTCAATCTATACCCCCAGCCCATTTCTATCTTTCCCTAGTGAGATAGGCCTCTGGGGAAGAGAGGTTCCAGGATGCACTGATGAGGTCGTCTGCTCAGGGAGTTCAGTATGGAATTATAATAACATTTGCAACTTGGGGGCTGAAAGGCAGTAAGATAAAAAGCAGGGCAAAATGATTAATAAACCAGAAAGTAGGAATAAAGATGAGAGTAAGGATCTTAGGGTAGAAAGAATTACAGTCTATCTTAGGTATGTTCTAAGGGTCCATGACCTCAATAATTTTTGCCTGAGCTTGATAGTTAACTTGTAGGTAGATTAAAAATATTGTCTGGGGCATGATGGGCCTAGACCTTGAATAAATCTCTCCATTGTTACAGGTCATCTCTATCAGAAACAACACTGTAGACCCCTTTGTGGGCCCCCATAGGACCTTGCTCTCAACTTGGATCAACAATAGTAGAGAATGTTCCATCCTCTGAAGGGAGGATGGACAATATACTCTGTGCTACACCTGAGGAAGATGGGTCCTGATATTGGGGCAGTTTGGAACGTTCCTACTCATGACCACAGAATGTGAGCTCAGATCTACAGGGATGCAGAGGTCACATAGGCTCCTAAGCTGAATATGGACCCCAGATCACATCAAATTGATGGGGTTTACAGTCAACAATATTTATACACCTTTCCCATATTAGGGAGTTACTCTCTTCCCTGATCCAGCTTTCTGTTCCTTTTTCCAGCCATGGCATCATCTCCCCAGACAATAACTTGGATCTACCTGCATATCAGATTTCAGGCTCAGGGGAAAAAAAAATGAAAAAAACAAAAGAAAACAACAACAACAAAACTAGTATAGTCACAGGCCCTTTGGAATATAACTAAAATATGCCTACTAGCTATCTACAAAACAGAGACCCTCCCCCCAACTCTTCATCTGCACTATTCCAGCCTTTAGGTTCATGATTAGTCAACAATTTGTTTGGCTTTATATGTTAACTCTCTTTTCAGCCACCAGGTTCCAGATGCTACCATGATGCCAACCAGACTTCCCTGGACAGACAACCCCACCAATGTGTCCTGGAGCCCCACTTCCCCAGAACCCTGCCCCACTAGGGAAAGAGAGAGGCAGGCTGGGAGTATGGATAGATCTGTCAATGCCCATGTTCAATGGGGAAGCAATGACAGAAGCCAGACTTTCCACCTTCTGCATCCCACAAAGACCTTGGGTCCATACTCCCAGAAGGTTAAAGAATAGGAAAGCTATCAGGGGAGGGTATGGGATATGGAGTTCTGGTGGTGGGAATTGTGTGGGGTTGTACCCCTCTTGTCCTATGGTTCTGTAAGTGTTTTTTTTTATAAATAAAATAATAAATAAAATAAAAAGAAATATTGTCTGGGGGGCTGGGTGGTAGCTCAGCGGGTTAAGTGCACATGGTCGAAGCACAAGGATCTTCACAAGGATACCTGTTTGAGCCCCCAACCCTCACCTGCAGGGTGGTGGCTTCACAAGTGGTGAAGCAGGTCTACAGGTGTCTATCTTTCTTTCCCTCTCTCTGCCTTCCCCTCCTCTCTCGATTTCTTTCTGTCCTGTCCAACAACAATGATAGCAAGTAACAACAACAACAACAATAACAACAACAATGAACAACAAAGGCAACAAATAGGGAAAAAATATTGTCTGGATCAGAAAGGAAAACACTAAGCAGAACTTGGACTGGAGTTGGTGTATTGCACCAAAGTCAAAGACTCTGGGGTGGGGCTGGGGGTAGGGTTCAGATCCTGGAACATGATGGCAGAGGACCTAGAGGGGGTTGAATTGTTATGTGGAAAACTGGAAAAATGTTACACAGGTACAAACTACTGTATTTTACTGTTGACTGTAAACCTTTAATCCACCAATAAAGTAAAAATAAAAATATTGTCTGGGAATACGTTGTCAGAGCTGAGAAAAGGACTGGAAAGTTGGAAGAGGGCGGAGAGTAGCTCCAACTTGGTTCATTCCTCATCTGCTGCATGTCTTAAAGATCCACATGAGACCACTGGCATCAAGACCACTGGAGTCCCTCATCCCCTGTCAGCACCTCCCATGGTCTCCTCCTTTTGAGATTCTACTAGAAATTATTGATTCTTATTGTGGCAGGTCTAATAAACTTCATTTTGGTTGAGCAACTGGCTTGCTGCGGGTCTTTTGAAAAGTTACTACTCAACAATCTGTTTCTCATTGACAGTTACTCTAGGAGATTGTGTGTGTGTGTGTGTGTGTGTGTGTGTGTGTGTGTGTGTCTGTTTCTTGTTTTCTTCAAGCTATTTCTGTTTCCTGTCTCGCCTATTTTTATCTCCCTAATGATAATTGGGAAGAACAGTAGAGTTGTACTGTCTCTAATGGAGTTTATCTCATCAGTCTACCTTTGGTCAATATATAGATTTGTTGGTAGTGCCAGCAGATTCAGATTTCAAGTGAATCTCAGGACTGGATGACATTTTGCATGAACTGTTATTGTTATTGTTGTTCTTATTTTTTAAAGAAGGGCAATACTTGAATCATTTTATTTATTTATTTTAAATTTCTTTATTGGGGAATTAATGTTTTACATTCCACAGTAAATACAATAGTTTGTACATGCATAACATTTCCCAGTTTTCCATGTAACAATACAACCCCCACTAGGTCCTCTGAACCCTTCTTGGACCTGTATTCTCCCCAGCCACCCACCCCAGAGTCTTTTACTTTGGTGCGATACGCCAGTTCCAGTTCAGGTTCTACTTGTGTTTTCTTTTCTGATCTTGTTTTTCAACTTCTGCCTGAGAATGAGATCATCCCATATTGAATGATTATTATTATTTGTAATGATCTCCATTGAGGAAAAGAAAACTAAGGTTTCAAGGCAATGGCCCTGCTTCTGATTTGGGGAAGTGACATTAAAGTCGATTGTTTTCTACAAGCTTCTTCAAGTCCTGATTTTTAAAAATTTAATTTTTTTTTTTTATCTAGTTGACAAATCACTGCTTGTCCAGTCTTGAGATCAGCCTGGCCTTGCCTTGGGAGAAGTGGATTCATTATTTGTTGTGACTCACACAGAAAACTCCATGCCAGCACTAATATGGGACCCCAGAGAGAGGTTAAGAGAGAGTTTTGGGAGTCGGGCTATAGCGCAGCGGGTTAAGCGCAGGTGGCGCAAAGCACAAGGACCGGCATAAGGATCCCGGTTCGAACCCTGGCTCCCCACCTGCAGGGGAGTCGCTTCACAGGCGGTGAAGCAGGTCTGCAGGTGTCTATCTTTCTCTCCTCCTCTCTGTCTTCCCCTCCTCTCTCCATTTCTCTCTGTCCTATCCAACAATGACAACAACAATAATAACTACAACAATAAAACAACAAGGGCAACAAAAGGGAATAAATAAAATAAATATATATATATAAAAAGAGAGAGGTTTAAGGAATCGGGGTTTTCTTTGGTGGCAGGAGGGACGACTCCAATGCAGGGCACTGAGGGTTCTTTCATTTCCTTATTTTTTCCTCCCCCTTCTATTCTGTTCATTTGTCTCTATCTCTGGTTGCTTTGTAGGTGCTGTGTGGAAATGGACAACTTCTGAATCAAGAATCTGTGGGTGGGCAGTAGCACAGCAGGTTAAGCACACATGGCACGAAGCACAGGGATCTGGGTTCAAGCCCCCGGCTCCCCACCTGCATGCGGAAGTCGCTTCACAAGTGGTGAAGCAGGTCTGCAGGTGTCTATCTTTCTCTCCTTCTCTCTGTCTTCCCCTTCTCTCTCTACCCTATCCAACAACAACAGTGATAACAACAATAACAACAACAATAACTAGGGCAACAAAATGGGGAAAATGGCCTCCAGGAGCAGTGGATTCAAAGTGCAGCACTAACCCTGGAGGGAAAGAAAAAGAAAAAACTCTATGGGACCTGGTGAGAAATATGAGAGCAACTTTGTTTATTTTGGATACAGCAGAAATATAATCCTGGTGCATTCGTTTTTGGAAGAGATCTTAGGTACTCTGAGACTGGCACATAGGCTCAGGAAGCCACTGGATTTGGTTTTACTGTTCATGAACTGTATATGACTTTAGAGAAGTCAGCTTCTTGGACTCTGAACTTCCTTCTATGTGAAATAGGCACAGCCTACTCATATAACTTTTTAAAAAAGTCTTGAAATTTAAAAAAAAATCATCTTTATTGGATAGAGACAGTGAGAAATTGACAAGGAAGAGGGAGCTAGAGAGGAGGAGAGACAGAGAGACACCTGCAATCCTGCTTTACCACTTGCAAAGTTTTCCCCCTGCAGGTGGGGACTGGGGGCTTGAACCTGGATCCTTGTGCACTGTAACAGGTGCGCTCAACCAAGGGTGCCACCACCCGGCCCCCTCATCGAATCGTTGAGGGTGAGTGTGTGCCAGGTGCCTCCCGGAATACCTGGCAAAAAAAGGTGCGCTCAATTGATATCAATTATTGATGATAGTTTTTGGGCTGGAGGTATTCCATGGGGAACTTGACTTCACAGGGCTCAGCACTATGCAAAAGAGAATGAGAACACACAATAATGACATCTGGTCTTCTGTGGATCAAGAAGCTGAAATCCAGAGGAAGAGGTGAAATATACCAGAATAAATACACCTTATTCCACCCCAGTTCAGTGTCGGGCACTGTGCTAGGCTCACAGGAGAATGAAATCAACATGGCATTTGGGTCCTGGGGCAGACATAGAGGCATGTACTATGTTGACAAGAATGCCACTCCGGGAACAATTCAGCATGCACTGGTATAAATAGGCTTGTGTCTGTCAGTTGTTCTCAGGAGTGGCGAGCCCATGGAAAAAACAACAGACTGATGAGGAAACCGGTGTCGGAGAGGGCTTTATTTCCCTACAGCCTCAGAAGTGCTGTCTCTGACCACTGTCTTTGATCTGGGGTGACAGAGCTGTGAAGGAGAGGTCAAAGTCAGGCACCAGGATGCAAGAGGAAGGATCTTCAAAAGGAGCTTATCTTCAAACAGGTTTTGTGCACAAGCAGCAGTCTGGAGGGATCTGGAAACCCCTTTATATTGCATCTGTCTCCTCAGGATTCAGCTTTAACTTCAATCAATGACCTCAAAGACAAGGAATCCAATATTTGTCTTGCCCTTAAGGGCCATCTCCTATTAGTAGAACATCAAGTCTTACCCTGACTTTACTCATGGTGCTGCTTTTCTTTTTTCCTGTTTATATGTATTTATTTCTGAGAGACAGGGAGAGAGGCAAAGAGAAAGAGGCAGAGAAAGAGATGCAGAGGAGAGGCAGAGAGAAGGAGAGAGGCAGAGAGAGTAAAAGAGAGAGGCAGAGAGAAAGAGAGAGAGAGAGAGAGAGAGAATTACTCAGCTTTGGCATACGTGGCACCAGGTTTTGAATACGGCTTCTCATGTACTCAAACCCTGCACTCCTCCACCGAGCTGTCTCACCAGCGCCTGCTTTTCTTAAATTCCTTGCCTTGGTTTTGTAACTGTCTCCTTTTCTTGCTATCTGGCCCTGGGCCCATCCCTCTGACTTGTCTGGGCATTGCCTGACTACAAGACTACAGGTTGAGCTCATCATCAGGAAGTTGCCAGAGCCAGGCTGACCAAGTATAAGCACAGCGGTGCCACAGGAAAGACGATGATGGCAAGATGGATCATGTAGAAGCTCTGGGCATTCAGAGAGTGTGTCTTGGGGGATGTGACCAGGATGGCAGTGATGCTGATGTCCTGGGCAAGAGCTACAAGGATCTAACATTATTCTCAAGACAAGGTGACAGTGTACTGGGTTGCAGAGAAACCCAGCCTGACGGAGTTACCATAAAGAGACCCAGTTACAAATAATTCAAGGACAATCCTTGCATGAGGGCTTCTGCTTGGGTCCCTGTTACTATATATGTAAGATATGCCCTTAGGGCTGGGTGGTGGTACACTTGGTTGAGTGCTCCTATCAACAAGCTCAAGGACCTGGGTCTGAACCCGTGCTCCCCACCTGCGTGGGGTATGCTTCATGAGCAGTGAAGCAGGTCTGTAGGTGTCTATCTTTCTCTTTCCCTCTCTATCTCTACTCCCCTCTTAATTTCTCTGTCTTGTCAAATAAAAATAGAAAGAAAAAAAAATGGCGGCCAGGAGAGGTGGATTCGAAGTGCAGACATCAAGCCCCAGCTATAACCCTGGTGGCCCAAAACAAAAACAAACAACAAAGAAAGAAAGAAGCCAAGAAACAAAGAAAGAAGCAAAGACATGTCCCCAGTGGTGAGTGTCTTCACACGCTAAGCTGTTATTTTTCACTGTTCTGTAGGGTAGGAATTTGAGTGGGACTTGGAGTAAATTATTCTGCCCTGGGGGGGGGGGGGTTCAGACTGGGGTCACTCATTCAGCTGGCTTCTGGACTGCTCTGGAGGGTCAGTGAAGGCTTTGCTCAGTGTCTGGGACTCAGTACTTTCTCATCTGGCTATTAGGACCTAGGGGAAATTGTCCCCTCCACCTCCCAGTCCCACCCTCACCCTCAGCTAACATTGGAATGTCAAGAAGCTCAATGGGAGAAACAGACCGGTTGCATCTACAGTAGCCTTGATGATCAGATCTGGTTTGTGGTGGTGCCTGAGATTGAACTTGGGACTCAAGAGCCTTGGGCATGAATGTATTTTTTGTATAACCACTATGCTATCCCCTCTCCCCAAAGTGTGACTCATTGTTTATTTGAAATTCAACTTCAACTGTTTATTTTTTTTCTGAGAGACAGAGAGACCAAAGAATCACTCAGCTCTGGCATATGGTGGTGCTGGGGATTGAATCAGGGACTTCTGGGGCTGCCAATATGCAAGTCTGGTGCTCTTACATTGAAGTATCTTCCCAAGCTGCTGTGCTTTCATTTATAAAAACTGACAATCCCAGTCACAGAACTAGTCCAATTCATTGAGAGGGGAAGCAGCCCCCTCCTCCTCCCACCTTAACAAGAGGAAGGACATGTGCGTGTGTAGATAAGGAAGGAGTGAATGCCGGCCTACTTTGGAGACTCTTGAACTTGATGGTCTGTGAAATACTTCCGTACTTGTGGGGCCAGTGCTACACAGATATTAAACCTGGGCACTTCAGGGTCTGAGTGTCAATCCTGGCTCTGCCCTTTGCTGATTCCATAATCTAATCTCAGGAGACTGGCTTCACTTTTCTCTGGATCACCTTCCTTATTATTATTTTTTTTTTGATGGGGTCGCAGACTGGGAGGTAGCATTGTGCATGAAGTGTTGGACTCTTAAGAAAAGGCCCAGAGTTGTTTTTTTTTTTTTTTTTCCTACAAGAATTATTGCTGGGGGGTGTTGGGTGGTAGCATAGTGGGTTAAACGCACGTGGTGTGAAGCACAAAGACCGGCAGAAGGATCCCAGTTTGAGCCCCCAGCTCCCCACCTGCAGGGGAGTCGCTTCACAAGAGGTGAAGCAAGTCTGCAGGTGTCTATCTTTCTCTCCCCCTCTCTGTCTTCTCCTCCTGTTGGGAAATTGTGCAGATGTGATCGAACATTGACAGGGCCCACAAACCACTATATTTCCATGCAAGTATTATTTACAGATCCTCACCACATTATCCCCTCAGGGTATTGCTAATTCAGTTAAAACCATTGCAATAGTTGCTAAGGATGCTTCCACCTTCCCAGCATGCCTTTTGCCTCTCTCCAACCCCTTTCCTAGCCAATCCCGTCCCAACTTGCCACTTCCAGAATTCTCCTATAAAAGTCGCTCCTGTTTGTGCTCTCTCCTTTCTTTCCCTCTCTCCTTCCCCTCCCTTTTTTCTCTTCTGCGTCCTGGGCTTGTGGGCATAATGGGAGGCAGCCATTTTGCTAGCTCCATGTGGCCTAAACCACTGTGCTCACACCCAACTCTGGAGCTTCCATGTGAATAAAGATTTGCATTCCCACTCCGCCATGAGTTCCTGGTCTCTTCTCTCTCCCACGACGCACAACCCGACACCCTCCTCTCTCCATTTCTCTCTGTCCTATCCAACAACAATGACATCAATAACAACAATAATAATGACTACAACAATAAAACAACAAAGGCAACAAAAGGGAATAAATAAATAAATAAATAAACTTTTAAAAAGCCAGAATTATTGCTGGGGCTCATGCCTGAATGATGAATCAATAAGTTACTCCTGGTGGCAGTTTTTTTCTTTACCCCCTTTATTTGATAAGACAGACAGAAATTAAGACAGGAAGGGAAAAAGAGAGAGGGGGGTGGGGGAGACACCTGCAGTACTTGCTTTATGACTCATGAAGCGTCCCCCTTAGGAGCTTGAACCCACATGATAATATGTGTGCTTAACAGGTGTGTGTCCACCCTGCCCCTGACGAGGTTCAGAGTTCAATTCCCAGCTGCACATGTGCCGGAGTGATATCTGATTCTCCTTCTCCCTATCCTCCTATCTCCTTCATTAATAAACAAAATCTTGGGGGCCAGGTGGTGGTGCACCTGGTTAAGTGCTCACATTATATGCACAAGTTCCTAAGTTTAAGCCCCTGGTCCCCACCTGCAAGGGGGAAACTTCAGAAGTGGTGAGAGGAAGGACTGCTGGTGTCTATCTTTTTCCCTTTCTATCTCCCGTCCCCCTCTCAATTTCACTCCGTCTCTATCTAACAATAAAATAAACAAAACATTTTTTTAAAAAATGGGGTTAATGGTAGTTTGCATCTCATGGGGTTAGTTGGAAGGATTTTTTTTTTTTTTTTTTTGAGAAGAGGAAAAGGCAGTTCCTGACCTAGGGTAACTATTTGATCAGTGCAAGCTATCAGTAAGCCACGGTTTCAACTGAAGAGCTGGCTAAGATGGCAGTTCTACCTGGACTGAGAGTAAAGGCTGAAGATTCCCTTGTGCTCACTGTTCTCATCCCCATGGAACCATAGTGAGAATCATACTTGAACTGATAGATGGAAGGCGGGCCCAGTTCAACTCATTGAAGGCTTGAGTAGAGCAGAAAGGGTGAGGGACATGTGTGCACAATTTTTTCTTTTCCTGTGAGCTGGTGTCTCCATCTTCTCTCCCTCCCACCCCCTCCCCTGCACAAATGTTCTTTTTAAAAGTTATTTTTAATTATCTTTATTTATTGGATAGAGACAGCCAGAAATTGAGAGGTTAGGCAGGGGATGGAGACAGAGAGACATTTGCAGTGCTGCTTCACCACTTGCACAAAGCTTTCCGCCTATAGGTGGGGACTAGGGGATCAAACTTGGGTTCTTGAGCATTATAACGTGTGTGGTCAACCAGGTGCCCCACCACCTAGTCCCTGACAGGAATGTTCTTCCCACCTTCTTTCCGGTTTTCATATCTTTGGATTGAGGGACTGAGTCTGTATAACTGCTTGAACTCCTCTCCTCGCCTCGCCTCGCCTCGCCTCTCCTCTCCTCTCTTCTCCTCTCCTTTCTTTTCCTTTCCTTTCCCCTTGGAATATACCTAAAGTAGACCTTTTTCCAAAATTGAGACCCCAAATTTTCATCTGCAATATTCCAGCCTTTAGGTTCATGATTAGTCAACAATTTGTTTGGCTCTATATCTTAACTCTTTTTCAGCCACTAGGTTCCAGATACTACCATGATGCCAAACAGACTTTCCTGGGCAGAAGATCCCACCAATGTATTCTGGAGCCCCACCTTCCCAGAGCCCTACCCTACTAGAGAAAGTGAGAGACAGGCTGTGAGTATGGATCGACCTGCCAATGCCCACGTTCAGCTGGGAAGCAATTACAGACGCCAGACCTTCCGCCTTCTGCACCCACAGTGACCCTGGGTCCATACTCCCAGAGGGATAAAGAATAGGAAAGCTATCAAGGGAGGGGATGAGATACAGAGTTCTGGTGGTGGGAACTGTGTGGAATTGTACCCCTCTTATCCTATGGCCTTGTCAATATTTAAATTTTTATAAATAAAAGACATTGCTGATGTGTTCACTTGTTCGTTGCTGCACTTTGTTGGGAGAATGTTTCACGGGCACGTGCGACGATTTTGGCGAACTTGGCTTCGTGGAGTAGAGATGCAGTTGCTCCTTTTTCTTTTTTTCTTTTATTTATTTTTTTTTTATTTAAGAAAGGAGACATTAACAAAACCGTAGGATAGGAGGGGTACAGTTCCACACAATTCCTACCACCCAATCTCCATATCCCATCCCCTCCCCTGACAGCTTTCCCACTCTCTATCCCTCTGGGAGCATGGACCCAGGGTCGTTGTGGGTTGCAGAAGGTGGAAGGTCTGGCTTCTGTCATTGCTTCCCGGCTGAACATGGGCGTTGACTGGCTGCTCTTCCTCTGGTGGCCTTGCCGCCTCCTCAGAGGACTCTCCTCCCCTACTCCCCATGAAGGGCCCCTCCTCCATGCTGCCTCCTGCTGCCCTTCCTGCACCTCCTGTGGCTCCTGAAATTCCATCACCCCCTCTCTGCATTCCTGCTTCTCTCCTCCTCCTCCTGCTTTTCTTCTGCTACTGCTCCTCCTCCTGCTGCTGATGATTTTTCTTCTCTTCTTATTTTGTCTTTTTTTTGCCTCCAGGGTTATTGCTGGGGCCCAGTGCCTGCACCATAAATCCACTGCTCCTGGAGGCCATTTATTCCCCCTTTTGTTGCCCTTGTTGTTGTAGCCTTGTGGTTATTGCTGATGTCATTCGCTGTTGGATAGGATAGAGAGAAATGGAGAGAGGGGGGGAAGACAGAGAGGGGGAGAGAAAGATAGACACCTGCAGACCTGCTTCACCGCCTGTGAAGCGACTCCCCTGCAGGTGGGGAGCCGGGGGCTCGAACCGGGATCCTTACGCCAGTCCTTGTGCTTTGTGCGCTTAACCAGCTGCGTTTACCGTCCGACCCCTTATTTTGTCTTTTTTTTTTAAATCATGTATTTATTTATTATTGGATAGAGGCAGAGCAAGAAATTGAGTGGCCGGGGGATAGAGAGAGAAATAGACAGAGAGATACCTGCAGCCCTGCTTCACCGCTCATGAAACTTCCCCCCTGCAGGTAGGGACCAGGGACTTGAACCTGGGTCTTTGTTCACCATAACGTGAACGCTTAACTAGGTGTGTCATCACTTTGCCCCCCCCTGCTTTGTCTTATTTTAAAAATTATCTTTATTTATTTATTAGACAGAGACAGCCAGAAACACAAGGAGGGGGTGATAGAGAGGGAGAGAGACAGAGACACACCTGCAGCCTTCTTTCACCACTCAAAAAGCTTTCCCCCTGCAGGTGGGAATCAGGGGCTTGAACCTGGGTCCTTGCACAATGTAATATGTGAACTTAATCAGGTGTGGCATCGCCTGATGTGCCTCTCCGCCCCCCCCCCCCCCACTGTCTTATTTATATCAGTACACTGTTTGGCTCTGACTGTTGATGGACTGGGGACAGAACCTGAAACCTCTCATCTGCAAGCCTTGTACACTGCAGCGGCGTGTCTCCTTAGGCCTACGTTTTCTATCCCCATGGTCCAAGTCCTGCCATTCTGACTGCCCCCTCCCCCATCACCTGCCTCAAACTCTTCTATTTCCTTTCTACAGGAGGTATGATGGCTTAGTTTTTATTCTTTTTATTTTAAATTTATTTATTTATAAAATGGATACACTGACAAAACCATAGGATAAGAGGGATTCAACTCCACACAATTCCCACCACCAGAACTCGATATCCCATCCCCTCCCCTGATAACTTTCCTATTCTTCATCCCTCTGGGAGTATGGACCCAAGGTCATTGTGGGATGCAGAAGGTGGAAGGTCTGGCTTCTGTAATTGCTTCTCTGCTGAACATGATGAACATGGGCATTGGTAGGTCAATCCATACTCCCAGCCTGTCTCCTTTCCCTAGTAGGGTGGGGCTCTGGGGAAGTGGGGTTCCAGTATTTTCATTCTTTTTTTAAATTAAATTTAATTAAATTTAATTTATTTATTCCCTTTTGTTGCCCTAGTATTTTCATTTTTAACCCTCTATATCATCCACTTTCCTAGTCCCATTAAAAAAAATATTAGAGATTTGATACTGATTTACAAACTTCCACACCGTTGTCACTATCAGAGTTCTGAGCCCCAAGTCCCTTCACTGAAAACCTCCATGGTTCTCCCAAGATCGCAGTTACTATGGATTGACTGTCATCTCTACAACTACCTGTCTACATTTATACCCATTTGAACCCCTTTTTTCTTCCAGGTCCAGTCCTCCCTTCCCCTCCCAGCCACATGTCACCCTATTACTACATCCAAATATTTCTAGAGATTCATAAGCTGATGTCACCCAGTGGATATAGCAACTGACAGCTAGAGGTACCCAGGCAAAACACCAGACACTTCCACCCCCCTCCCCCAGACAGACGTCAGCGTCTTGCTCTTGCTACCTCTGATTCCCCAGACAGATTGGGAGAGGTGTGGGGATTCTACCACATGTGGAGTGGGGTTCAGATCCATTTTATTTGAGTCTCAAAAACGTTATAGAGCCTCAGTTGACATCTGAGTTTCAAAAAAAAAATCACCTTCTGTTTTCTCATCCTAAATGAAGGAGATTGATTTCTGATGCAGTAAAAAGGGTTTTTATCTGAAGACCTAAATTTAATGTGATTTTTGACTGAAAGTGTTATAGAGCATTTTAGCATCTTCATTTTGTTTAAAATTGCCATTTACAGAGGAATGATAGCTTACAGAGAAAGCTACAGAGAACACTATGTTCCCCAGCTAATTATAGTGGAGATTTCTGAACTGGGCTTCATTCTAATTCTCAGAGTCAAGTAATTAAGTCTTTCCCATGCTTGAATGCCACAGAAGTCATTTCTTTCCTTCTTTTTTAAATTTAAATTTGTAAAATGGAAGTATTGACAAGACCATAGGATAAGAAGGGTACAATTCCACACAACTCCCACCACCAGAACTCTGTATCCCATCCCATCCCTTGATAGCTTTCCTATTCTTTATCCCTTTGGGAGTATGGACCCAGGATCATTATGGGGTGCAGAAGGTGGAAGGTCTGGCTTCTGTAATTGCTTCCCCGCTGAACATGGGCGTTGGCGGGTGGATTCATGCTCCCAGCCTGTCTCTCTCTTTCCCTAGTAGGGTAGGGCTCTGGGGAAGTGGAGCTCCAGGACATATTGGTAGGGTTGTCTGCTTTCGGAAGTCAGGTTGACATGGTTAACATATGCATCTGGAAAAGAGTTAACATATAAAGCCAAACAAATTGTTGACTAATCATGAAACTAAAGGCAAGAATATTGCAGATAAAGACTTGGGGGGGGGTCTCCATTTTGGAAAAAGCTAATAGGTCTATTCCAAGGTATATTCCAAGGGGCTCATGACTTTACTAGTTTTTGCCTGAGTCTGACAACTAACATGCAGGTGGACCCAGGTTATTGCATGGGAAGGTGGTGTCATAATTGGAAAAAGGACCAGAAAGCTGCATCAGGGAAGAGAGTCGCTCCCAAATATGGGAAAAGTGTATAAATATTGTTAACACACAGAAGTCATTTCTTTCTTTCTCTCATTATTATTATTATTATTATTATTTTCCTCCAGGGTTATCGCTGGGGTGCCCTGGTGGCCATCTTCCCCCCCATTGTTGTTGTTGTTGTTATTGTTGTTGTTGCTGCTGCTGCTGTTGTTGTTGGATAGGACAGTGAGAAATTGAGAGATGAGGGGGCGGTAGAGAGGGGAGAGAAAGACACTTGCAGACCTGCTTCACTGCTTGTGACGTGACCCCCCCCTTTGCGGGTGGGGACCCAGGGATTAGAACCGGCATCCTTTTGCTGGTCCTTGCACTTTGTGCTACATGCGCTAAACCCGCTGCACTACTACTCCCCCCCACCCCAGATCATTTCATCAGTACTGTATATTCTTTTATATATATAATTTAATATTTATTTATTCCCTTTTGTTACCCTTGTTGTTTTATTGGTGTAGTTATTATTGCTATTGTTATTGATGTCATCATTGTTGGATAGGACAGAGAGAAATGGAGAGAGGAGGGGAAGAAAGAGGGGGAGAGAAAGATAGACACCTGCAGACCTGCTTCACCGCTTGTGAAGTGACTCACCTGTAGGTGGGGAGCTGGGGGCTCGAACCGGATCCTTAAGCCGGTCCTTGCACTTTGCACCATGTGTGCTTAACCCGCTGAGCTACCGCCCGCTCCCAGTATTGTATATTCTAAAGGATGATATTTCCTCTAGAACATGGTAGGGAAGGCTACAGTGGTTGGAATATGTCATTTTACTTCTCGTCAGTCAGTGATCTTGTCTCTGTTTGGGAAATCCCAAGGCAGGAAGAAGGCAGCATCCAAGTCCCATTTCAGAGGCGAGGAGAAGTCCTATTTTCATCTTCTGGGACCTTGTATGAAGGAGGTATAGCTGTAGGTTATCAAGGTGTGTCAGATACAGATTTTCCTTGACTATGGTCAAGGAAGTTGTCTTGCTATATACATTGTCCTTCACAAAACACAAGCTGAAAATGCATTGAATATACCTAACCTACCAACAACCATGCCTCAGCCAAGCCTCTAGTTGGGGAAAATAATTTAACACAAAGCTGACATTGTAATAAAGCATCCAGTCGTCCATGTCATTTATTGAATACAACTGAAGTGAAAAACCAAATAGCTCTGTGCCTTTGGGAATCACGTGGGTGACTGGGAACTACTCTGTTCAGGTTCACACAAGAGCACCATCATCTGGAAAAAGAAACAAACTCAACATTTTGAAATCTAGTGTCTACTGAAGGCCCAATGCTTTTGCACCATTGCAAAGTCAGAAAGTTGTCAAGTATCTCAAATGCTGGAGAGGCTGTGGGAATAAAGGAGCCCTCTTGCACTGCTGTTGGGAATGGAAATTAGTCCAACTCCTGTGGAGAACAGTCTGGAGAACTCTCAGAAGGCTAGAAGTGGACCTACCCCATGACCCTGCAATTCTTCTCTTGGGGATATATCCTAAAGAAGCAAATGCACTTATTCAGATGGGTGAATGATTTTTTCCCCTTGAACTTGATCTTCAAGGATTGATGAAAAAAGACAGGATTTGTTAGAGGTGAGCTAGGCCTTGATGCTATAGAGGGCGAGGTGATGAGTGTGCATGGCTTTGTCCAACAGCAGAACTGGGGAAAGATACTCAGAAGATAGCAGTGCTTGAAGACAGCAAAGGAGGCAGCCCAATAATGGTGGTCCGCATGGACCTTGGCTTCCAATCCCAGCTGGGTTCTTTTAGCTCCCTTTCTATTTTAGAGCTACTAGGTACCTTTGGAACAATTTCAGGTTAAGAATTCTAACTTGTAGAGCAGCCATGACATCTTTATTCCTCAGGCTATAGACCAAGGGGTTGATCATGGGGGTGACAGTGATATAGAACACAGAGAGGATCTTATTGTATATAGGCTGGAGCACTTTCTGGGTTGGGTTGGACAGACACAAGGAACACACAGAAGAGGCAGAGGGCAGGGAGATAGAGAAGGCCTTGCACTGGGCCTCCGGTGACCTCATTCCATAGATTATGATCAGGATATTGGCATAAGAGATGAGGTTGACCAAGATGGTGGGCACAGTGACAAAGGCAGAAAATAAGAGCAGGGTGACATTGGCCACTGTGGTGTCTGAGCAGGCCAGCTGGAGCATGGGAAGGATGTCCCAGAAGTAGTGACATAGCCTTTAGGTTCATGACTAGTCAACAATTTGTTCTGCTTTCTATCTTGACTCTTTTTCAGCCACCAGGTTCCAGATGTTAATATGATGCCAACCAGACTTTTCTGGGCAGGGCAGACAACTCCACCAATGTGTCCTGGAGCCTCACTTCCCCAGAGCCCTGCCCCACTAGGGAAAGAGAGAGATAGGCAGGGAGTATGGATCGACCTGCCAATGCCCATATTCAGCGGGGAAGCAATTACAGACACCAGACCTTCCACCTTCTGCACCCCATAATGGACCTGGATCCATACTCCCAGAGGGATAAAAAATAGGGAAGCTATCAAGGAAGGGGACTGGATATGGAGCTCTGGGAGTGGGCACTATGTGGAGTTGTACCCCTCTTATCCTATAGTCTTGTCAATATTTCCATTTTATAAATAAATAAAAATAAAGAAATAGTGATCAATGATGTTGGGACCACAGTAGAGCAAGATGAAGACATTCCCCCTATGCACGGCTGAAATGCACACCCCCAGCTGGGCACACAGGTGCTTGGACATGATGGAGTGGTAGGGGAGAGGGCGGCAGGTGGCTACAAATCAGTCACAGGCCATGATGGCCAAGAGCAGATGCTGCCTAGTGCCATGGAGGATCATGAGGACCATCTGCACCACTCAGCCTGCAGAAGAGATGGACTGATCAGTGGTAAGGAAGCTGACCAGCAGCCTGGGTGTGAATATGAAGGGATTGCAGATGTCCAGGAAGGAGAGCACACTCAGGAGGTACATGGGTGTGTGGAGTGTCTGGGGTGGATCAGGTCAGTCATACCCAGGCTGGCCCCCCAGAGTTACAGAGGAGATCAGCAGGAAGATGACAAAGAAGAGTTGCTTTTGCTTTTCCCATATTTGGGAGCTACTCTCTTCCCTGATCCAGCTTTCTGGTCCTTTTTCCAACTATGACACCATCCTCCCAGACAATAGCTTAGGTCACCTGCATATTGGATGTCAGGTGCAGGCAAAAACTAGCTGGGTCATGGGCCCCTTGGACTATACCTAAAATAGACCTATTAGCTTCTTCCAAAATGGAGACCCCAAATCTCCATCCACAATATTCTTGCCTTTAGGTTCATGATTAGTCAACAATTTGTTTGGCTTTATATGTTAACTCTTTTTCATCCACCAGGTTCCAGATGCTACCATGATGCCAACCTGACTTCCCTGGGCAGACGACCCCTCAATATGTACTAGAACCCCACCTCCCCAAAGCCCCTGCCCCACTAGGGAAAGAGAGAGGCAGGCTGGGAGTATGGATCGACCTGTTAATGCCCATGTTTAGTGGGGAAGCAATTACAGAAGCTAGACCTTCCACCTTCTGCATCCCACAATGATCCTGGGTCCATACTCCCAGAGGGATAAAGAATAGGAAAGCTATCAAGGGATGGGAATGAGATACGGATTTCTGGCGGTGGAAATTATGTAGAACTGTAGCCCTCTTATCCTATGGTCTTGTCAGTGTTTCCATTTTATAAATAAAAACTTAAAAAAAAAAAGAGTTGCTTTTGGTCTTCCCAGTTTGTGAGACCTAGCAGGATGAAGCTGGCCACAGTGGTGGTGTGGTTTTCTCATGGTGCTGTGCCATGGGTGCATCTTCCGCGTGGCGGTTAGTGAGTTGAAGAAACAGGAATGTTAACATTCTCGTCCAAGTGGTGGTCTACAAGTGAAAGGCCGTGACCGTCCATCTCTGAGAGGCTTCCCAAACTCCATATCAATCCTTTCCTGTCACACTGTCGTCTTAGGAGAATGTCTCTATTCTTTAGTTTGTCTGATGTCCTCTGTGACTGACTCACTTTCATGCTACTTTGCTTCCAGTTCATCATCCAGCATTTTATTATTATTATTTTTTTAAACCGGCACACTGCTTAGCTCTGGTTTACGGTGGTACAGGAGACTGAACCTGGGATCTCTGGTGCCTTAGGCATAAAAGACTATTGTGTTTACCACTGTGCTACTTCCTCAGCCCCCTTTAGTAGTTCTGAACAACTTCTACAAACCTGACAAGATTTTGTCAAACAGTCCCTTGAATCTCATAGGCACTCCTTTTGTTGAATTAATGGTAGTATGTTTTCTTACTAAAAATGGCTATTTCAGGGCAGGAGTAGATGGCATAATGGTTATTCAAAAAGACCCTCATGCCTGAGGCTCCAAAGTCCCAGGTTCAATCCCCTGTACCACCAATAGCCAGAACTGAGCAGTGCTCTGGTAAAAAAAAAA
The DNA here is from genome assembly GCF_950295315.1 of Erinaceus europaeus. NCBI lineage: Eukaryota > Metazoa > Chordata > Mammalia > Eulipotyphla > Erinaceidae > Erinaceus > Erinaceus europaeus. The sequence continues at coordinate 7,823,380 of NC_080178.1, forward strand.
AAAAAAAAAAAAGAAGTAAAAATGACTATTTCAGGCAGTAGTGCACCTGGTTAAGTGCACACATTACCAAGCCCAAGGACCCACATTTGAGCCCCCTGATCCCCACCTGCAAGGGGAAGCTTCAAGAGTGGTGAAACAATCTTTTTCTCACTCCCTCTCTATTTTCTCCACTTCTTTAAATTTCTCTCTGTCCTTGCACACATTACAGTAGGCAAGGACCTGGGTTCAAGCCCCCAGTCCCTACCTGCAGGGGGAAAGCTTCACAAGTGGAGAAGCAGGGCTGCAGGTGTCTCTCTTTATATTCCACTCTATCACCCCTTTCCCTCTCAATTTCTGATTGTCTCTATCCAATAAATAAAGATAACAGGGGGCTGGGCAGTAGCGCAGCGGGTTAAGCGCACATGGCATGAAGTGCAGGGACTTGCATAAGGATCCAGGTTCGAGCCCCTGGCTCCCCACCTGCAGAGGAGTAGCTTCACAGGCGGTGAAGCAGGTCTGCAGGTGTCTATCTTTCTCTCCCCCCTCTGTTTTCCCCTCCTCTCTCCATTTCTCTCTATCCTATAAAACAACAATGACAGCAATAATAATAATAATAATAGTGATAAACAACAAGGGCAACAAAAGGGGAAAAGTGGCCCCCAGGAACAGTGGATTTGTATTGCAGGCACTGAGCCCCAGCAATGGGATGCATTGGATCGACCTTCTCGTGGTGCATCCCTTGAGTACCCATTCATTGGGGAAACGGACGATCCTTCCTAGCCGACTGAATCCACATGGATCCCAGTCACTTTCAAAGCCAGCAACAAGCAGCTCCTGACAGCTTTCAACCTGACCTGTTGACTGGCTACGGAAGAAGGGCAAACGCTAGAAGAAGAAGAAGAAGCCCCAGCAATAACCTGAAGGCAATAAAATAAAATAAAAAAATAAAGATAATAAGTTAAAACAATTCTCTCTGTCCTATCTAATAAATTTTAGGAAAAAAAAAAGAAAGAAAAGAAAAAATAAGTACCAGAAGATTACCAGAAGTGGTGGATTCATAGTGCTGGCACCAAGGCCCAGTGATAACCCTGGTGGCAATAATAATAATAAAAAAAAGAGACAAAGAAAGAAATAAGACTCTTTTCCCTATTGGTTTTACTTTTAATCAGAGGTTTTACTTTTAATCAAATTATTTAATATCTCAATCATTTGTGCCTTGGGACCTATCCTGGTGTCTTGTGCCAGTGAGTGAGAACAGAAATTAATAATTAACTAGATAAGAACTTTTTGTTTCTCACTCAGATGGAAACAACTCAATCCTTTCAGTTGTTCTGACCAAAACCTTCTTCCCATGTTGAGCTTTTCCTTCCTCTCACCCTTCATGCGCATGCTCAGCAACTCAAATTGGCTCTACTTTCAAAGCATACACTAACTTCCTGCCTTTTCTTTGCAATACACGGACACGGGGGGGGGGGGGGGGGGGTGTCGCGCTTGACTTACTGTAGTTGATCTTAACTAGTGTCCTGCTTCCCTGTTATGAAGGTGAGTTTCTTAACATGCAAGAGAGAGTCAGAACATGAGGGCTGGCTGGAACACAAGGTCCTCAAACACCCCTTTTGCTGAGTTGGCCACAGCTCTGTAATTCTTTTTTTTGTTTATTTGCCTCCAGGGTTATCTCTGGGGCTCGGTGCTGGCATTATGAATCCACAGCTCCTGGTGGCCTTCTTTTTTTTAAATTTTATTGAATAGGATAGGTAGAAATTGAAAGAGGAGGGGGAGATAGAGATAGATGAGAGAGAGAGAGAGAGAGAGAGAGAGAGATCTGCAGACCTGCTTTGCAGCTTGTGAAGCGATGCCCCCCACTACCTGTGCAAGCCTGGGGCTGAAACACGGATCCTTTTGTGGGTTCTTGAGCTTAGCACTGTGTGTGCTTAACCGGGTGCACCACCGCCCCGCCTCCAATCCTGTAATTCTTCTCTGTTCTTACAACTCTTAATCCTAGCCAGCCTGCCTCCCCTCTACTTTTAGGATAATCGAGGCATTATCTGTAATTGAGGGGTGTCTGTATCAGTGTCTCTTCTTGCAACACTATTATTCCAACTAGTCCCTTGGCTCCTTCATTCCTCTCCATAAAGTTCATAAATATCAGTCTATCTGTGAGCCCTCATGAAGTATCTTTTTTAATTTCTAATATATATATATATATATATATATATATATATATATATTAAGATATTTATTTATTTATTTGTGAGAAAGATAGGAGGAAGGAAAGATAAAACCAGACATCACTCTGGTACATGTGCTGCTGGGGATTGAACTTGGGACTTCATGATTGAGATCCAGTGCTTTTACCACTGTGCCACTTTCTGGACCACCTAAGTATCTTTATTTCAAGGAGGCCCTCTCTTACCCATACACTCCCCATACCTCTCCCATATTTAGTTACTAATCATTATTATTATAGAATTTGCTCTCTTCTAATGTTCTATATGCATATGACTTACTATTTGTAAATTGAATTGTAAGTAGGGCTTAAGTCACCTGGGAGGAATTGACCCATGGGCTTAGAATGCAAGAGGCATGAAGCCAGACATTTTTGTTAGTTTTATTCCTTGCTGTATCTCCAGTGACTGGCAAATGGTAGGCCCCCCAATAAACAGTTGTTGAATGAAAGCTATAAAGAGAGAGAGAGGAGGAGAAGAAGCAGAAGCAGAAGAAGAAGCAGAAGAAGAAGAAGGAGGAGGAGGAGGAGGAGGAGGAGAAGGAGAAGAAGGAGAAGAAGAAGAAGATGAAGAAGAAGATGAAGAAGAAGGAGAAGAAGAAGGAGGAGGAGAAGAAGAAGAAGGAGAAGGAGATGAAGAAGAAGAAGAAGATGAAGAAGAAGGAGAAGAAGAAGAAGGAGGAGGAGGAGAAGAAGAAGAAGAAGAAGGAGAAGGAGGAGAAGGAGAAGAAGAAAAAGGAAGGAAGGAAGGAAAAGGTAGGAAGGAAGGAAGGAAAGGAAGGAAGCTGGGGCTGGGTGGTGGCACACGTACCTGGTTGAGCACACATATTACAGTGCACAAGGACCTGGGTTCAAGCCCACGGTCCTCACCTGCAGGTGGAAAGCTTCACAAGTGATGTAACAATGCTGTAGGTGTCTCTCTGTCTCTCTCCCTTTCTGTATTTCCTTTTCAATTTCTGCCTGTCTCTATTAAATAAATCAAGATAAAAAACTGGAAAAAGAAAGAAAGAAAGCTATTAAGGAGAGACAGAGTTAGTTCAAGGAGAACCAACCTACAAAGATAATATTTATCATCATCATGAGTGAGTATGGACTTGCGGTTGTTCAAGTTGAGTGAAGGAAGTAGGAGAAAAACTATAGAAAGGATTAGGTACAAGCAGAATTAAAAGATGAAGCAGTAGGCTATGAACATCAGTATCTGAGTGGTGGCGCACCTGGTTAAGCACACACATGACAGTGTGCAAGGACCCAGGTTCAAACCCAGGTTCAAGTGTGAAGCAGGACTGCAAGTGTCTGTGGCCTCTTTCCCTTTCTCTATCTCTCTCTCCTCTCTCAATTTCTGTCTCTATCCAATAATAAAAATAAAGAAAGAAAAACATTTAAAAAATCAGTATTTGATGAGAGCTGGGGCCTGCAGTGTCTTGTCATAACAGCAAAACCAGACAATGGGAGGGGAGGGGGAGCCAGCCAATTTACATGCAGAATGGGCTGAATGTCCCAGGAAGGTAGGTACCCTGGTTCCCCTTCTTCAATTTAATTATATATATATATATATATATATATATATATATATATATATATATATATATATATATAAATTCAGAGGGGAGGAGGGAAGCTAGCTAGCTAGCTAGCTAGACACCTGTAGCACTGCTTTACTGCTCACGAAGCTACCCCCTTGGCAGGTGGGGGACCAGGGACTTAAACCTGGGTCATGTGAACTGTAATGTGTTCTCTACCAGCTGCATCTGCTTCCAGGATCCTTTCAGTCTCAAAGTTTTAGTGCAAATTCCTGATTCCCACAACCCTGTCCTTGGAAACCTGTGGGACTATGTGAAAGCTTGGTAGAGCTTAGGGAACTTCCCCCCATCCTTGGATGGAGGTCTGGAAAGACACCCCCTTGTTAGCCTCTCTCATAGAGATGAGCCAAGAGGGAAAAGTCTCCCAGACTCAGTTTCCCCTTGTTAGACTCTCAAGCTCACAGAAATCTCACAGTTCTCCCTGCTAGCAGCAGGCCACATGGCTGCTTGCTTTAAGGTTCATTCAAAGTTCACATAGTCACCCAAAGTTCACACATTCATCTCACTTTTGATCATAAAGGAGAACACACTCCATCAAACACCTCCCCAACACCAGACAGTGGCCTCAAAATGTTATTTCCTTATGTTTTTTGATATCTATGATTTACATCAAGTCTTGTTTATCTTTTCTCCATCTCACCTTACTGGTTTAACCCCTATGCTTCTCTCAAATGCCTTTAGATAATTAACCTGCTTGCATCATGGAGAATAATTGTCTTGACCTTTATGTATTGCATCAATTCTTGTCATACCAACCTCCTACCATAGGGGCAAGCTGACCTTTAAGAAACCTGTAATTTCTGACGTACTTGAAAAATGTTCTTTGTTTAACTTTCTATATATACCCAAGCCCACCCTTGAATAAAGCGAGTGTTTGTACCAAGATACTCCCCAAGCCTCTTTCTTTATCATGCAGTCTCTTGAGCTGGTGATAGGGCCTTGGTAAGCTTACCTCCTGGCTGGATCCATCCCACATGAGCCCCATCAGAAACCTATGGAAAAAAGTAAATGTGTAATGTCAGTTGCTGTGAAGGTCTTATGATGATGATCCTTTTCATAGATGTGTGCTTTGAACCCTCCAGTGATGATTTTGCATCAGATATATTTATAAAATGATAAACTTGGTTAATGGTTGTATGATTTAATATGAAATTGACTTTTAATACATACATATTGAATAGATGTACTATCTAGTGTGTTGAAATATTCCAGAATATCTATTTAATTGACTTGAAATATAGAGGGTAATTAGCTAAATTGAATTAACTTAAATTTATGTCTGATTTGACTCTGCTAAAATGCAGAAGATCATTTGATTTATTTAAGTGTATAATTTTGATTTATGAATTTTCAGAAGTTTTTTAAATGCCTATGAAGGTTTTTGAAGGCCTTAGGAAGTCAGGCACATTAAATTTGTGACTAGTCACTTAGAACATTTAGTAACATCTGATTAATTAACTTTATAAATTGTCTTGGAGTGTTTAGGAGCATTTACATCCATAGATTTTTTTTTTAGTGACTTATTTTGCATTGTTTAAGAGATTTTGATTGTAAACAGTGCTTAAATTATTTGGTGGGACTCTTACCCAGTAAGGAAAGAGACAGGCTGGGAGTATGGATTGACCTGCCAATGCTGATGTTCATCGGCTGTATCCCATGATAACCCTGGCTCTATACTCCCAGAGGGATAAAGAATAGGGAAGCTTTCAAGGAGGGCATGAGATATGGAACTCTGGTGGTGTAAAAATTCTGTATGGAATTGTACCCCTTTTATCCTATAGTCTTGTCAATCATTATTAAATCAATAAAAATAGAGAATAGATTAATATGAAAAAAATTTGGGGAAATTTAATTTGTTAGATATTGGACTAAGGGATCATTGACTAGGTGTGCTTGTTTTAATTTTTAATTCAAGCATTGGTAAATGAACAATAAATCTATGATTCTTGGAAATTGCATTTCATGATTTTAGAAAAAACTAAGGTCTAAATTTGCAACACAGAAATTATGTCCAGGGGCCAGGCAGTGACGTACATGGTTAACCACTCACATTACAGTGTGCAAGGACCCAGGTTCAAGCCCCTGGCCCTCACCTTCATAGGGAAAGCTTCACTAGTGGTGAAGCAGGGCTAGAGGTATCTCTCTGTTGCTCTATCTCCCTCTATTAACTTCTCTCTTTGTCTCTAAATATATAAAAACAAACCAACAAACAAAAGTTAATTTCCATAATTGAACATTGCTTATTTAAGCACTATATATATTCTCCAAACTACACCATTTGTTATTTTTTTCCGTAACTCAACTATTTTGTTACCCTGTTCAGATACTGTATTAGCTTGTTCAGCTAGTTGTGCTCTTAGCTCAGCTATATCAAGTTTCAGCTCTCTAATTACCTCAAGATAATTAGTGTTTTTTTTCAGAATCTCATTTGTTGTTTCTTCATTTCTGATGATATTACTTTCAAAAGCTTTCCTCACTTCTATAACTATTGCATCAATTAGTGTTTGGATGTTGTCCTCATTCTTATGTGCTTCTGCTTTATGGGGGTTTTATCTGGGCTTTTGTCCTTGTTCATTTTTCAAATGTTTCTTCTTGCCTTAACCATTGTATATGGTGTGTTATGAGAACCCTCTCTCAGTACTTTTCAATCCACTGATCACACTTGCCTGGATTGACTTACATCTAAATAAGGTACTTAAGAGTTCACAATTGTGAACAATTAATAGTTGTTTCAGCTTTCAGCTCTCTAATAACCATGAGATAATTAGAATTTTCTTCCATATTCTCATTTGTTGTTCCTGCATTTCTGATTACAATTTTTTCAAATTCTTTACTCACTCCTGTTATTATTTCCTTAGCTAATGTTTGGATGTTGAACTCGTTGTTTTGTGCTTCACCCTCTGGAGGACTTTTAGCTGGACTCTTGTCCTGGTTCGAGTCTCCAATATTTTTTCTTGTTGTTTTAACCATTTTATATAAGTTAACAGTTTTTTCAATCCCTAAGTTGGAGTTCAGTGGTGTAAAAGCCTTTTTTTTTTTTCCCCTGTAGGCTATGGGAGCCTGAGGGCTTTTAAACTATCAATAGGCTTCTTGGCTTAATCACTGACTCCTGACCAAGAGATAAAGCAGGGTGTGGCAGAGATACTCCAGTGGTTATGCAAAGAGACTTTCACAGCCCCTCAGCTATGCCACCGAGAGGCATAGGTCTTCTCCTGAGTTTCCCGGTCAGATCTCTGTACCCTGGTGTCCCTCCCTGTTGCTGCTCCAGACTCTGAGGGCAGTAGCAATGGAGACTCAGAGTTGCACTTGGTGAGTCTCTGGGGAGCCTCCTCCTCCCTTCAGCCGTCCCCTTGTTGTGGAGCAGACTGGAGGTGGTGTCTCCACTGACAAACTGTCGAACTAAGCAGCCACTTAATCTCTCCTTAGGCTCCTCTCTCCTCTCTGTCACCAGTCACGTGTGTTTGTACTCACGGGTGATTTACTGGGTTCCTGTGGTCATTCTAGTCCTGTCCTGTTTTGGTCCGGGTGGTCTCCTCTGGTATTCCTAGTTGATCCGGGAGAGGAGAGGAGAGGAGAGGAGAGAAAGCAATCTGCTGCTCGTAGCTCCGCCTCCGGAAGTCCTAATAGTTGTTTCAATGTTATCTCAGTCCCCTAGGTGAAGCACAGTGGCTGTTAAATCTTATGACATTTATCTTCCATGCAGGGTTTGGGAGCTTGAGGGCTTTTTAACTATAAGTAGGTTTTTTTTTTTTTTTTTTTTTAGCTTAATTACTCACTAGGGACCAAGCGATAAAACAGGGTGGAGAGACTCCCACACCCGGAGGGCCCAAAGTCCTGGGCCCAATCCCTGCTCCACCACCAGTCAGATTCAAGCCAAGTAGAGCTCTGTGGCCCGGCGTTTCTGAATAAATCTTGATTTCTGAGGAAATTATTTACCCTTTTCCCTAATTTCTCAGCAGAATGATGTGAACAGTCTCCTACTATATAGCCAAACCTCTGGACCACCGAGAGTGTAGATTTTCTCCTAAGTCACCCCGCCAATTCTCTGCCCACCCCCCCATGCCAGTATAGGGCTTCCCTGCTGCCATTCCATCCCCTGAGGGGCAACAGCAATGGAGACCCACCATTGTAAATTGGTGAGGGTTAGGCGATCTTCTCCTTCCTTCAGCTGTCTTTTTTGTTGATAAAATTCAGGCTAGAGGTGGTGCGTCAACTGGCAGACAGCCAGAGTGTTACTAGATACTCCTGAATAGGTTCGGGCTTTTAGCCCCAGGGGGTCTCTCCTTAAGCCCTTCTTAGTCCACAAGCCACACCGGTTTGCACTCACCCCCGACTTGGAAGGTTCTGGAAGTAATCCTAGTCTTGTCTGTTGTGTTCTCAGCTGCTCCTCTTTGCTATTCCTGATTGTTCAGGGAGAGTGAAACACAGCTGCCACTACTCCAAAGCAACACCTCTGGAAGTCCTGTTCTTTAAAAAAAATATTTTATTTATCTTACTTGAATGAGACCTAGCACGTTATGATTGGGCCCTCCTCAATCGCTATCGAACAGGCCATGGCCGATGCGCCGCTATGTTCCATCGCTGAGGAGCCAGAGACGACCCGAACTGCCCCTGCGGCTACAGACAGACTATGACCCACATAGTTAACGACTGCCACCTCTCCAGATTCAAAGGAGGTCTCGAAACTTTACATCAGGCTCAACCTGACGCTGTTGACTGGCTATGGAAGGGCAAACGCTAGAAGAAGAAGAAGAAGAAGAAGAATGACACACACACACACACAGACAGAGAGACAGAGATACAGAGACCAGAACCTGGGACCTTCAAACCTTAGCCATGAAAGTCTTCTTCATAACCATTATTCGGTGTTCCCAGCCCTAACTTTGTAAAAAAAAAAAAATTAATGACAGTGGCCTGGGAAATGGTGCAGTGGATAAGATCTGGTGGTGGAAATTGTGTGGAGTTGTACCCCTCTAATCCTATGGTTTTGTCAATGTTTCCTTTTTATAAATAAATAATAATAATAAAAAAGATATGGGGCTCTCAAACACAATGTTCTGTGTTGGACTTTAGGCATTAAATGCACTAGTGATGTTTTACTTCTCACTCATAAATACATAAATATTAAACATTTAATGACCTATTATGGGGAACTTCCCATATCAGTAATTAAATGCTGCTCTCCACTCTCCCAAAGATGGCATAATTTACATTCTATGAAAGTCTTCTTTAAATGATATTACAACGAGGGCCAGTAAAGCTGCAAACTCTGTCACAGTCACCAGGAAAGTAGTTGGCATTCTAAAACACCTTAAGACTAAGGGAATCAGGAATATTTAGAGCGTTGGAGACTCTTGAGTGAGAAACATCTGCGTACAGCCTCTGGCTTGGTTTTCTTGTATAAAGTTCCCTGCTTGTTGGTCTGCTCAACGTTTCCTTTTGAGGGGAAAAGAAAATCAGGGGGCCCAACTGGCTTTTGGCTATTTCTTTCTTTCTTTTTTCTTAAATTTGTATTTATAAAAAGGAAACATTGACAAAAACCATAGGATAAGAGGGGTACAACTCCATACAATTTCCACCACCAGATCTCTGTATCCCATCCCCTCCCCTGATAGCTTTCCTATTCTTTATCCCTCTGGGAATATGGACCCCAGGGTCATTATGGGATGCATAAGGTGGAAGGTCTGGCTTCTGTAATTGCTTCCCCACTGAACATGGACATTGACAGGCCAATCCATACTCCCAGCCTGTCTCTCTCGCTCCCTTGTGGGGCAGGATTCTGGGGAAGCAGAGCTCCAGGACATATTGGTGGGGCTGTCTGCCCAGGGAAGTCAGGTTGGCATCATAGTAGCATGTGGAACCTGGGGGCTGAAAAGAGAGTTAACATATAAAACCAAACAAATAGTTGACTAATCATGAACCTAAAGGCTGGAAAAGTTCCTATGAAGAGTTGGGGCAGGTCTCTGTTTTGTAGATAGTTAGTAGGCCTATTTTAGTTGTATTCCAAGAAGCCCATGACTATCCTAGTTTTCCCCCTGCCCCAGATGGAACAGATGCCCACAAGCTGTGGTAACTGGTCTGTAGCAACTGAACATCCAAGCAGATTCACACACTTGCAGTCTGGATATCACCAGGTGTTCCTTCGAGATGCAGAATCTGGTTCCTCTCCAGATCTCCTGCTGAATCAGATCAGCAGATTGCCCAGCTCCCAGGCTGACTCCTGGTGATTCTGCCTCTTATTGTGATGAGAGTATGAGATCACGACTAACTTGCAGCCTGGGTGGATTTTAGCTCCTGTGCCAGTTGGTTGCTATGTCGAGGGACAGAGTGGAGGAGGCTCCTGGTCTAGCTGCAAAAGCTGCTTACAGGGTTCTTTGTGTTGAGGCTGCTCCTGACAGGCGTCGATCTTGATATATGATGGGAATGTCTGGACGTGACCTGGGAGGGTTTATGAGGGGGCAATTATGAAGGCAGTGGGTTGACCCAAAGACAAAGAGCCCCCCCCCCACTCTCCTTTTTTTTATTGTGCTGTTTATTTTATTAAAAAAATTTTATTTATAAAAAGGAAACATTGGTGGTAGTCTGGGAGGTGGTGCAGCGGATAAGGTATTGAACTCTCAAGCATGAGGTCCTGGGTTTGATCCCCGGCAGCACATGTACCTGAGTGATGTCTGGTTCTTTCTCTCTCTCCTTCTATCTTTCTCATTAATAAATAAATAAAATCTTAAAAAAGGAAACATTGACTAAACCATAGGATAAGAGGGGTACAACTCCACACAATTCCTACCACCAGACCTCTGTATCCCTTCCCCTCCCCTGATAGCTTTCTTAGCACTCTGGGAGTATGTTCCCAAGGTCATTGTGGGATGCAGAAGGTTGAGGGTCTGGCTTCTGTAATTGCTTCCCTGCTGATCATGGGTGTGGACAGGTTGATCCATATTCCCAGCCTGTCTCTCTCTTTTCCTAGTGGGGAAGGGTTCTGGGGAAGCGGAGCTCTAAGGCACATTGGTGGGGTTGTCTGTCTAGGGAAGTCTCGTTGGCATCATGCTAGCATCTGGAACCTGGTGGCTGAAAAGAGAGTTAACATACAAAGCCAAACAAATTGTTCAATAATCATGAACTTAAAGTCCAGAATAGTGCAGACGAAGAGTTGCAGGGGGGGTCCTCCATTTTGTAGATAGCTAATAAGCATATTTTAGTTATATTCCAAAGGGCCTGTGGCTATACTAGTTTTTTTTTTTTTTCTTGAGCCTGAAATCTGATATGCACGTGCATCAAGTTATTGTCTGGGGAGATGATGTCATGGCTGGAAAAAGGACCAGAAGACATTCTCCTTCTAACCTGGGTGCAAGTATACCAGACAGAGTCCTGGACTTGGAGGACCTTCTCACTTACATGGGAAAAACTCTCTCTCTTTGTAATTTTTTTTTTTTTAAGAGAAAAGGACACACAGAGAAAGAACAGATTGGGACTGGGGGTGGTGCATATGTTAAGTGCACAAGGACTCAGGTTCAAGTCCCTGTTCCCTATCTGTAGGGGTGGGGTGGGGGGGAGCTTCATGAGTGGTGAATCGAGTACTGTAGGTTTCTCTTCCTCCCTCTTTATCCCCCCTTCCAAATGATTTCTGTTTTATTAAATAAAGAAAAAAAGTTAAAAAACTTGAACATAAAAAAAAAAAAGAGACCTCTGCTCAGCTCTGGCTGATGGCTGTTCTGGGGATTGAATCTGGGACTTCAGAGCCTCAGACATCAAAGTCTTTTTGTATAACCATTATGCTGTCTCCTCAGCCTGAGAAACATTCTTCTTTATGGGACTTTTTTATTCATATGAATGCCCAAGGAGATTTTTTTTTTAAAAGACATTTATATAAGTGAAAGGGAGAGAAAAATCAAACTTAACCAAGCTAGGGACAGCCTCCTGGGTGTCATCTTCAGAAATGAATTATTGTCCTGGAGGCTCAGAGCACAGGAGACCATTTAGGCTTTGGATATCTTAATATCAAGAATCAACTCCATGGAATAAAGGGGACCACCTACATGACCTTGAGCAGCTGGGAGGGAGGAAGGGAGAGAGGGAGGGAGGGAGAGAGACGGGGAGAGAGAGAGAGAGTCACAGACAGAGAGAGAGAGATTGATTCCACACTCCTTTTCCTGCACCCATCCCCAACAATTGCAAATGGACCACCAAATAGTTGAAACTTTCACTGTCATTTCTGAATGGCATTCTTCCATCCATTTCTGGCTTCTGGGGCTGGCGACTCATTTGTGGACAGCATTATTGACCAACAGTGAAGGACACAGGCCTTTTAGGATTGACCTGATCTGCATTTGAACTTGTGACAGATCTTACTTGTTTGTTGATGCTGGCAAGTTTACTTATTTATTTTCATCCCGTCCCCCACCCCAGGACAATTACACTGCTCCTGGCGCAGACTCCTTTTCTCTCCCCGACTCCTTTAAATCTTTATTTATTTGTTGGATAGAAACATCCAGAGACTGAGAGGGAAGGGGGTGATAGAGAGGGAGAGAGGCAGAGAGACACCTGTAGCCCTGCTTCACCACTCGAAAAGCTTTCCTCCTGCAGGTGCGGACTGGGTCCTTGTGCATTGTAACCACTCTACTTTTAGATATAAAATTGAGAGACAGAGAAGGAGAGAGAGGAGAGACACCACAGCAGTGCCCCATTGATCATGAAGCTTCCTCTCTGCTTGGTGCTCAATATGGTGGCTGGTGCAAAACAAAGTGTGAACCCTACTGGCTGAGCTGTGTCCCCCCAACCCCCTCACTTGTCCACTCCCTGCAAATTCTTGAAGCTCACCCAGCTTTGTCTTCCTCGAGTATTTGCCTCCTGGTATTAAAGGTGTTGATGTATTTGCATGTAATTCAGTGGAAAGTAAGGACTCAATACTTGTTCTGACCTCTTTCTCTCTCTTATTTATTTACCATCCTTCCTCCCCCTCCCTTCCTCCCTCTCTCCCTCCTTCCTTCCTTCCTTCCTTCCTTCCTTCCTCCTCCTTTCTTTCTTTCTTTCCCTCCTTTCTCTTTCTTTTTCCTTTCTCTCTCTATTTCTCTCCTTTCTTCCTTTCTTTCTTTCCTCCCTGCAGGTGGGGAATGAGGACTCAAACCCAGGTCTTTGAAAATGGTAATATGTGCACTTAGCTAGGTTCATCACCGCCTGGTCCCCACTTCTTTTTATTTCTAAAGGGGAGCCTGAGGAGGGTACGGGGGAGGAAGGAAGGAAGAAGAAGAAGAAGAGGTGGACATCTGCGAACACACTGATCTATGCAGACCCAGGTGCCATGGCCCTTTGAGTCTGGAGCGTGTAGACACCTGGGTGTTTCTCCTGTTCAGTTGGCTACCCCTCCCCCCAACTCCACGTCAGATGCCCTCAGCCAGTGCCCATCTAACCTCCGGGCCTTTCCACTCAGGAAAGTCTCCTGAATGGATCTTATTTGGCCTTTTCATCTGCACCCCTGGGAACTGGCTCATTTTGGATTATCCTGGGGGGCTGAGCAGGGAGCTGGTGATCCGTGATCCTGGGCACCATGCTGGAGAGGGAATTCTGGTTGGTATGTGAACCCTGGGCCCTGTTGGGGCTCCTGGTACAGGGTTGACACTTTTTATTTGCAGATTCCTTCCCCTGGGGGCCCCTAACTTGAGTTTATTGAGTGTGTGACTCCAGGGAGGAAGCATTGCATAGAAACCCATCAGGTAGATCATCTTCCTAAGGGTTTGAGACAATTAATTTAGTTCCCTTTCATTCTTTAGCTGCTGAGAGGTTGTTAGTGATTTTTCTCACAAGACAAACAATCTCCAGGTCCAATAAGGCTAGCTGATTTGTTTATTTTTTTGACTGTCCAATAAATCACTGGCAACAACAACAACAACAAACAAACGCCTGTATGGGATAGCAAGAGCTTGTGCATATTCATGTGGTCTTATGCAAACCCTTAGTGTTCTGCTCTGCAAGGATTGCTGCCTTTAAGAATTGTTAGTTCCCTACCATCAGGCACCAGGACTTGATAGCTGCCCCCCACCCCACCCCCACCCCCACCTTCATAAGAGTCCTTTAGTTTGGTGCAATACACCAACTCCAGTCCAAGTTCTATTTTGTTTCCCCATTTCTGTTCTTATTTCTCTACTTCTGTCCATGAGTGAGATCATCCCATATTCATCATTTTTCTGGTTTGTCTCACTTAACCGGATTCCTTCAAGCTCCATTCAAGATGAGGTGAAGAAGGTGAAGTCACTATTTTTAATAGCTGAGTAGTATTCCACTGTGTATATAGACCGCAACTTGCTCAGCTACTCGTCTGTTGTTGGACACCTGGGCTGTTTCCAGGTTTTGGCTATTACAAATTGTGCTGCTAAGAACATATGTGTACACAGACTTTTTTGGATGGTTGTGTTGGGTTCCTTAGGATATATCCCCAGGAGAGGAATTGCAGGGTCATAGGGCAGGTCTTTTTAAAAAAGTTTTTTTTTTTATCCTACCCAACTTAAAAAAAAAATCTCATCTTGGTGTTACTTCATGTTGTTGAAATATTAATTCAAAATATGTTCCAGGAAAAAGCCATATGATACTCTGAGCATAGGAGAGGTATATACAGATGGATCAATATCAGCAGACCAATACTGTCTGCTGCTTCATCATCTTCCTGCAACAGGGTTCCTGCCATTGTCCTTCCAGGACTGTGATCCTGCTTGGAGCCTGTCACTGAATCCTAAATAGATGACTATAACCTGGCTTCAGAAAGTTCCTTTTGAAAAAAAAAAAACAACTACTATAGTCATAGACCCTTGGGAATATAACTAAAATAGGCCTACTAGCTATCTACATAATGGAGACCCCCCCCCTTCCCCCACAACTCTTCATCTGCACTATTCCAGCCTTTAGGTTCATGATTGTTCAACAATTTATTTGGCTTTGTATGTTAACTCTCTTTTCAGCCACCAGGTTCCAGATGCTACCATGATGCCAATCAGACTTCCCTGGACAGACAATCCCACCAATGTGCCTTAGAGCTCCGCTTCCCCAGAGCCCTTCCCCATTAGGGAAAGAGAGAGACAGGCTGGGAGTATGGATTGACTTGTTCAGTGGGGAAGCAATTACAGAAGCCAGACCTTCCACCTTCTGTATCCCACAATGATCTTGGGTCCGTACTCCCAGAGGGATAAAGAATAGGAAAGCTATCAGGGGAGGGGAAGGGATACAGAGTTCTGGTGGTGGGAATTGTCTTATCCTATGGTTTTGTCAATGTTTCCTTTTTATAAATAAAAAATAAAAAAAAAAAAGAAAGTTCCTTTTCTCCTTGGGTACGCTCTACCTGTATTCCTGTTTGTTTATTTATTTATGTTTTTTGTTTTATTAATGTCACAGAATTCTCACAGTCTGGAATTCTACTTCTTTCTTTCTTTTATAAATCTTTTCTTCATTTATTATTGGATAGAGACAGAAATTGAGGGGAGAAGGAGGTAGAAAGGGAAAGACAGAGAGACCACCTAGGGCCCTGCTTCACCATTCATAAAGCTTTACTCCTGCAGGTGGGGACCAGGGCCTTGAACCCAGGTCCTTGGGTACTGTAATGTGTGTGCTTAACCAGGTATGCCACTGCTTGACCCCTATATTCCTCTGTTTTATTATTCACATCTGACCCAGAACCATATGAATCACTTTCGGGACGTTATTCACACTGCCTGCTTTGGGAATGCCACCTCTTGGAGCACTCCAAGAATACTAATGGCTTGTCTTGGTTTAACATAGTTATTATCACAGTCTTCAGTGCTTCTCAGTGTGCCTTATGTTATTTTTTGAATTAAATTATTATTATTATTATTATTACCTTGCAGATTCTGTTCCTGAGTCTGTCTCCTACCAACTGAGAGATTCCCACCTCCTTCTCCCTGTGAATCTCAGTGGCTTCAGTTCCTGTTTCTATCTGGCCAGGGGGTGTCTGAGTCACACCAGAGTGGCCTCCTGTGAGGTGACAACTTGTCATTTTCACTCTCTTGAGCATCAGGTCACACCTTTTTCTGATGGAGGGGCCTGCACAGGGCAGCTGTATGGCTTCAGAATAATTCTCTATAGAAAATCAGAGAAACTAAGTATAGCACCAAGGAGCTTGTGAGGAAGGAAGTTGCAAAAATGTGACATGAATATTTATCGGGCGGCATGACAGGACCAAGCAGCAGCACCTCTTTTTGAAGCGGGATGAGGTGGTTTCCCGAAGCACTCAATATTCATGAGGTCTGAAACTGGCCCCCTTGGGTGATGCCCATCTTTCATCACACTGGTTTGCTGCCTACGGCCTGCAGATGAAACAGAATGGTTGCTTTGCAAGTAAGTCACTGGTGAGTGATGCGTGTTCCTGCATCTTTCTGATCAAACAGCTGTGGGCTCGCGCCATGCTTTTCATTATCTTCAACTCATTGTTTATAGGACCATCGATGTCCTCCCTCTTTTCTGGGGGGGGAAGTTTTGGTGAGCCTTTTTTTTTTAGATGTCAGAAATGTTTCATTCCTACACGGGCTGGTGGGATAAACTATTCTTAGGAGTGGAGTCCTGAGTGCAGCGAACAGACCCATATCAATATTTTTGATGGTATTTGAAAGAAGTTCTAATCATTGGCATGAGTGGGCAGTGTCCACAACTGTGTGCTAGTAATGACATTACGATCTCTCTTTATGTAGAACTAAAATTTCTCTAACATCTCTGTGTCCTGGTAAGATTAGAAAACAATATCCCTGGAGATTTGGTGGCGGGAATTGTGTGGAGTTGTACCCACCCCCAATGCTATGATTTTGTTAATGTCTCCTTTCTTAAATAAATAAATTAATTAAAAAAAGAAAATTAATAGTACATGGGAAGCACAATTATGCAAAAACAAAACAAAACAAAAAAAAGAAAACAATATCCCTAAGAATGCTGTTTATTCTGTCTTTTTTGGATGTTTTTAAACAATTCTTCACAAATTCTCCTGATTCTTTCATTTATTTATTTATTTTTTGTGGCAGTATAATAACATATCATTTTTTGCCATCTAGGAAAACAGTCTTTTGAATGTCACTCAGTCTAGGTCTTCATCAGGATGGCTCTAAGTCAGCAAGTAAAACCCCAGTGGAGATTGCGATGAAAGACTATATGGTATTAGACAGGAAGTCTGTGACTGAAGTACCACATTAAAATATTCTGACTAGGGGCTGAGTGGTAGCACAGCAGGTTAAGCACACATGGTGCAAAGTGCAAGGACCATCTCAAGGATCCAGGTTTGAGCCCCTGGCTCCCCACCTGCAAGGAGGTCGCCTTACAAGCTGTGAAGCAGGTAAGCAGGTGTCTGTCTTTTCTCTCCCCCCTCTCTATCTACCCCTCCTCTCTCCATTTCTCTCTGTTCTATCCAACAACAACAATAGCAAGAGCAACAACAACAAAATAGAAAAAATGGCCACCAGGAGCAGTGTATTTGTAGTGCAGGCATAGAGCCCCAGAAATAATCAAGGAGGCAAAAAAAAATTCTGACCAGAGGGTGAAGAATTCTTTCAGTTTCATGCAACGGACTGAAGGAGCTGCAGTGACAAGATGAAGAATTTCTTTGGCAATCAGGGCATATGTACATAAACTTGGTTTATCAGCTACTCTTGGTAATTTGTAGGAGGGAGAGCGGAAGTGAGGATTAGACCGGAAATTAAAGGTCATGCAAAGGGTGATGAGAATATTGACTGTAGAATCAGAGCTGGGAAAGGAAGGAGTAGAGGCCATATAAATATGGAGGGGTCAGTGGCTTCTAGGTCTCACTGAGTAACTTGAATTAGGGTAGGAGAACCCATAGGCAGGAAAGATGGGAAGTGCAGGATCATAGGCTAGGTCCATTTATAGCCTTCTGAGAGTTCCTTGGACTGTTCTCTACAGAGGTTGGACCAATTGACATTCCCACCAGCAGTGTAGGAGGGTTCTTTGACCCCACACCCTCTCCAGCATTTGCTGCTTAAATCTACCTTTATTTACAATTTTTTATTATATCTATTTATTTTCCCTTTTGTTGCCCTTGTTTTTATTGTTGCTATTGTTATTGATGTTGTCGTTGTTGGATACGACAGAGAGAAATGGAGGGGGGGAAGATAGAGAGGGGGAGATAAAGACAGACACCTGCAGACCTGTTTCACTGCCTGTGAATCAACTCCCCTGCAGATGGGGAGCTGGGGGATGGGGCTTGAACCTGGATCCTCATGCCAGTCCTTGTGCGTTATAGCATGTGCACTCAACCAAGTGCACTACCACCTGGCCCCTAGTTTTATTCAATTTTGTTGGTTTGTTCGTTTTATTTCTTTTCCACATATGAGTAAAGGAATGGAATTTTTCTTTCTCTGACTTTTCTCACTTAGAGGCCTTATCTTATTATACTAACAGTAGCAATACCTAGCTACTGTTTTTTTCTTCCTTCCTTCCTTTCTTTCTTTCTTTCTTTCTTTCTTTCTTTCTTTCTTTCTTTCTTTCTTTCTTTCTCTGCATCTACCCTCTCCACAAGAATGTAGCTTCCTTGAAGGTATGATGGAGAGTGAGATAAGCCAGAAAGAGAAGGATGAACACCGAATGATCTCACTGATAGGTGAAACTGAAGAACTGAGGGCAGAGAGGGGAACACTGGGTGAAACCTGGATTAGGTCTGGTCTATTGCAGCAAAGCCAAGGGCTCTGGGGCAGAAGGAGGAGGAGATGAGAGAGAGTTGGGGACATGGGGTAAAATAGTGGAGGACAAACATTATTGGTGGAAGTTGTGTCCAGGCACCTATCACCAGGAGATAAGAAACTATATCCATGTGATAAGAACTGTTGTGTGATTCATTATTTCCCTAGTAAAAATCATTCAGAAAATACATAAAAATGACTATCAGATGGTTTCACTCATTTGTGAAATATAGCTACGAACTTCCAAACATACACACACACACACACACACACACACACACACACACACACACACACACAGACACACAGAGCCAAACCATCTCTAAGACTTTGGGGGAACTATGGAGATTATCTGGGGTGGAAGGTGGGGGTGGCGAGAGGGGACGCAGAACTGTGGTGGTGGATTCAGTGTGTAAGTATCTCTCTGTAACCTTATAATCTTGTAAAGAGTTATTGAATCACCAATAAAAAATAAAACAGGAAAAAGAATGTCGGTTTCATGAGAAGGGTCATCTCAGTGACATGTTTCCAACAATGGAACATACCAGGACGGAACACTATATATTCAGTGTGTGATAGATAGTGAGGAAAAAGGGAAAGCTGTCTAACTGAATGTGTGTGTAGAAGCTATGAATAAAGTCAAAACGGTAGCAATGGTTACAGTAGGGATGAGATTTTAGACCCTTTTATATGCTTGGATTTTTTTTCCCCCAGTTGTCACAAATACACTCTACCCATTTAACCACCCAATTCCTCAGCTCCGACAACAAATAGAAAGGAAACCAAAAGACCACCTGACGTCAGTGAGGGGGAAGGAGGTGACTGCTGGAAGCTTGAAGCAGATGACTGGCAAAACCTGCTCTGAAGCCAGGTGAATTTCTGAAATGAAGGCAACCAATCTCATCAGCACCAAAGACGAAGGCTCTAGGCCCACAGGGGGAAAAATAAAAAGGAAAAAGGAAGGCTCACATCGGTAGCTGAGACAGTGTTAATATCACATCACCCACCAGGAAGGCCTGTCCATGAGTTTGCAGACAAAGCACAGGCCTGGAGATGGTAAGAGCAGCGTGAAGTTGCCATAGAAGATTTCCATTTTCTCACCGGAAGTGAAATGAACGAAGCCTTCACTGGGCCAAGGGAGAGCAACAGTAAATGGGTTAATGAAAAAAACACAGCCTCCTGGGACAAACAATGAGACTGTTCCACAGGGAAAAGGGAGCATATTGTGCAAAATTGGGAGAAATTTTAAGTAAACGGCCTTGCTGTCCGAGTTTGGTTTTGGGTTACAAAGGATTAATGTACCTTTGAATGAAGTGTGTTGTCTTCCTTTGGTATTTGTCAGCCCTACTGGGAGTTAATTTGTTCCTAAAACAGTCCAGTTTTTTCTTTTTTTGGGGGGGGGCAGGGCGGGTGGTTTCACCTAGCAGAGTGAATGGGCTTCTGTTTTTCAAGGTTGCACATTTTTCTGCCTTTCGTCTAGGCAGAGATAAGAGCTCCAGGGCCACGAACACAATAGGCTATTCTTGTCCCTCCGCTGTGACTGGGCAGCCTCTGTTCTTGACCCCACACCCACCTTGATGCAGGAACCTTGTTGTCATTGCCCAGAAAGCAAAACTGTTGCTACAGCAGATTAATGGATAATGACCACTTCACTGAAAAACATCTGAGGGGGAAGGCTAGAGAGCCCTGTGAGTTCTGAGGAGACGGTTTTGATCTATGACGAAACCAGATCACAATTCCTATTAGTCATACATATTTTCCTTGACATCTCCTCATTTTTTCCCACATTCTAAAGCAAAATGATCAAACCCCACTCAAAATCTCCAACTGCTCATTCTGAATCCTTCTATCCCTTTTGCCTGGAAAATGAAAGACCAGCTGTAGGACCCGATGCTCTTGCAAGGGATGTGGAGTGTGGGGGAGAGTTTTAGCCAAAATCCATCCCCCCCCCCCCCCCCGCATCTGATTATCCATTTGGAGGTCACGGTAATGAATGCATGAAGTAAATGAGCCCTCTGTGGCATCTCTCTCTCTCTCTCTTTTAATTTCTTAATTGGGGGATTAATATTTTACAGTCGACAGTAAATACAATAGTTTGTAGATGCATAACATTTCCCAGTTTTCCATATAACAATTCAACCCCTGCTAGCTCCTCCTCTGCCATTCTGTTCAGGACCTGAACTCTCCCCAACCTCCACCCCAGAGTCTTTTACTTTGGTGCAATATACCAACTCCAGTCCAAGTTCTGCTTACTGTTTTCCCTTCTGATCTTTTTTTTTTAATTTCTTTATTGGGGAATTAATGTTTTATATTCGACAGTAAATACAATAGTTTGCACATGCATAACATTTCCCAGTTTTCCATATAACAATACAACCCCCACTAGGTCCTCTGTCATCCTTTTTGGACCTGTATCCTCCCCCCACACCCCCACCCCAGAGTCTTTGACTTTGATGCAACACGCCAATTCTAGTTGTGTTTTCTCTTCTGATCTTGTTTTTTCAACTTCTGCCTGAGAGTGAGATCATCCCATATTCATTCTTCTGTTTCTGACTTATTTCACTCAACATGATTCCTTCAAGTTCTACCCAAGATGGGCTAAGAAAAGGTGAAATCACGATTTTTAATAGCTGAGTAGTATTCCACTGTGCATATAGATCACAACTTGCTCAGCCTCTGTGGTACCTCTATACCCCTCCCTCCAGACCTCCCAGGACTGGGAGTCCCAAGGGTGCAAATATTTCTAGTGTGTGTCATCAACATTACCTGTTTTGGGGGAAGGGGGTTATGTTTGGGATTTGTTGGGTCCCAGCTGATAGCTTCAGAGTTCAAAAAGCACAGTAGAAAGGCCAGGATTCCACTTGGCTCCGCAGTCTCTTATTGCTTCCCCCAATCACTGACGTTTACCAGCCTTGGAAAGAAACACTGTTGGATGAATCCCCTTATGTTTTCACCTCCTCGTTCATCTTCTCATTTTTAGAAGAGCCCCAAGCCTTTCCTGAGATAGATAAACTATAAAAATTCACCCCTACCCGAGTTGGACACTGTTGCTTTTTATTCCTGTGCCTTTTATTTTAGTTTTAACCCAAGCAGATATTCTTAGTGTTTGGAATTCAACTGAAAAATATGTAAGAGCTGCACAACACAATTGAGCATTAGAATTCTTACCTTTAGTGGTCCGGGAAGTGGCACAGTGGTAAAGCTTTGGACTCCCAAGCATGAGGTACGGAGTTCGATCCCCGGCAGCACATGTGCCAGAGTGATGTCTGGTTCTTTCTCTCTCCTCCTATCTTTCTCATAAATGAATAAAAAAAATCTTTAAAAAAAAAAAAGAATTCTTACCTTCGAAGTAGGTTTGTGGAATGTGTGTGGATTGATTGCTCTTTTCCCTTCACTTCTGGTTGCTACCAACTGTGGCTTTATCCGCTCCACTTTGAGATGAATGTTCTTCCTATTGAATTTCCATCCATCCACCCATCCATTCAATCTCTCTCATCTCTCTCTCAACTATCTCTCTCTCTCATGTCTCCCTGTCTCTCTTTGCCACTAGGGTTATCACTTGGGCTGGGTACTGGCACTACAAATCCATTGCTCCTGGGAGCCATTTCTTTTCTCCTCTTTCCTTCCTTCCTTCCTTCCTTCCTTCCTCCCTCCCTCCCTCCCTTCTTTCCTTCCTTCCTTCCTTCCTTCCTTCCTTCCTTCCTTCCTTTCCTCTTCTTTCTATTTCATTGGATAGAACAGAAAGAAATTGAGAGAGGAGGGGAAGATACAGAGGGAGAGAGAAAGACACCTGCAGTTATACTTTACTACTCATGAAGTGTCCTCTCCCATGTAGGTGGGAAACAGGGGATTGAACCTGGATTCTTGTGCATGGTAATACATGCACTTAACCAAGAATGTCACCACCCAGCCCCCTCTTTCTCTCTTTTCTCCCTTCTTCCCTTCCTTCTTTCTCTCCCTCCCATCTTTCTTCCCCCACTCTTCCCATTCTTTTTATGACCCTCTGTATCCCTCTCCCTTTCCCTCATCTTCCCCCTCCCCCCAACAACTCCTTCTTCCCTTCCATCACTCTTTTCTTCCTAACACCTGTGGGCTCATCCTGAAACACTGCTCCTCAGCTTCCCTCCCTCACCAGGCATTCTATCCTTTTTGGGTTTGAGAGGCCTGCAGCCCACAGCTGGTGTCCTGCTATTGCCAACTGATGTGACGTGAGTGTGGAATTATTTTTGGTGAATGGTGCTGTGAGCAGGTGGTGGTGGGGCACTGAGAGTCCCCTGCCCACCCTGCCTGGCTGCTGGCTGGATGGTTGGTGAGAGAGCAAGTCTCTGACCAGATGCCGACAGCTGTCTACCCCTTTCCTGGTGAGCAGGCAGACACAGGCAGCCCGTCTGGAGTTTAGAAGGAGCACTGGCTTGAAAGGCTAGCTCCAGGGAGGTGCTTTTATTATTATTATTTTTAAATCAGTGCTTTAATATTGATTTACAAAATTGTAAGATAATAGGAATATAATTCCCTACTGTTCCCACCACCAAAGTTCTATGTCCTATCCCTTCCGTTGTAATTCTGCCAAGTTCACCAATATGGACTGATTTTCCCCATTTTTTAAAAATGGTTCTGCCTTCACTTCCTTTTTTAAGACACCCTTACACCAATTAGTACTTCCAGGTGTGTCTGTCCTTTATTTCCCTCTTCTTTCTCAGACAAGAGAAACAGTCAAGCAGCCACTTTTTATAATTTGTTATAATGTATACTATCACGCTCCACAGGCTGTTGGACTTGCCTTAACTTTTTTTTTTTTTTTTTTGCCTCCAGGGTTTTCACTAGGGCTCACTGCCAGCACTACGAATCCACTGCTCCTAGCAGCCATCTTTTCCTTTTCTTTTTTCTTTTTTTTTTCTTTTCTTTGATAGCACAGGGAGAAATGGAGAGAGGAGGGAGAGATAGAGAGGGAGAGAAAGATGGACATCTGCAGGCTCGATTCACTGTGAAGTGTCCCCGCTCCTGGTGTGGAGTGGGGGCCTTAACCTTCTTTTCTTTTCTTTTTTTACCCCAGAGTTATAGCTGGGGCTCAGTGCCTGCAGTATGAATCCACCCTTTTGTTGCCCTTGTTCATCGTTGTTGTTATTAGTATTGTTGCTATTATTGTCAATGTTGTTGGATAGGACAGAGAGAAATGGAGAGAGGAGGGGAAGACAGAGAGGGGGAGAGAAAGATAGACACCTGCAGACCTGCTTCACCGCCTGTGAAGCGACTCCCCTATAGGTGGGGAGCCGGGGGCTCAAACCAGATCCTTACGCTGGTCCTTGTGCTTTGGGTCATGTACGCTTAATCCGCTTAATCCCCGGGCCTTAACTTTCTTTTTAAAAATTTTTTATCTTTTATTATAAAAAGGAAACATTGACAAAGCCATAGGATAAGAGGGGTACAAATCCACACAGTTCCCACCATCAGAACTCCATATTCCATCCCCTCCCCTGATAGCTTTTCTATTCTTTGTCCCTCCAGGAGTATGGACCCAAGGTCATTGTGGGATGCAAAAGGTGGAAGGTCTGGCTTCTGTAATTGCTTCCTGGCTGAACATGGGCTTTGGCAGGTCGATCTATACTCCCAGCCTCTCTCTCACATTCCCTAGTGGGGTGGGGCTCCTGGGAAGCCAGGCTCCAGGAGACATTGGTGGGATTGTCTGTCCAGGGAAGTCTGGTTGGCATCATGCTAGCATCTGGAACCTGGTGGCTGAAAAGAGAGTTAACATATAAAGCCAGACAAGTTGTTGACTAATCATGAACCTAAAAGCTGGAATAGTTCATAAGAGTTTGGGGGTTCTCCATTTTGTAGGTAGCTAGTAGGCCTATTTTAGCTATATTCCAAAGGGCCCATGACTATAGTAGTTTTTGTTTTCCCCCTGAGCCTGAAATATGATGTGCAGGTGGGTGCAAGTTATTATCTTAACTTTCTTTAAAACCTTATGCACCGGAGAGGCACACTTCCTCCAATAAGATCCATAGATTGCTCTCTCTTCTTTAGAAAATAGTGTATAGGAACAACAAAATGCCCCCTTGCCCTCAATGTGGATCAACAATGGTAGAGAATGTTCCATCCTCTGAAGTGGGGTTGGGTAACATACTCTATCTACCATCTGAGGAAAATGGATCCTGAAATTGGAGCAGCTTGGAACATTCCTACTCATGTCCACAGAATGCAAGCTCAGACCTACAGGGATGTAGAGGTTACACAGGCTCCTATGCTGAACATGGGCCCTAGATCAAATCGATGGGATTTACAGTCAATAATATTTATATACTTTTCCCATATTTGGGAGCTACTCTCTGGCCTAATCTAGTTTTCTAGCCTTTTTCCAGCCATGACATCTCTCCAGTTAACAACTTGGGTCTACCTGCATATCAGATGTCAGGCTCAGGAAAAAACTAGTATAGTCATGGGTCCTTTGGAATATAACTAAAATAGATCTACTAGCTATTTCCAAAATGGAGATGCCAAATCTTCAACTGCAACATTCTAGCCTTTAGATTCATGATTAATCAACAATTTGTTTGGCTTTATATGTTAACTCTTTTTCAGCCACCAGGTTCCAGATGTTACCATGATGCCAACCAAACTTCCCTGGACAGGTGACTCCACCAGTGTGTCCTGTAGCCCCAATCCCCAGAGCTCTGCCCCATTAGGGAAAGAGAGAGATAGGCTGGGAGTATGAATTGACCTGTCTACGACCATATTCAGCGGGGAAGCAATTACAGAAGCCAGACCTCCCACCTTCGGTACCCCATAATGACCCAGGGTCCATACTCCCAGAGAGATAAATAATAGGAAAGCTATCAGGGGAGGGGATGGGATATGGAGTTCTTGTGGTGGGAACCGTGTGGATTAGTACCCCTTTTACCCTATGGTTTGTCAGTGTTTCCTTTTTATAAGTAAAAATTAAAAAAAATACAAGTACCTGTCTATTCTTCACTCAGACTCACAACAACCTTTCTCACATTTGTTCTGATCATTTTTTTTATAAGCTATGTTAAAAAAACTAATTTACTTGTTGAATAGAGACAGAGAGAAACTAGGAGGGGAAGAGGAAATAGAGAAGGAGAGAGAGAGAGAGACATAAAGACACCTGAAGCCTTGTTTCATCACTCATGAATCTTCCCCCTTGCAGATGGGGAGCTGCGGCTTGAACCCAGGGCTTTGCACATGGTAATGTGTGTATGTGCTCAACCCAGTGCACCACTGCCTGGCCCTTGCTCATCCTTTTTTTTTTTTTAATCTTTTTATTTTTAAAGGTTTATTTATTCAATAAACGAGAGGAGAGATAAAGAGAGGTAGAGATAGAGGGGCCCAGAGAATCACTCAGGCAGATGCGGTTCTCGGGACCGAACTCAGGACCTCACACTTGCAAATTTCAATATTCCACCCACTGAGCCACTTCCTCATTATGCCTTTAAAAAAAAAAGTTAGATGCTCACGTGTATGAAGTAGGAACGTTCTGCATTTCTGTAACAAATGTTTATTTTACTTTTGGTCATGATACCAAAGTAAATCATATGCTGTTTTTCCAAAAGAAATCACGACTCCAAGTTCTTCCATCAAAGCTTTTTTTTTTATATTCTCGTGCCAATCAGTTAGCCCGGCGGGACTGCATAACATTAATTTTTCTCTAGTAAGTTCCTGTCTCTAGTTCAGTTGCTCAGAAATACCAATGTTGAGGCCAATTTTCTTTACTTTTTTTTTATACCCTGTGTTGCAAAAAGGTCCACAAGAGTGTGTGCACCATAAAGAAGGGATGTTTGTTTTGCCATTGCTGGGCCTCTGTGGCTTGGAGGAGTGTCTGGCACACAGCAAACACTCATCAACTAGATATTTATTGAGTGGCTTCTTCAGCTTCAGCTGTCACTTAAAGAGTTCCAGGAGGCAGAAAAGAGAACAAGGCACAAAAGAGGGAATGGCTTCCGTGTCCAGGGAATAAAACATTCCTGGTAAATAAACCCACAGCTAATGGGTTGAAATCCAGAGCTCAACTCACTTGCCTTGGTCAGAACTCAGGGCTACTTACAAGGGGTTCTGGGACGTAACAGTCGGTGGTTTGGCATCTGCACACACACACACACACACACACACACACACACACACACACCCCTTTTCATTTATTTATTATTGGATAGAAAAACAGAAAGAAATTGAGAAGGAAGAGAGAGACAGAGACACCTGCTTCATCATTTGTGAAGCTTTCCCCCTGCAGATGGGGGCCAAGGGCTTGAACCCAGGTCCTTGGGACTGTAATCTGTGTGCCACAGCCTGGCCTCACACACTTGTAGTTTTCTGTTAAACAAAGAAGTAAGGGAAATGGATACTGAATAACAATAGGGATAAGTTTTAGTGGACCTAGTCCTTGTGTATGGAGACTGTTTCTTGCCAAACCCGGACCTTGGAGAGTGTGAGAGATTGCTAGACAGATGAGAGAGAGAGAGAGCAAGTGGTCAAACCACAGAAATAGAAACCAGAGCCATAGCTTCCCAGAAAACAGATCAGAATCAGCAGTGACATAGTTTGGTGGTGAACTTGTGACTGGTATCTGTGACTCAGCTTGGGTCCAACTGGATGAACTGAAGGGGAGGAAGGTCAACACAGTTCCTAAAAGCCCAGGAAGGGATTGAGCTGGTGAAATAGCTTACTGGGATGCCGTGCTATTTTGCTGTGTGCTCGATAGACAGGACTGGAGCCCTGTCCCCACCTCACTGAAGGAAGATTTGGTGCTGTGGTCTCTTTTCCTCTCTCTGCTCTCTGTCTCTATAAAATAATAAATAAACAAAAACAGAACCAACCCAACAAATACCATCCCCTCGCCCCCACCACCGAAATGAACTCTGAGGCTCAATAATTGATCTGAGCTGTGCTCCACTCTTGATCCATTCTTAAAACGGCAAGAAAACAAATTACAGGGCTGGGCAGATAACATAATAGTGCGAAAAGATTCTCATGTCCGAGGCACCAAAGGTTCCAGGCTCACTCTTCAACACCAACAGAGCAGCATTCTGGTGAAGACACACAAACTAGCAAACCAGCAAATGACCCGGAAAGATGTTTAAACCAGACAGTCTTTTTTTTTTTTTTTGTACTTCTTTTTAATATTTTATTTACTTTATTTTTTTCTCTTTTTTTTTAATTGGGGAATTAATGTTTTACATTCAACAGTAAGTACAATAGTTTGTACATGCATAACATTCTCCAGTTTCCCATATAACAAGACAACCCCCACTAGGTCCTCTGAATCCTTCTTGGACCTGTATTCTCCCCACCCACCCACCCCAGAGTCTTTTACTGTGGTGTGATACGCCAATTCCATTTCAGGTTCTACTTGTGTTTTCTTTTTTTTTTAAATTTATTTTTAATTTAAGAAAGGATAAATTAACAAAACCATAGGGTAGGAGGGGTACAACTCCACACAATTCCCACCACCCAATCTCCATATCCCATCCCCTCCCCTGATAGCTTTCCCATTCTCCATCCCTCTGGGAGCATGGACCCAGGATCGTGTTTTCTTTTCTGATCTTGTTTTTCAACTTCGGCCTGAGAGTGAGATCATCCCATATTCATCCTTCTGTTTCTGACTTATTTCACTCAACATGATTTTTTCAAGGTCCATCTTTTTTTTTTTTTTTTTTTTGCCTGGTGAGCTCTGTGGTTCTTGCGTCTGCACTCCTGCTTTTGCCTTGGTTCCTGAACCTCTTTCACACCAGAACTAGCCACTCACAAAATGAAAACGTGAAGCTCCTTGTTTAAATAGAAAGAGGTTCAAGAAAATGATTACAAAACTTTAAATGAAGCCCAGGGACCTCTGTGCGTGGGCCCTGGATGGTCACTATGGCTACACAGTTCACATGCACATAAAACTGGCCTGGTGTAAACTTAGAGATGATGCAACCCTCAGGGCATTGGCTGGTTGTCTCTGAGTGATTTTTGATGGTTAGTCTGAAGATCTCTGCGCACAGGGATAAGTCCCTCTGTCGGGCTAGATTTCCCCTGATAGGACTGGTAATGAGCTCAGACTATCACTCATGATTTAGAAGTGGTTGTTTTTATTTTAACAGCAGCAACCAGGAATAGCTACCACAGAGGAATTACTTGGGTAACTCAAGGGATTCAGAATATGATTTTCTGTCTGTTTCCACACATGACTTCACTGAAATGTCAGCAAAAGAAAAAATAACGTGTATGAATCCAAAAAAACAAACAATCAAAAAACCAAAACAGAACATGAGAGAACATAGGAACTGACAGATGAAAAAAATGCCAATTCCTTTAAAGTATTTTTTATGTACTAATTTTAATTGACTAATTTTATTTTTTAATGATTCATTTATTAATGAGAAAGAGAGACATATGGAATCCAAACCTCACTCTGGTACATTTGATGTTAGAGACTAAACTCTGGACCATACTCTTTGGTTCAATACTCTAGTCATAGTGATACCTTCCAGGTCACTTGTTTCTTTATTTTATGAGAGAAATAGATAGAGATAGAGGAGAGAGAGGGGAGGAGAGAGAGAGAGAGGGAGAGAGAGAGAGAAAGGGAGAGAGAGAGAGAGGGAGAAAGAGAGATCAAAGTATTGCTCAACTCTGACACATGGTGTTTTGTTGTTGGGTATTGAATTTGGGCCATCTGGGTCTCAGACATGTAAGTCTAGTGTTTGGCTGCTAGGCTGTTTTCCCAGACCATAAAGTCCCCAGTAAAAGATAGGGAGAAAGTAACATTAAATTAATTAAATCTCACTGCATGAATTTTCTCTAGAGGTAAGGATAGATGGTGTAAAAGGAGGAAGACAATTAAAATGGAAAATTCACATTAAGAGACTTATTTCTTACTATTATTATTCTCTGGAACAGCTGAATTATAAAGTTTTTAGATTAGGGGTTAGTGAGAAATTGAGGGCATTATTTAGGTACAAGATTGATTGGGTGAGAAAATAGTATAGTAGTTTATTAAATAGACTCTCATGCCTAAGGTTCTGAGTTACTAGGTTCAATCTGTGACAGTATCATTAATCAGAGCTGAGGAGAGAGAGAGAGAGAGAGAAATGGAGGAGAGAAAGAGAATGGAGCTGAACAAACATTACCAAGAGAATTTTTTAACCTGCTCACCGCCATTTAACTTCCAGAATCCTGATGGTCAGTCTCCTAGCCACCAATAAGGAGCTCAGAGTCCTCCTCTCAGGGAAGCCACAAATGGAGCAGTAAAGAAGCAGAAATGACATTATAATATTAAGAATGAGATCAGAAAATTTAAAGATTCAATAGGAGAACTGTAAAATGAAGTTGAGAAAATGTCTTCCAAGTACTGAATGAACCCACAGAAAGCAATGCAGAAAACAGAGGCAAATGAGAAGGTCACACAAAAAGGTTTCACTTCTGATTAATTCCAGAAAGAAAGGAGAAAAGAAAAAAACAGAGAGGAAGAGATTATTATAGGAATATAAAGAGAAAAAAAAATCCCAGACTGAAAGATAAGTTTTCTGAATTCAAAAGTTCACGGAGGATGTATTGCACCAAAGCAAAGGACTCGGAAGAAAACTTTGGGGGCTTGTTACACAATGAAATTGTGTGCATATGCCAGTGATTGCACTGTGAAGTATTAACACCCCTCAATAAAGTCAATCAATCCATCAATTAATTAAAAAGTTCACAGACTGCTTGGGAAAATAAACGGCATTTGACTTGTCTTAAGGCATATGATTTTGAAGTCCAGGTTGCAAGGATATGAATACAAAAGACTCCATTAAACGCTCAGAGAGGAGAGCCCACACACAAAGGATTCAGATCACAACGACAGTGGACTTGCCTGGAGTACTATAGGAAATCAGTGGGGTAGCTTGTTCAAAAGACCTAGAGGAGGAGACCCTCAACCTTGAATTCTATGCTTAGATGAACGATTGAGTTAATGTGATAAGGGAAAGCCATGCTCAGACTTACAGATCCTCAAAACACACTTCTCAGTCAGCTTTGCTCAGGAAACAACAGAGAAAGAGGCTAAAATTAGGAAATAAACAGGGAGAGGAAGATCTAGATCTAGCAGAGGGTCCAAAGAGGAAAGAGGGCTGACCTTGGAGGATAGTTATAAGACGTCAGATCAAGAGGACAACCAGTCCAAAGATGAGCAGGCTCCCAGAAGAATTATATCTGGGAGACACATTGAAGTAGTGGATTACCTGTTGTGTGAAGATGTGTTTTTAGTTCTTCTGGGTATAGTTGGAGAGAGAGAGAGAGAGAGAGAGAGAGAGAGAGAGAGAGAGAGAGGCCGGGTTGTGGTGAACCTGGTTGAGTACACATATTACAATGTGCAAGGACCCGGGTTCAAGCCCCCCAGTCCCCTCCTGCAGCACTGCTTCACCACTTGTGAAGCTTCCCTCCTGCAGGTGGGGACTGGAGGGCATGAACCCTGGTCCTTGCACATTATAACATGTGCAAAGAAGGAAAGCTTCACAAGTGGTGAAGCAGGGCTTCAGGTACCTCTCTGTCTCTCAGACTCTCTATCTCCTCCTTCCTCTTGATTTCTGGCTGTCTCTATTAATAAATATGATACTAAAAAATTAGAGAGAGAGAGAGGGAGAGAGAATGTGTGCTAACTATAGGTACATAAAAATAAAGACAGTTACTAATTGGGGGAAGAATCTACACACACAAAATCACAGCATACCAAATGACTCAGCTAGGAATTAACACTTCATGGTCAATAATATAACTGTTAGAAGGATGGATATGGGATGATCTCACTCTCAGGCAGAAGCTGAAAAACAAGATCAGAAGGGAAAACACAAATAGAGCCAGAACTGGAACTGGCGTATTGCACCAAAGTAAAAGACTCTGGGGGGAGTCGGGCGGTACCTCAGTGGGTTAAACACATGTGGCGTGAAGCACAAGTACCGACTTAAGGTTCCCGGTTCGAGCCTCCGGCTCCCCATCTGTAGGGGAGTTGCTTCACAAATGGTGAAGCAGGTCTGCAGGTGTCTATCTCTCTCCCTCTCTGTCTTCCCCTCCTCTCTCCATTTCTCTCTGTCCTATCCAACAATAATGACATCAATAACAACAACAATAATAACTAGAACATGAAACATCAAGGACAACAAAAGGGAATAAATAAATAAAATAAATATTAAAAAAAAGGACTCGGGTGGGTGGGGGGAGAATACAGGTCCAAAAAGGATGACAGAGGACCTAGTGGGGGTTGTATTGTTATATGGAAAACTGGGAAATGTTATGCATGTACAAACCATTGTATTTACTGTCGAATGTAAAACATTAATTCCCCAATAAAGAAATTTAAAAAATAATATAATTGTTAAATATCAATTAGACAACATTTTTTAAAGAATTATTTTTATTTATTTATTGGATAGAGATAGTCAGAATTTGAGAGGAAGTGGGAGAAAGAGGGAAAGAGAGAGACACCTGTAGCCCTGCTTCACCACTCGCAAAGCTTTCCCCCTGCAGGTGGGGACCAGGGGCTCGAACCCAGGTCCCTGAGCACTGTAAGATGTGTATTTAACCAGGTGCACCACCACCCGGCCTCAACAACATTTTTGATGTAGATTTATTGAGAGTGATATCAAAGGGATGTAGTAGGGCTATGGATGTAGTGTAGGTGTCAAAAACATTAAATCCGGGGCCAGGTGATGGTACAATTGGTTGAGCACACATGTTACAGTGCACAAGGACCCGGGTTTGGTCCCCACCTGCTGGGGCAAAGCTTTGCAAGTGGTGAAGCAGTGCTGCAGGTGTCTCTCTGTCTCTCCCTCTCTATCATCCCCTTCCCTCTAGATTTCTGGATGTGTCTCTATCCAATAAATAAAATAAAAATAATTAAAAAAAATTAAAAAACCATTAAATCCTTGCTTTTCATTTTACAAAGCCTGAGGTGAGAAATGACGGACAAAAAAAATTGTGAACATGTGATTTAGAAAAAGGACAGTAAGTGATAAGCAAAAAAAAAAAAAGATAAAAGAGATAGCTTTAGGCCTTGAGACTGGGTGTAGGGAGGAGTTTTCTTGTTCTAAGCTGTGTGATACTGTGTGAGACCTTAAACTGTACAATGAAGCCCTTTGATAATAATTAAAAAAATAATAAGACAAGAAACAGTTATGCTCACGAAGTGGTGGCCTTACATACAAATCCATCGGGGTTGGATTGACCTCACGGTGTGGTCTTTACAGCGGAGAACAGGAGAGAGTTGCATCATTGGGGCTTAGTCATGCGGAATGTGGTATCTTCTTTGAAGCCATCACGAGCTTATCACGTTCTTTCACAGGAACAGAAGTTCTGAGAACCAACAGATGAGAGCCAGTGGAGAGGCTCTCACTATATACCCTTATACATGGATTTTATACAACATGGAAACGACGTTCAAAACATTTTTGTCATTTCTCCTGGTTGGGAGCAGAGGACAACAACAGCCCCCAACTTGCATTTGACCTTGTTTTCTCTCCCAAGATTTAATATCATGCTATATATTGTGTTCTAAGAGCTTTTTTTTTTATTGCTCTATTTTTCTGCATCAGCTTACAGCCACATTTTCCTGAGTCGTCTGTATTTATGGTCTTTATTTTTTTCCCATTTGCTTTTGAGCCCATCTCAGTAAACTTTTAGACCATGAGTCAGTCTACCATAATCAATGCTTCGCAAGGTCTTTAATGGCTCTTGATTTGCTCAATCCAATTGTATATTCTCTCTCTCTTTTCCCCTTCTTTCCTTCCTTCCTTCATTCCTCCTTCCCTTCCTCCCTTTCTCCTTCTCTTCCTCTTTCCTTCTCCTCCTCCTCTCCTTCTCCTTCCTCCCTCTCCCTCTCCCCCCTTCTTCTCCTTCTCCTTCTCCTTCTCCTTCTCCTTCTCCTTCTCCTCCTTCTCCTTCTCCTTCTCCTTCTCCTTCTCCTTCTCCTTCTTCTTCTTCTTCACCAGAGCACTGCTCATCTCTGGCTTATGATATTGCTGGGGATTGAATCTGGAACTTCAGAGCCTCAGGCATGAAAGTCTTTTTGCAAACCATTATGCTGTCTTCGCAGCCTTATTATTATTATTATTTTTCATATATCCACATCATATGGCACAGATAGATACATGGATGATAGAGGTGGGTTTCCTATGCCATTTTCTTCACTTGACACCCACATTGCACTCTCCTGGCTTCTTCCCATCATTGGCTCCTCCTCCTCTGGCTCTCCTGAGAGTTTCTTCTCGTCCACACAGCATCCAGATAAAGCTGTATATCCAGAATGCAGTTCTGGAATGACTTCATTTCCTTGCCTGCCCTCACTCCTTCCGGTGCCTAGGCAGCTTCACTTCAGGATGGAGACCTCCACATTTAGGGCCAGGTGGTGGCACACCTGGTTAAGTGCATACATTATAGTGTGCAAGGACACAGGTTCAAGCCCCCTGGTCCCCACCTGCTGGGGGAAAGCTTTATGAGTGATAAAGCAGAGCTGCAGGTGTCTCTCTGTCAACCCTCTTTTTTTCCTTCCTCTTAATTTCTTTCTGTCTCTATAATAAATAAATGAATATTAAAAAAGATGTCCACATTTTATTGTTATTTGTTTAAAAGATTTTATTAGTGATTTAATATTGATTGACAAAACTACAAGATAACAGGGGTACAACTCTACACCATTCACACCGCCAGAGTTCTGTATCCCTACTCCCTCCATTGGAAGCTATAGCAGTTCTCCTAAGGTTGCAGATACGGTTAACTATTATTTCTACAACTATCTGTCTATATTTGTACATATTTGCCCATTTTTTCCCTATAGTGCCATCTTCTCTTCCTTTCCAAGTCACACATACACTTATTATTACATCCAAATGTCCCACCCTTTTTCTTCTCTCTCTGGGTCCTGATGGAGCTGGAGTTCAGAGCCCTCTGGTCATCTTCCCACTATCATTTCTTCCCCACTGGGTGTATGATCCAGAATTCTTTTTTTTTAATTTTCTTTATTTATTTTAAAAAAGCAGACATTAACAAAACAGTAGGAAAAGAGGGGTACAACTCCACACAATTTCCAGCATCAGATCTCCGTATCCCATCCCCTCCCCTGATAGCTTTCCTATTCTTTATCCCTCTGGGAGTATGGACCCAAGATCATTGTGGGATGCAGAAGGTGGAAGTTCTGGCTTCTGTAACTGCTTCCACGCTGAACATGGGTGTTGACTGGTCAATCCATACTCCCAGCCTGCCTCTCTTTTTCTCTAGTAGGTTGGGACTTTGGGGAAGCGGAGCTCCAGGACACATTGGTGGAGTCATCTATCCAGGGAAGTCTGGTCAGCATCTGGAACCCGGTGGCTGAAAAGAGAGTTAACATACAAAGCCAAACAAATTGTTGAGCAATCATGGACCTAAAGGCTGGAATAGTGCAGATGAAATGCTGGGGGGTACTCACTGCAGACTATTGTGTACTTTTGCTTTCAGGTATGTATTTTTCCCTACTTTATGGATACGTATGAACATATGCTTTATCTCAGGGGACCTGGTTTATATCTAGATTTTGGGACTTTGTTAGGAAGTAAACCACCTAAAATGGAATTAGAGAATACTATGAAAGGAAAGGTCTCACCTGAGTAATGAAGCTGAAGGGTTGTCATTCCACACCTAAGTCTGTGGACACAGTCTGAAGTGAAGCACGCTGAGGTAGTACTTGTTGCGTTGATTAGGTTGGGAGCCGCCAGATATTCGTCGGGATGCGGCATCATCTAAGTTCATTTCCCACGTCTATGCTCGACCGCACCTGCCAATATACGGGGATATCTTCGCCCACCCTGTCCAATGCTTGACGTCTCGTCATCCAATCTGGTCCCCTACGCCTACACTGAACTTCTCTGTTCCAGACTCTTGGAAACAGAGTTGGCAGTCAGCTGAGATAAAGAACAAACACCTCATCACAGACCCCTGCAAGCGTCAACCCGGCTTTGACCTAGCACGTTATGATTGGGCCCTCCTCAATCGCTATCGAACAGGCCATGGCCGGTGTGCCGCTATGTTCCATCGCTGGGGAGCCAGAGCCGACCCGAACTGCCCCTGCGGCTCCAGACAGACTATGACCCACATAGTCAATGACTGCCACCTCTCCAGATTCAAAGGAGGTCTCGAAACTTTACATCACGCTCAACCTGACGCTGTTGACTGGCTACGGAAGAAGGGCAAACGCTAGAAGAAGAAGCAGATGCAATATTATTTGGTATGAATTGAGAGAAGCATGCAGGAAAGTGGGCCCCACCCTAAGATTCCAGGACTGGGGGAAATATAGACTCTGTAGTGGAAATGTGAGGTTCCTGCTGTCTTAGGGTTCAAAAGGACAATAGATAGTTATTGTTAGATTCATATTATTTGGTAATTGGGTTAACTTTGAAAAATCCCTTTGTTAAGATTTGCTGTATAATACCCAACATCACCATAATTTATGTCCTTTGACAACCAGAATTCTTTTTGGGGAGCAGAAGGTGGAAGTTCTGGCTTCTGTAATTGCTTCTCCATTGGACATGGACATTGGCAGCTCAGCTGATACTCCCAGCCTGCTTCTTTCTTGCCCTAGTGCGGCAGGGCTCTGGGAAGGTAAGATTCTGGGACACATTAGTGTGGTCTTCTGCCCAGGGATAGACTTTCACATTTTATGTTTCCTGTTCAAACCTCTAGTCTGAACTTCAGACTCAACTGATTAAACTCTTTACTTCATTGTTCTGCTTGAAAATGTCAGACAGGTATTAAAAAAATTTTTTTTTTTTTTTTATTAAGTTTAGAACTAGACTTCCCAAGCTGCTGCTTGAGTTACTGGCTACTGTCCTTCTAATGGATCAGGTCAAATCTTTTGTCTTCGTCTTCCCTTGAACTTCATATCCCATTAGCCCCTCTATTTCCATGTCCAGTCTGAACTTGCCAGATGTGTTCAGAGACTGACAGTGTCTCACCTTCTTTACTGCTGTCAGTCTGGTTCTAGCTACTATGTGTTTCTGTAGGGCTGAAACAGCTGCCTGTTCTGCCCGTGCTCCTTTGCAGTCTATTAAGATGAGATCAGTAGCTGGAGAAGTCACTTTAAAACTCAGGTCAGTCCTGCCACGTCTCTAGTCAACCCTCTTCAGCGGTTTCTGATACATGTTTCTTTTATGGGGTGCCATTTTCTCCTTACATTTCAAAACAGATTATCTCTATAAGGTTTGGAAGTTACGTCCCTCAAGTCACAAGGTATCATGACCTAGCTTCCTGCTGGGATGTGTCTTTAGTCAATAGAAAATGATACTATAAGGGGTCAGGTGGTGGTGTGTCGGGTTAAATGCACATAGTATAAGCACAAGGACCCGTGCAAGGTCCCAGGTTCGAGCCCCCAACTCCCCACCAACAGGGGTTGCTTCACAAGTGGGGAAGCAGGTCTGCAGGTGTCTGTCTTTTCTCTCTCCTTCTCTATCTTCCCTTCTCTTCTCAAATTCTCTCTGTCCTATCCAATTAAAAAGAAATTGGTCACCAGAAGCAGTGGATTTGTAGTGTAGGCATTGAGCTCCAGTGACAACCCTGGAGGCAAATAAAATAAAATAAAATAAAACTATAAAACAAACTGCTGGGTGGGGGGACTCACAGTCTTAGTAGATTGATATCAATTGGTATATATTATCAGAAATTGAACCCAGGACCTCAGCCACAGGAAGTATATACTCTACCACAAAGCTTTATCACCAGTTCCCGTACATTTTCCCTGTAACAATTTTTTTTCTGTTACTCTGATAGAAAGGATACTTCAGTTATGTTGCAATAACATAGAGAGAATGAATCTCTGTCTAGTTTTATTTTGCACTCTTGGTAGGTGTTCAGACTTTATTGACAAGAGGGATTCAGCCTAACATTCAGCCTGACTGAAGTTTCTCATTCCCTTTTGGGAGTGAAGGGGAGCTAGAGGCTCACATGCTTTAGCTGGGAGGAGCTGGGCATCATGTGCTTTCCCATTCTTTTCTGCCTTTCTTTTCTTCTTTGTTTTCGTCTTCTTCTTCCTCTTTCCTTCTCCTCCTTGTCCAGAAAGGAAAAAAAAAAAAAAAAATAAATGAAAGGCATGTGGTGAACAAAATGCGTCGTCTTTGACTCAAGCATTTTTCAAGATTTTTGTGGCTGAGATCATGTAAGGGGGCATATGTACCGTCAAGAAACTGAATCAGGCTGGGGAGATAGCATAATGTTTATGCAAAAAGGCTTTCATGCCTGAGGCTCTGAGGTCCTGGCTTCAAGCCCCAGCACCACCACAAGCCAGAACTGAGCAGCAGTCTAATAACAATAAAGGATCTATATTTTGGTTACGACATATGTTTTAATATATATGTATATGTACCAGATTAATCATGTGATCTCAAAGTGAGTGCCTGCTTTCTGAATTAAGGTGCTTGTAGTCTTTCAACCTTTGCCTCGATTCAGTGCTACTGTGGAACACTGCAACTCTTCCTGTTTTAATCATTACAGAAACCTGGAGATGTAATTATTCTCATTTTTGAGACCAGAACAAAAAGGCCAGAGATGACAGGTGCCCAAAGGTCACATAGCAAGTAAAAGGTGGGGCCAGAAAGCCAGTGTGAGGGACTGCGAGGCAGGGTTTCAGACCTATTCATGCCGGGAGAACTATTTATAGTTCCTTAAGGAGCTGAAGGGTTGTTTCCCAGGATTACCAGGCTCCCTCTACCCCTAAAGCTCTTTGCTGCCCTCTCCTGACCTTAGTTACGGATAAAGCTCACAGTATGTAGAAGGCCTCATGCTTGGGCAGTGCCCCATGCTCTCTCTTCCTGTTATTTCAAGCCCCTTTCTCCTTGGATCTCTAGGTATTACGTAAATAATAGGCAAATAGGTAAGTATTTTTATTGGCTAACTTTTGAGACAATTTTTATTATTGGTCATTTAATGGTGGTTTACCAAATGGTAAAATTTCAGAGTTATGGTTTCATATCTGTGTGTGTGTGTGTGTGTGTGTATGTATGTGTGACACTGCCTCACTGACAAACTCTTGTCTTTTTCCTCCTTCTGACAACCATCATAACTCTCACAAAGTACAGAGACAGTTTGGTTACATTTGTATGTGTGTGTGTGTCTGTGTGTGTACAAGTTCACAGTACACACACACACACACACACACACACACACACACACACACGAGACCATCAGACAGTTGTCTTTTCATTTCTTATTTCCCTGAGAACAGTCACATCCCGTTCAACTCATTTCTCTCCAACAAAACAATCATATATATATACATATATATTTTTTTCCAGAGCACTGTTCAGCTCTGGCTTATTGTGGTGCAGGGGATTGAACCTGGGACTTTGGAGCCTCAGGCATGAGAGTCTCTTTGCATAACCATTATGCTATCTACCCCCACCCCCAATCTCTTATTTTCTGAATGTTGAGTAGTACTTCACTGAGTATGCCACATATATATATATGTCACTCCCGCCCACCCTGAAATCACTGGCTTATGGTATTTATGGTGCTGTTAGGGATTGAACCTGGGATCTCAGAGCCTCAGGCATGAGTGTTTTGTAGAACCTCTATGTTATCTCCCTGGCCTATCTAGAATGTCTTTATCTATCTAGAATGTCTTTATCTATCTAGAATGTCTTTTTTGCCAATGGGGCAAAACATGCTTTCATATTTTGGCTACTGTGAGTAGCCGCAGCAAGGAACATAGAGGCACACATGCTCTTTTGAATCGATGTCCTCATGACCTCTGAATATATGGTTAGAAGTGGTGTCGCTGGATCATAAAGTATTTCTATTTTTATATATCTAAGGACCCTCCACCTGTTTCTGTAGGGTCCACACCAGTTTCCATCCCCACCAGCGATGTCTGATTGGTAAACGTTTGAGAGCAGCAGTTCTGAGGAAGCTAACAGAGTGTCTGAAAGAATTTCTACCTTGTGCTGAGTACTGTACACCCATCACCCCAAAACCTGCTTTTATATCTCTTTTGTAGCTAAAAGCTGAAGTTCAGGAAGAATGTAGTCACGATGAGGGAAAATACAGGATACGGGGGTCCTGGAGAATCACTGGGTGTGCGCACACGGAACTGGGATGTACACCAGCATATTTTGTTTTCACTGAGTTTGCACACGTGGAGCAGAGACTCACTTGGTGAAGGGTTCGCTTCCCCGCCCTGCATTAAATGAAGGGGGAGGGGTTTATTCCACTGGGTCAATGAAAAGTGGGCCCCGGTGTGACGTAAGAAGGGTTCTAAAGAAAAGGGGGCTTGGACAAAGAGGGTCGCTGGCCTTGGTTTTTGGTCTCGGTGTCTTTCCTGGGCTCTTGCCATAATAGAGGAGGCCCAGAGACCCTCTGGGAATCTATCCCGCGAGCCCTTTCCCTGACTTTAATTTTTGCGACTAATAAAGGACGAATTTAGACGCTGTACACCTGAACACGTGTCCCCTCAACAGTACTATACTCAAGGTTACCCGCTTATTAACATCAACCCGCATACTTGCTAACATTAAAGGAGCATTCGTTATCTGTTAGATGCTGTGCTGGCTGTGGGAGATACTTCAGTTTTCTGGATTTTCACCAGCTAGGGAATGTATCTGGGCTTTGAACTCAGACTTCTTCTGATTTATTTATTTATTTATTTTAAATAAAATGAAATCACAGTGCCTACCATCCTTCAAGAATTATTCCAGGGGCTGGGTAATGGTGAACGCAGCAGAGTGCAGATGTTACAGTGCACAAGAAGCCTGGTTCTAGGCTCCTGCATGGGGCAGAAACTTCCTGAGTGGTGAAGCATGGCTACAGGTGTCTCTCCTGCTCTTTCCCTATCTCCTCCTTTCCTGTTGATTTCTTTCAGTCTCTATTCAATAAACAAACATTAAAAAAATATTATTTAGTTCACTGGTTGATAATCATCTTTTGTTTTGTTCTTAATCCTTTGTCCCTGTTGGCTAAGTGGACATTTCCTGTTCTCTTTTGTTTCTTTCTTCCTGTTGAGTCTTGGAAGACCTCCCTACCCATTGGCTCTTCTGACCTGTTAGTGGTGCATTCTAGTGCCAGGTGCCTTCTAGCAGATTTACGACTCTCTGGACAGTGTATAAAGGCCCCACATATACCGCTAGCTAAACCCTCCCTGTAAACTTGTCGGGTTCTACAGGTGTGAATCACAGCAGTGGAATTCTCTAAAATATGCTAATTTCAAATTTTTAATGTCAATTCTGGTCAATTCAACTCTCAACTCTCTTACTGGTTTCATTCTGATACTTTTTTTTTTTTTTTTTGCCTCTAGGGTTATTGCTGGGGCTCAGTGCCTGTACCATGAACCCACTGCTCCTGGAGGCCACTTTCCCCCCATTTTTGTTGCCCTGGTTGTCCTTGTTGTTGTTGTGATTGTTGCTGTTTCTGTTGTTGGATAGGACAGAGAGAAATGGAGAGAGGAGGGGAAGACAGAGAGGGGAGAGAAAGACAGACACCAGCAGACCTGCTTCACTTGTGAAGAGTGACTACCCTGCAGGTGGGGAGGGGGTGGGGTGGGGGTGAGGAGTGGGGTGGGGGCTGGAACTGGGATCCTCACTCTGGTCCTGTGCCACGCATGCTTAACCCTCTGTGCTACCTCCCGCCACCATCCTCCTTCTGATACTTGTAAAAAACTATTTTACAATTCTATTTATTAATTATTATTAAAAATATTATTTATTTATTAATGAGAGGAGACTGAAAGGACCAGACATCATTCTGGTACACGTGCTGCAGGGGAGGGGACCCAGAACCTCATGCTTGAGAGTCTCACCCTTAACCCACTGCGCCACCTCCTGGACCACCTACTTTTCTTGTTGTTGTTGCACTGGGGACTTGTGTATCCAAGGTTCCACTGCTTCTAGATGGAATTTGCACTCCCTCTGTTTAAGATAGAGAAGGAGAGTGAAAGGGAGAGAAAGGAGAAAGAGACAGAGAGAGATGGGTTAAGAGAGAGATTATAGTACTGCTCTACCATATGGAGTGCTTGCCCTAGTGTTATAGGTGCTCCTGTGTGGTGCCAGGGCTTGAACCCAGGGGTTTCATGCATGCAAGGTGTACACTCCACTGGGTGAGCTATCTCCTGACTCTTGCATTCACAATATCCAGAGCCTCTGTGACCACTGCATGCAGGTAGAGCTAAGCTTACATTCTGTGGTTATGAGTAGGAATGTTCCAAGCTTCCCCAGTTTCAGAACCCATTTTCCTCAGGTGGAAGATAGAGTATGTTGTCCATCCTCCCTTCGGAGGATGGAACCTTCTTTACCGTGGTTGATCCATGTTGAGGCCAAGGTCCTATGGGGGCCTACGAAGGGGTCTATTGTGTTGTTCCTGATAGAGATGACAAATAACAATGGAGACTAGGATTTATTTGAGGTCTAGGCCCATCTTGTCTGTTTGGGAATCTCAGGACTCCATGACTAGGGCCCCAGCTTATGGGGTAGCCTGATGGTGAGAATTTTTTTTTTTGAAAAAATTATCCTTATTTGTCTATTGGATAGAGACATCCAGAAATCAAGAGGGAAGGGGGTAACAGAGAGGAAGAGAGACAGAAAGACACCTACAGCCCTGTTTCATCACTTTCAAAGGTTTCCCCCTGTAGGTGGGGACCAGGGACTGGAACCTGGGTCCTTGCGTAACCTGTGTGCTCAACCAGGTGTGCCACCACCCGGCCCCTGGAGGAAGCTTGAGTGCTGTTGGATTTCTCTCTCTCTCTGTCTGTCTGAATGCAAAAAAGATGGTCTAGGGTTGTTTGTGCAGGTGTGAAGTCAAGGTTCCACAACAACTACAAAAAAAGCCAAAACAAAACCAAAAAAATGGAAGTAAAAAAAAAAGTCAGCAAATCAAAATCACTACATGGATTCATTATGAGAAAATATACCTTACAGACTGGCTAGGTAAGGCTTTATATTTGATATACCCACCCCTCACCCCCCTGCAACAAATGAAATAAAATGAAACATTCTAAAAAAATAGTCTAATGATCAAATGGGAAGACAAGAGAAAAGATCAGCAGGA
This sequence comes from Erinaceus europaeus, assembly GCF_950295315.1. Classification (NCBI taxonomy): domain Eukaryota; kingdom Metazoa; phylum Chordata; class Mammalia; order Eulipotyphla; family Erinaceidae; genus Erinaceus; species Erinaceus europaeus. The sequence goes on from NC_080178.1 coordinate 7,865,859, forward strand.
ATTTCATTTGAGACTAAAACAATGCAGTCATTGGACTGGGAAGATTGCATCATGCTTGTGCAAACAATTTTCATGGCTGAGGCCCTGAGGTCCCAGGTTCAATCCCCAACACTACCGTAAGCCAGAGCTGAGCAGTGCTCTGGTCTCTGTTTCTCTATGTATTTTTCTTTCTTCTTATTTTTTATTTCATTTTTTTCTTTCTTTTTAAAAATTTATTTAAGAAAGGAGACATTAACAAAACTGTAGGATAGGAGGGGTATAACTCCACATAATTCTTACCACCTGATCTCCATATCCCATCCCCTCCCCTGATAGCTTTCCCATTCTCTGTCCCTCTGGGAGTATGGACCCAGGGTCATTGTGGGTCTATGTATTTTTCTTCATTAAAACAAATACCTAGATAATAAAAAATGTAGTCATGGATATAAAAATGTAGGACTTGGAGTTAACATATTTGAGCTGGGTTGATATTGCTATAGTCCTCCTGCATAGAAAATCAGAGTAGTTTATGAAAAATGATTGAAAAGATATCTGAAAGATATGTTTCCCAGGTTAGCTATGCTTCTAAACATTATTAAGGGGGCTGGATGGTAGAGCATCTGGTTAAGCACACAAGATACTAAGCTCAAGGATCTGCACAAGGATCCAGGTTCAAACCCCCACTCCCCACCTGAAGGGAGGAGGACACTTCACAAGCTGCAAAGCAGGTCTGCAGGTGTCTATCTTTCTCTCTCCCTCTCTGTCTCCCCCTCCTCTCTCAATTTTTCTCTGTCCTGTCCCATAAACTCAAAAAAAATGGCCACCACCAGCGGTGGATTCTGAATGCCAGCACCGAGCCCCAATGATAGCCCTGGAGGCCAAAAATAAACACAAGCAACATTATTAAGGTTGAAGAACAACATTTGAGAAGACAAAGCTTCTATTGTAGAGTAAGAGCTATATTCCTGTTAGTACAGACATCAGATTAATATACAAAAACATTCACAGCACTGATCTCACATTTTTTTTTTCTTATAGGAATGGTGATGTCTCTCAACTGTTTGCTCTAGTAAATGTCAAAGGGCTGGTTTTGTTAAGCTTTCCCTATGTGTCAAGGGTTCTGGTTTCTGATATTTGATTCTTTGGACAAGAGAAACATAAAAGGAATTTGATCACTCAAAGACTCTTCCATCACTCTCACCCACAGAGAAGAATTCTGCTTTTTGTGCTCAGTTTCTGAACTTCTCTTTAAACTGGGACGAACAGACAAAGCTTAAGAAGCTAGTAAGGCTGGGTTGGATTACATTGTGCATTCAGAGCAATACTGGTAGAAGAGAAGTAAAATATTCTGGTGGGTATAAAAGACAGGAGCCAAGATGGCAACTTGGAAGATGAGGCTGGCACCCTGAGATTCTCTGGATAGGGTTCCAGATGCTAACATGATGCCGACCAGACTTCCCTGGACAGACAGCCCCACCAATGTGTCCTGGAGCTCTGCTTTCCCAGAGCCCTTCCCCATTAGGGAAATAAAGAGACAGGCTGGGAGTATGGATTGACCTGTCAATGCCCATGTTCAGCAGGGACGCAATTACAGAAGCCAGACCTTTCACCTTCTGCACCCCACAATGACCTTGGGTCCATACCCCCAGAGGGTTAAAGAATAGGAAAGCTTCACAGGAGGTGAAGCAGGTCTGCAGGTGTCTGTCTTTCTCCCCCCCCTGTCTTTCCCTCCTCTCTCCATTTCTCTCTGTCCTATCCAATAACAACATCATCAACAACAATAATAACCACAACAATCAAACAAGGACAACAAAAGGAAATATATAAATATCAAAATTAAAAAAAAAAGAATAGGAAAGCTATCAGGGGAGGGGAAGGGATATAGAGTTCTGGTGATGGGAATTGTGTGGAGTTGTACCCCTCTTATCCTATGGTTTAGTCAATGTTTCCTTTTTATAAATAAAAATAAATAAATAAAAAGACAGGAGCCAGAAGGGCCTTGGTGTTTGCTTCTGCCTCCTTGATTGATTCTCCTTTTCTCCTGAATGTCACTGGTCTTGACATGCTGGGTTTTTTTTTTTGTTATTATTATTATTATTTTTTAATTTTATTAGCACTAGGGTTAACACTGGGGCTCAGTGCCTGCAAGAAGAATCCATTGTTTCTGGTGGATTTTTTCTCTTTTCTCCTTTCTCTCCTCTTGTTTTCTTGTTGATTTACAAAATTATAGATAATAGGGGCATAATCCCATACAGTTCCCACCACCAGAGTTCTGTGTCCCCATCCCCTCCATTGGAAACTTCAGTAGTTCTCCCAAGGTCACCAACATGGGCTGATCTATATCTATGTATCTATATCTATGTATCTATGTATCTATGTATCTATGTATCTATCTATCTATCTATCTATCTATCTATCTATCTATCTATCTCTTTTCCCCATTCTTTCCCCAATGGTCATGCCTTCTCTTTCTTTCTAATTCACCTCTATACCTATTACTACTTTTGGGTGTCTTTCCTCCTTTCTTCTTCTCTCTCAGATCAGCAAAACTGTGCCTGGCTTCCTCTGGTGTTTTCCAGAATCACTTTCCTTTCATTGATGGTATGAAAACAAGATTCCTGGTGACCAATGCTTCACATCTTGGTGGAATGGGAGTACAGAGCCCTCTGGTTTTCTTCCCCTATTGTTTACCCCACTGGGAGTATCAACCAAAATTCTTTATGGGATCAGAAGGTGGAAGGTCTGGCTACTGTAATTGCTTCTCCACTGGCAGGTGAATCCATCAATCCGTATTCCTAGCCTGTCTCTATCTTTTCCTGGTCTCCCCTTCCCTCTCCTTCCTCCCCCTCCTCTCCCCTCCTCTCCCCTCCCTTCCCCTTCTCTTCCCTCCTCTCCCCTCCCCTTCCTTCCTTTCCCCTCCCCTCCTTCCTTCGTTTCCCCTCCTCTCCGCTCCTCTCCTCTCCTCTCCTCTCCTCTCCTCTCCTCTCCTCTCCTCTCCTCTCCTCTCCTCTCTTCTTCTCTCCTCATTCTTCCCTCCCTTCCCATTCCCTTGCCATCTCCCTTTATTTCCTTTTCTCTTTCTTTCTTTGATAGAAACAGGGAGAAATTTAGAGGGAAGGAGGAGACAGGAGAGAGAGAGAGAGAGAGAGAGAGAGAGAGGCCTACAGTACTGTTTCACTGCTTGTGAAGCTTTCCCCCCTCATGTGAGGACCCAGGACTTGAACGGGGTTTCCTTAACACATAGTATCATGTGTACTCTACTGATTAGGCCACTTCTGTCTCCTTTGCTAATCATTTTTTTTTAAAATCCTCATGTGTCAGTGTAGAAAAGGATTTGTTGCTTTACACTTTTGGGGAATGCAATTCTCTGTCACATTGGGTCAAATAATGTCAGGGTTGAAAACATTTTTTTTTCCCATTATCAGGAACATAGATAAGGCAGCTTAATATTCTTCCTGCATAGAGAAATCTAAAGTTTTATAATAAAAGCATCTTGCGTCTACATCAAATGAGGAAACCCTTTACCTCTGCTGCCTCATTTGACTCTAATATCCCATATCATTGTCAGACTGTATTATTTTCCTGATTTGAGAGGTGAGAAAACTAGCTCAGAGGGAGTGACTTGTCCAAGGTAGTGTATCCATGAAGAGGCTTGTGAGGGGTTCAAATCCAGGTCTGTGCCGTTTGATATTTAAGTACTCTGTGCTAGGCTCAGTGACATGCAGAGAGGTAGAATAGAGGGCCCTATTATCCAGAGTTTTGTTGGGAAGTAAAATAGCCATTTACACTGGAAACATCAAGGCTGGACCCAAGTCATATGATGTCAAGGGATCTATGTTTAAGTCATATTAGAGGACCAGTCATCTGCAGGACCCTTGGAGCCTATTAATTTTTACTCAGCTGTACTCAACAACCAACCAGAAGAGATACTCCCCACCCCAGATAACTCCTTTGCTTAACAGTCATCAAATGATGCCCTATTTCCTTCTTTGGGGGCAAGAAAGATTGCTTACCTGGTAGGTATCATCTAATGCTTGGGAGGAAGCTATTTGGAAGAAAGGTGACTAGGCAGAGTTAGAGTCAGGATAAAAGTGATCTTTTGGGGTGGGAGCAGGAAGTGGGGCAGTTGGTTGAACACACATGTCATCATGCTCAAGGGCCTGGATTCAAGTCCCTGGTCCCCAGCTACAGGGGGAAGCTTCTTGAGTAGTGAAGCAGGGCTGTAGGCATCTCTCTTCCTTTTCCTGCTCCATCTCCCCCTTCTGTCTCAATTTCTTTCTGTCCTATCCAATAAATGAATAATAATAATAATTAATAAAAAGTGACTTTTGATCACAACTTCAGTGGGACTGTGAGCTCCTCAAGGAAAGAGACTGGGCCATTCACATCTGTTTTGCCCACAGTGTGGTCCAGAGTAACTACCTAGTAATTTTGCCTGTCACCACTATAGATAGTTTTCTGAGGATAAAGGCCAGAGCAGTGAGTGGGGTTATTGAATCCACCCCAGCAGAGGAAGGTCTCATTGTGTTCTTGATAAATTAGATATTGTTGAGACTTTATTTTGTAGGACTGTAGAGTGGTTTAAAGACTCAAGAGACAAAAAAAAGTCCTGTTTCATGCTGGAGGTATGGATTGACCCTACCAACACCCATGTCCAGCAGAGAAGCAATTACAGAAGCCAAACATTCCACCTTCTGTACCCTATAAAGAATTTTTGGTTCATACTCCTAGAGGGATAAAGAATAGGGAAGTTTCCAATGGAGAGGATGGGACATGGAACTCTGGTGGTGGGAACTATATGGAAGTGTACCCCTGTTATCTTACAATTTTGTTAATTATTACTAAATCACTATTAAATCATAATTATATAGATATGTCTTTTCTTAACTTTATTCTCAGTGAAAAGTTAAAAAAAAAAACAAGTTTTTTTTTTTTGTTCCACACTCCCAGAGGGGAAGATGACCAGAGGGCTCTGAACTCCAATTCCATCAGGACCCAGAGAGAGAAGCCTTAAGCAAGCAAACAAACAAACTAAAAGGAAGGACATTCTGAAGTAGTAATAGGTGTAGGTGTGACTTAGAAATGAAGAGACAGAGACGGCAAAGGGGCCGAGTGGTGGCACACCTGGTTGAGTGCACATGTTACAGTACACAGGGAGCCGGTGCCCACCTGCAGGGGGAAAGCTTCATGAGTGGCGAAGCAGGGCTACAGGTGTCTCTCTGTCTCTTTCCCTTTCTATCTCCCCCCTTCCTCTCAATTTCTGGCTGTCTGTATCCAAATAAATAAATAAATAAAGATAATAAAAAATAAAAAAAGGAAAAGAAAATCACATTATAAAAAAAAATAAAGGAAGAGAAGCAGTTAAAGGAAGAAATGAAGAAAAGGCAGGAACATAGGAAAAAAAGGGGGTCATATATATATATATATATATATATATATATTTATAGAAATAACAGTCAATCCGGCTCTGTGACCTTGGGAGAACTACTGTAGTTTCCAGCCGAGGGAATGGGGACACAGAACTCTGGTGGTGGGAATGGTGGAATTATACCTCCGTCATCTCATAATTTTGTAAACCGATATTAAACCACTAATAAGATACAAAGCTTCATGAAACCTTTCCTCACTGGCCCCTCACTTTCCACCTGAACTTGTCCCTTTAGCCCACACACTTGAGATTTCTCTGTAGCTTCTGCCTACCCTCTGGGGCAGGGTTACCATGATTTATTATCTTCTTGCCTTTGCTGTCTGAGTGCTACAAACCTCCGTGGAGAGCTGGTCCCGTGGGTCACTCACAAGGTCTCAGAGGCACAGAGGTGGCATCTAAGCCATTTCATAGCCAGTGACAGTTCCTGTTTCTTCCCTTTCCAGCCAGGCTGCTGGTGGGTTGCTACCTTTATTCTCTCCTTGGTTCTGAGAAGCTGTGATCCTGAGTTTTTTCAGGGCCCTGGTCCACAAAGAGACTCAACCATCTATATTTGCCACCAGTCCCAAGATTCTGAGCAGGGTGGGCCTGCCTGCCTTCTGTCCAGTGCAGAGACAGAGAAATAGCAAGGGGGCAGGTGAGTGACTTTTTCAGAGATTCCCCAAGCCCTGATTGTGGACTGTCTAGCTCTCATTTTTTTTTCTTTTTTAAAAAATATTTATTTATTTTCCCTTTTTTGTTGCCCTTGTTGTTTTTCATTGTCGTAGTTATTATTATTGTTGTTGCTATTGATGGCATTGTTGTTGGATAGGACAGAGAGAAATGGAGAGAGGAGGGGAAGACAGAGAGGGGGAGAGAAAGACAGACACCTACAGACCTGCTTCACCACCTGTGAAGCGACCCCTCTGTAGGCGGGGAGCCAGAGGCTCAAACTGGGATCCTTACACCAGTCCTTACGCTTTGGGCCATGTGCCCTTAACCCCCTGCGCTACTGCTGGGTCCCCTGCGATTTTCTCTCTCTTTTTTTTTTTAAGTGAAGGAACAGAGGGTTCAGTGGACTGGAACTGATTTGCATAACCTATAGACTCTGAGTGTTAGGGGATGTTTGTGAGGTGTCTTAGTTTCTCTTCATCTCGACTTGCTGCTCTTAGTAAACTCCAAGTTCTAAACAAAATAGAATTTCTTGTGATTCAAATGCAATTTCAAGCCCATTCCCAGGGTCCCACTGAGATTTCCATTTCCAAAGCTTCCCTTTTTCCTGAAATCCTGCAGTCATCACATAGTCCATAAGCCATGGCAGCAGAGATAATAAGACCTTCCCAGAGTGTCCTTTTGAAGTTTGCAAAGAGTCTGCACCACCACCATCTTACTACCCCACAGCATCCTGGGACTCAGGAAGTGCTAGTGTGATACCTGCTTGGAGAGTAGGGGAGGGAAATTCAAAAAGTTTTATTCTTCTTTCTTTCTCTCTATTTCTCCCCCCCACCCCACTTTGCCTCCAGGGTTATCACTGGGGCTCGGTGCCTGCACTATGAATCCACTGCTCCTGTCAGCCATATTTTTTCTGTTGTGGCTGTTGTTGCTGGATAGGACATCGAGAAATTGAGAGAGGAGGGGATGACAGAGGGGGGAGAGAAAGATAGACACCTGCAGACTTGCTTCACTGCTTGTGAGGCGACCCTCCTGCAGGTGGGGAGCTGCGGGCTTGAACCAGGATCCCTGTGCTTTGTACTATGTGCACTTAACCTGTTGCGCTACTGCCGGGCCCCCAGAGTTTTAATTCTTGACTAGTTTTCTTTCTCCAATCGTGGGCTCTCCAGCAGACCTAAAGGCTGGGGCCTCTGGCTTCCATATGATTGAAGAGGACCTCCATTTCTTTCTCCCATGCTTCTATTTCCCATTTGTTCCCTTTATGAGAAGACTGTATGTGAATAACTTTGAGGGGGCAGGTCATGCCTACTTGGAATCAGAAAGCACTCAGCTTGGGCTGTGGAGGTAGCACAGTGGCTATCCAAAAAGACTGTTATGCTTGAGGCACCAAAGGCCCATGTTCAATTCCCAACACTACCATAAACCAGCGTTGAACAGTACTCTGGTTAAAAAACAAAAACAAAAACCAGCCAACACATACACACACACACACACACACACACACACACACACACACACACACACACACCCCACCCAGATAATTCATCAGATTTAGATGTTGTGGTGGAAAGATAGTGGATTCTGGCATCAGGATGCCCTGTACTCTGATCTGGACTTACCTCTTACTAGCTGGTCAGAGCCACACTTGGGAAAGCCCTTTAATACTTGGTCCTCTCTTCTTTCCTTTATGGACAATTGACGTGAAGAAACCTAGTACTTGGTGGAGAGGAGTTTGAGCTGATACAGTACATCTCTCTCCTCCTTCTCCTTCATCTATAGAGGCAGAGAGACAGAGAAGCAGAGAGATAAAGAGTGACAGAGATCACAACACTGAAACCTCCTTCAATGAGGTGGAGGCAGGGCTTGAACCTGGGTTACATACATGGTGAAACAGCACACTACCCAAGTGAGCTATTTCGGGGGTCCTTGCTACAGTGCATTTTCTTAGGAGATTTACAGTTCAATCCAGTAGCACAGAAAGGGGAGATTCCATATGCAACAGTCAGCCAGCCTGCCTCCTACCTGAGAACAATGGGAGAGATCCAAGCCTTGCTAGCCTCTTCAGTCTTGAAGCCATTAGGCGGGAGGGCTGCATGGACTTTCGCAGCTCGACTGGATGGCCCTCTGTAAGCATTGTGTGAGCATCCCCCAATCCCCGGAAGCAGAGAGCTGGAAGTGGAAAGGAGGCAGCACTTTGGGTCAGCCCAGTACTGGGAGCTTGTTTGCAGACCTTTATCCTATCATTCTGTTCGATGCGTGCAGACTCTGCTGAGTCCTGCAGAGTGAGTGAGGAGTGGACAGGCACTGCCTTGGGCCATCTTGCTTTGGTGCATGTGTATACACCTGCAAACAAGTCCTAAACAAATCAGTGGGCCGATAGCTCACTTGGATAGCGTACTTCTTTGACACATGAGTAACTCAGGTGAGAACCCAGTGCCCACAGCCCCGGGGGAAGCTTTGGTGCTGTGGTCTCTTTCACATTCTTTTTCTGCTTCTGGGTCTCTGTCTAAAAACAAACAAACAAAATAAAAACAAGCCATATATATATATATGTATATATATATATATATATATATATATATGTATATATATATTTTTTTGCCTCAGGGTTATTTCTGGGGCTCAATGCCTGCACCATGAGTCCACTGCTCCTGGAGGCCATTTTTTCCCCATTTTGTTGCCCTTGTTGTAGCCTTGTTGTGGTTACTCTTGTTGTTGTTGATGTCGTTCATTGTTGGATAGGACAGAGAGAAGTGGAGAGAGGAGGGGAAGACAGAGAGGGGGAGAGAAAGATAGACACCTGCAGAGCTGCTTCACCACCTGTGAAGCGACTCCCCTGCAGATGGGGAGCCGGGGGCTTGAACTGGGATCTTTACATCGGTCCTTGCACTTTGTGCCACATGCGCTTAACCCGCTGCACTACTGCCCAACCCCCACCAAATATCTTTTTTAAAGTGATTTAATAATGATCAACAGGATTGTAAGGTAACAGGTGTGTAATTCCATACAGTTTCTACCACCAGAGTTCTGTATCCTATCCCCTCCATTGGAAGCTTCCCTATTCCTTATCCCTCTGGGAGTGTGGACCAAAATTCTTTATGGGGTGCAGAAGGTAGGAGTTCTGGCTTCTGTAATTGCTTCTCTGCTGGATGTGGATGTTGGCAGGTGGATCCACACCTCCAGTCTGTTTCTTTTCCTAGTGGGGAAGGGCTCTGGAGAGGTGGGGTTGCAGGATGCATTGGTGAGGTTGTCTGCCCAAGGAGGTTAGGATAGAATCAGAGTAGCATCTGCAACTTAGTGGCTGAAAGGTCACCAAAATATAAAGCAGAAAAAAATTGTTCAATAAACAGGAACCCAAAGGTAGGAATAGAGCAGATAAAATTAAGGGTCTTTGGGTAGGAAGAAGCTAGGAAGCCTAATATAGGCATGTTCCAAGGGGCCCATGACTTTAGTAATTTTCACCTGAGCCTGATAGCTAACATGCAGATAGGCTAAAAATGTTGTCTGAGAAGATGGTGTCAGAGTTGAGAATAGGCCTAGAAATCTGGATTAGGGCAGAGAGTAGCTCCCAAATATGAGGAAAGTATATAAATACCATCGACTGTTACCCCCCCATTGATCTGACCCAGGGCCCATATCTATTCCTATTTAGTACAGGAGCCTATGTGACCTCTGAGTTCCTGTCAGTCTGAACTCACAGTCCATGGTCACAGCTGGGAACAGTCTAGGCTACAGTCATTTCAGAAACAAGCCAAATAATTACCTAGCAGATGACAAGGAGGCAGTGTCAAACAATAAGACAAGACAGACATCATGGAGTGATGGGTGTTGGAGTTTCAGACAGGTGATCAGAAAGGCCCTCTCTGGCCCCACGTCCTCATGCAGGAGGAAGACAGAAGTGAACCACAATTACAGGACCCTGACTTGCACTTCTTGTCTCCTCTGACCTTTTGTCCAGTTCCGCAAATGTGTGCATTACACTCCTCACTTGCTGATGGGAAAATGGAAACCTGTCGAGATGGAGTGGCTTCCCCCCACATTACAGACGGTTCTTGTGACTCCAAAGGCAAACTCAACCCCTCTGATTCTACAGATGGGCTGTGAACTCAGGGCTGTGTCACAGCACTCTGTGCCACTGCCCAGAGAACATAAGCAGAATCACCCGGTATGTTAGGACAAAGTGGAGCCAGAGGGCAGGGCTCACTCACTGAAGCTTGGCGGTGATGTTCTGAAATCCTTGCCCGGATCTTAGTTAAGTTCATTTCCCAACTCCTTTGCTCTCTGGGGACGACGATACTCTCAGAAGCCAAGCAGAGTGAACCAAAATGGAGAGAAATCCAGTCTCTCTCACTTGCGCTGTACCCACCCACAAATTGCCTCTAGGAAGCACATTTTAATCTCCCTGTTAGGCTCCCCATTTTTTTCCCCATGTCTATTAAGGGAAAATTCTTAGCTGTTGGAGGATCATCTTTTGAGGGCAGTAAATGAGGTCAATGCCTGCATGGCCTCAATTCTTGATTTTTTTTTGTCTTATGTGACCCTTTCCTCTATTCTCTCCACCTGGGAAGGAAGCTGGTGCTGTAACCCCTCAGGTCATAGAAGATTCCTTCAGTTTTGTGCTCTGAGATGCAGAGAAATGAGCCTCCCGTCCCCAGGCTGGCAGTCAGGGGCGAAAATGTGACAGTGGGTGTGAGGATACTTAGGCTTTTGTGTCAGATGAACCAGGATTTCTATGCCATCTCTGCTCCATCTTTACTTTTTGATCTTCTGATCTGGTGCAAGTTACTTAGGATTTCTAAGCTCTCCCCTCCCCCCAGCCAGTTAAGTGAGACTCAGTGCCAAACATACTTCTATGAAGAGTAGGTCTCAGGAGCATAGTATCACTGGAAGAATTAAGTGAAATAATCCAAGCCCAGCAATTCTGGTCTGGTCCATGGGAGGAAATCAATATTCTCTTTTTCCCTCTCTCTCCCTCCCCGCTCTCTTTTTCCTCCCTCTCCCTCCCTCCAGAGTTATCTCTGGGGCTCAGTGCGGGCACTATGAATCCACTACTCTTGGTGGCCAATTCTTTTCATTTTATTGAATAGGACAGAGAGAAATTGAAAGAGGAGGGGGAGTTAGAGAGGGAGAGAGAAAGACACCTCTAGACCTGCTTTACCGCTTGTGAAGTGAAACCCCCTGAAGGTGGGGAGTTGGGGGCTCAAACCCAGATCCTTAAATAAGTCCTTGTGCTATGTACTTTGTGCATTTAACCTTGCATGCCACTGCCTGGCTCCCAAATCAATAAATCTTTTTTAAAAAAGAACTAAAAGCTGATTTTTGATGACAATTATCAGCACCCGGGAGAAAATACTTCCCCAGGTTCTGACATCCTCTCTCTAGTAAGACAGAAGTGACATGATTGGAAGGCAGTGCCTGCTCTGAATGAGGATGCCACCCCCACCCACCTGCCACTAGCTCCAGACACACCCCGTGACCTGGCACTGAGCCTGTCTCCTCTTCCCAATGCCAGCCTGCACCCTGGACTCTCAGGGCAGCTGCCTTGTGTTCTCTTTTTCTTAAGCTTGTAGGAACGAAAGAAGGGAAAATTTCCCCTAGTGAAGATGAGACTATTAAGCTTGTGTCCCAGGTAGAAAGGCAGGTTAAGATGAAGCAAGAGAAGAGAGTCGGGCGGTAGCGCAGCGGGTTAAGCGCATGTGGCGCAAAGCGCAAGGACCCAAATGAGGATCCCGGTTCAAGTCCCGGGCTCCCCACCTGCAGGGGAGTCGCTTCACAGGCGGTGAAGCAGGTCTGTAGGTGTCTACCTTTCTCTCCCCCTCTCTTTCTTCCCCTCCTCTCTCCATTTCTCTCTGTCCTATTTGACAATGAAGACAGACAACAATAATTACTATAACAATAAAACAACAAGGGCAACAAAAAAGGAATAAATAAATAAAAAGATGTAGCAAGAGTTGGTTAACAACTCATGGGCTATCAGAGCAAGTCAACTGTAGAGCCAGCACAGGAGCCCAGATCTGTTTGACTTTGAACTTCGTGCTCCTAAAGAGAAAGAACATTTCAACAAACTGTATAGGTGGGGGTGGGGGGCGGGAAGAGCCAACTGATGGTGCATCTGGTAGACCTCACATGTTAAGATGCTCAAGGACCTGGGTGGTTGGGTGGTGGTGCACTGCTTAAGTGCACACATTACCATGCTTAAGGATCCAGGTTAGAGCCTCAGCTCCCCGTCCTGCAAGGAGGACACTTCATGAGCAGTGCTGCAGGTGAAGTCGTTCTTTCTCTATCCTCTATCTACCCCTCTCCATTTCTCTCTGTATTAGCCAATAAAAAATAATAGAAAAAAGAAAAAGGAAAAAAAAAAAAGGCCGCTGGGAGCAGTAGATTTGTAGTGCTGACAGTGAGCCCCAGTGTGATACCCCTGGTGACAGAAAAAAGAAAAAAAATGTGCATGGATCCTGCTTCAAGCCCCCAGTCTCTACCTGTAGGGGGAAGATTTATGAGCAGTGAAACTTTACTGCAAACATCTCTCTTTCTCCCACCCTCTCTATCTCCCCCTTCCCTCTCACTTTCTATCTCTAAAATATTTTTATTTATTTATTATTGGATAGAGACAGAGATAAATTGAGAAGGGAGAAGAGAGAGAGAGGGAAAGAGACAGAGAGACACGTACAGCTCTGCTTTACCATTGGTGGGGGTCACTTTCTATCTCTATTCAAAATAAATAAGACAAAGAAGAAAAAGTTTTAAAAAGATAGGAACTTAAAGAAAACTATACTTGGAAGTCCATCTAGAACATAGCAAGTCAAATCGGCCTTCCACAGCGGCTATGGGCCCCAAGTCTCTCTTGCTGTTAGGGCAGCTCGGAGGGTGAGGTCTCTTCCTAGCCTGATACATTAGAAGCTAAACTACAAGGGGGAAAATGTGCAGGAATTGGGCCTGACCTTTCCTGGAGCCAAGAGAAGCATGAAGCCTCTGGGACAGTAGCCAGGAAGCCAGTGTTTACAGACTGCCCATTCCCGGGGACACAAGGGTGCAGCATGGGGAAGATCCACACAAGAATCCAGAAGACTCTGACCCTTTCTCCGACTTCGTATCTCTACAGACTCTCGCCACCAAGAGATCATGAAATGTTAAGGCCCGTGGGGAAGTGCTTAATTAATTTGAGGGAATGAACAAGGGTTGTAACCTTGGCAAGCCGGGATTCAAATTCCGATCCAGGCATCTGTGACCACAGGCAAAAAAAAAAAAAAAAAAAAAAAAAAAAAGTTTTCCTGTTTCTTCAAGGGGTCAGAGGTCTTGGAATAATTTGCCCAAGATGAAAAGAACCAGCTTGTAGTTGTTTAACAAACTCTTTCAAGACAATGGTGATTAGCTCAGAAATGTGCGGTGTGAAGGCTCAGCCAGGGCGACTCGCTGGGGGCTGGAGGTCAGTGTCTCAGGTGTGCATTCACCTGGCTGGCACGTGGGAGCTTAGCTGAGGCTGAGGGGTGGGGGCCCCTGTGGGTTCCTCATGTCATGGTGTCCGGCTTCCCAGATGCAGGACAAGGAAATAGGAACTGACCTTTATATATATATAATTTTTACTTATATACTTTTTCTGTTTTTTTCTCCTTTATTGGGGGATTAACATTTTACATTTGACGGTAAATACAATAGTTTGTACATGCATAACATTTCTCAGTTTTCCACATAACAATACAAACCCCACTAGGTCCTCTGTCATCCTTTTCCAGGATCTGTTTTCTCCTCCCTGCCACCCCAGAATCTTTTACTTTGGTGCTATACACCAAACCCAGTCCGAGTTCTGCTTTGTGTTTTCTTATTTTTCAACTTCCTTACTATTATTATTATTACTATTATTATTTACCAGAGTTCTGATCAGCTCTGGCATATGGTGGTGCAGGGGATTGAACCTGGGATGTTGGAGCCTCAGGAATGAGAGTCTCTTTGCATGACCATTATGCTATCTACCCCCACTCTTATTATTATTATTAATGGTGAACAAGATTGTGGGATAAAAGGGGTACAGCTCCACACAATTTCCACCACCAGAGTTCCATATCCCCTCCCCATCCATTGGAAGTTTTCCTATTCTTTATCCCTTTGGAAGTATGGACCAAAGATCTTCATGGGTGCAGAAGGTAGAAGGTCTGGCTTCTATAATTGCTTCTTTGATGGACATGGGCCAATGCAGGTTGACCCATACCCTCAGCCTGTCTCTATCTTCCCCTAGGGGGGCAGGGCTCTGGGGAGGTGGGGTTCCAGGACTCAATGGTGAAGTTGTCTGCCCAGGGAAGTCAGGTTGGCATCACAGTGGCATCTGCAACTAGTGGTTGAAAAGCATTAAGATATAAAGCAGAACAAGTCGTTTAATAATCAGGGAGGTAAATTATCTTTATGGTAAAGTGCATATCCTTGAAGTTCTCCAAATGCGCAATGTTCTAAATAGTGCTTGGAATTATGTACCTGTTCGGTCTCTCTACTTCCCTGCCTCTTAGCTCATAACTGATACTTGCTTTCCAGGTTCCCACATGAGACACTCCTCCTGCCATGATGAAATCTTTGGTTTATCAAGACGGGTTGAGATTTCTCACAAGGCCCTCCCCTCACATTTTTTTTTTTGATACTCACCCAACGCTTTTTTTTTTTAAAAGTACTTTTATTATCTTTATTTACTTATTGAATAGAGACAGCTAGAAAATAAGAAGGAGGGAGGAGAGAGAAAGAGAGACAGAGAGACACCTGCAGCCCTTCTTTACCACTCATGAAGCTTTCCCCCTGAAGGGAAAAGGGGGGCCAGGGACTTGAACCTGGGTCCTTGTGCACTATAACATGTGTGCTCAACCAGGTGTACCACTACCTGGCCCCTTTTTCAAGTGATTTTTTTTTTATTTTTTTTTTTACCAGAGCTCTGCTCAGCTCTGGTTTATGGTGGTATGGGGAATGTACCTGGGACTTTGAAGCCTCAGGCATGAGAGTCTGTTTGCAGAACCATTATGCTATCTCCTCTGCCCACCACCCAGCACTTTTCATTTCGTCCTGAAGTCATCTATTTCCTCCTGGTCTTTGGAGACCACAAATTCTTTGAGGGTAGAGGTGGCATCTTGATTTCACTCTTCTGAAGTGGAAGGTATTTCCATTCACCATCCTTGAAGGTTCTTTTTAAGCTGTCTTTGTTGTTGTTGTTTGTTTATTGTTTTTAGTAGGCTATGTGTCTACAGAGCATTCACTCCCACACATGCAGTCCAACACCCAAAACTGGACCCAGGTCACAGAGTTCGTCATGGTGGGTTTTGCTGGGGTGCAGGAATCACGTCTGCTCTTCTTCATACTCTTCCTCATCATGTATCTGTTTACTGTGGTAGAGAACTTGGCCATCATCTTGGTGGTGGGTTTGGACCGCCGGTTACGGAGACCCATGTATTTTTTCCTGACACATTTGTCCTGCCTTGAAATCTGGTACACCACCGTCACGGTGCCCAAGATGTTGTCTGGCTTCCTTGGGGTGGATGGAGGCAAGAACATCTCCTACGCTGGCTGCCTGTCTCAGCTTTTTATTTTTACTTTCCTTGGGGCCACTGAGTGTTTCCTCCTGGCTGCCATGGCCTATGACCGCTATGTGGCCATTTGCATGCCCCTCCGATATGGCGCCTTGGTGTCCTGGGGCACATGCATTCGTCTGGCAGCTGCATGTTGGCTGGTGGGCTTCCTCACACCCATTTTGCCCATCTACCTCATGTCCCAGCTGACATTCTGTGGCCCCAATGTCATTGACCACTTCTTCTGCGATGCCTCCCCGCTGCTGGCCTTAGCCTGCTCAGATGTCTCCTTGAAGGAGACCACGGATTTCTTGGTCTCTCTGGCTGTGCTCCTGGCCTCCTCTTCTGTCATTGCTGTGTCCTATGGAAACATTGTCTGGACGCTATTGCACATCCGCTCGGCTGCCGAACGCCGGAAAGCCTTCTCCACTTGCGTGGCCCATCTGACCGTGGTGAGCCTCTTCTACGGCACTCTTTTCTTTATGTATGTCCGGACCAAAGTGGCCTCCTCCATCAACTTCAACAAGGTGGTGTCTGTCTTCTACTCCATTGTCACCCCCATGCTCAACCCCCTCATCTACAGTCTTCGGAATAAGGAGGTGAAGGGAGCGCTGGGCCGAGCCTTTTCTCTCAAGGCTTGGAAAGTTCAGTGAGGCCACAGCTGGGGAGTTAGTTTCCTTCTTTGCCTTGGCTGTTTCAAATGAGGGTGGTGGGCTGGAGAGACAGCATAACGGACAGGGCAGTGGCGCACTGGATTGAGCACACATAGTACAAGACAGCATAATGGCTATGCCAAAGACTTTAAAGCTCGAGGCTCTGAGGTACCAGGTTCAAGCCCCAGCACCACTCTAAGCCAGAGCTGAGCAGTGCTCTGGTTCCTCTCTATCTGTATGTCTCTCATTAAAACAAACAAACAAACAAACAAACAAAACAGTATGGCATGGAGCTGTGGCCTTGGTATCCAAGAGTATGGACTGCATTTGTTAAATTAAAACATGAACCTATTATAATAAGAGAAAGTTAATAAAAATGGCTTAAATTATGGAGATGTTGTTCTCCTTACTACAGGGGTTCAAGGTGAATACTTCAGCTTGGTGAGCAGCTGTGCTTAACAGTTATTGAAGAATCCAACTTTCTTCCCTTCTGTTAGGTCAATATTCCTGAGGATAGTGGAAAAGTAAGGCTTGTGGGTCAAATCCAGATCAACACTTAAGAAAAACAATCAACTCATTGGGTAGGGGAGGTTAATGGTTAGGCAAACAGACTCTAATTCCTGAGGCTCCAAGTTTCCAGGTTCAAACCCCCACGATACTGTAAGCCAGAGGGGAGCAGTGCTATGGTTAAAAAAAAAAAATCAACACATTAATTTTGATTTGTGAATGGTTTACAAAATTATAAGATTATAAGGGTATAGTTCCAGGGGTTATATGGTGGTGCACCTGGTTAAGTACATATGTTGCCTAGTGCAAAGATCTGGGTTTAAGCCTCTGCTCCCTACCTGCAGGGCATCCACTTCACAAGTGGTGAAGCCAGTCTACAGGTGTCTATCTTTCTCTTCCTCTCTATCTCCTCATCCTCTCTCAATTCCTCTTTGTCTTATCTAATAAAAATTAGAAAGAAAAAAAAAAGGCAAAAGTGACCACAGGGAGCAGTGGGTTCCTAGTGCCAGCACTGAGCCCCAGCAACAACCCTGGTGGGAAGAACAAAACAAAACAAATGAAAAAAAAAAACAAAACAAAAACCAAGGGTATAGTTCCACATTATGGTAACCACCAAAGTCTGTCAGCACTTGCTCATAATGACCTGCCATCTATGCTTTTTCTCCTTTTTATCTTTGAAGCAATTTGAAAACAAATCAAAATAAGGTCATTTTACCATACACAAACATTTAGAAGGTAGGTAAATAGTACAATGGCCACTCTGTGAAAACACTGTTGTACCTGGTCATTCAGAGTCCCAGGTTCAATCCCTATGACCATAATCCAATGTCAAACAGTGTTCTGGTAAAACCAAAACCAAAACCAAAACAAACCATAACTAAACAACAACAACAACAACAAACCACTATATGTCCTGAAATCAAGGTTTATTAAAACACAGTCTTATCTGTGGCTGTTTTAGTACCACAGCAATAGAGTTGGAGAGTTGTAACAAAGACCATGAACCGAACTCCAGTGTAGGGTCTTTCACTCACCATGGTCAGCAGCGAGTCTCATTGGGTAAGAAAGTCTCACACGAAGGAACCTCAGGATGCATGGCTATGGAGCAATAGTGGTGTCACGATCAATTAGAAAATGCAATGAATCTCTCCTCTCCGCTTCCGGATCAACTAGGAACACCAAACGAGACCACCTGGGACCGAAACAAGATGTGACTAGAATGACTTCAGGAACCCATAAAATCACTGGGGAGTGCAAACACGTGTGGCTGGTGGACAAAGAGGAGCCTAGGGAGAGATTAAGTGGCTGGTAACTGTCCGGCATTTTATCAGTTGAGCCACTACCTCCAGTCTGTTTCACCAACAAGGGGACAGCTGAAGGGAGGAGAGGACTCCCCTGAGACTCACCAAGTGCAACTCCGAGTCTCCATTGCTATTGCCCTCAGAATCTGGAGCAGCGCAGGGAGGCCCTGTGCTGACACCAGGGACAGAGAACTAACCAGGAAACTCAGGAGAAGATCTATACCTCGGTGGCCTAGCTGTGAAAGTCTCTTTGCATAACCACTGGTTTATCTCTGCCACACCCTGCTTTATCTCTTGGTCAGGAGTCAGTGATTAAGCTAAGAAGCCTACTTATAGTTTAAATTCCCTCAGGCTCCCATAGCCTACAGGGAAGAAAAAGCACAAAAGAGGCTTTTAAGCCACTGAGCTCCAACTCAGGGATTAAAATACTATTGAAAAAGCAATGAGAATCACCTGAAAACTCAACAAAATACAACCAGGATCAGAGACATTCACTGAACCACAGTTGAGCACAGACACGTGTGGTTAGTGGGTGGGGAAAAAAAAGAAGCGAGGAAGAGATTCTCAGGACTTAAAAAGTTGTACTTAGTGACTACTGGAACCAAATGGGGAGTTACCCAGTAGAGCACATGGCTGGTTGCAGAAAAGTTTAACCTGTGAACTCAGGGACAACAGGATATTGAACTACCCATATGGAAGAAACACACTTCATATCTTTTGGGAAATTATCATTTATTCATTTACTAATGACACAGAAGGGAGGTGAGGGTGATATAGAGAAAGAACTAGAACATTACTCGGTCATGTATGATTTTGGGGCCTGAACTTGGGACCTCCTGCTTATAAGCTGGGCATTCTACCTGCCACACCACCTCCCTAGTGTCTGAAGACTTTGCTACAGGTTGAAGCGATTCTTCTGCTAATCCCAGTTGGTAAGAAGCCAGCCATAGGTCACATCTAATTGTAAGGTGCTGAAAATAACCCATAGCCCAGCAGCCTGTTAGTCAGCTATAGTTGATTGTCCTGGGAAAAGAAAAGGACTCATTTTGAGAGACAACCTATCGTTTCCACTATCAGATTAACTCACCAGAACTTCCACCAGTTTCCATGTGATCCATGCACTTATCTTCATTGTATCTAAAACCTCTAATTTTAAATATTTCTCCCTCAAATGGTATTGTGAACATTGATTTAAGATGTTCTCTGTGGTAATATCAGCTCATGTTAGTAAATGTTAGTAAATGTTTTAAAGGACAGTTATAAACATTTCATTTCATTTTATTTATTTTATTTTATTTTATTTATTTATGAGAAAGATAGGAGGAGAGAGGGAGAAAGAACCAGACATCACTCTGATACATGTGCTGCCAGGGAGCAAAGTCAGGACCTCATGCTTGAGAGTCTAATTCTTTATCCACTGCACCTTATTTATTTATTTTTGGATAGAGACAGCGAAACATCGAAAGCAAGGGGGAAACAGAAAGGAAGAAAGAGAAAGTTGGTGGTAGCACAGCAGGTTAAGTGTATGTGGTACAAAGCGCAAGGACAGGCATAAAGACCCCAGTTCGAGCCCTGGCTCCCCACCTATAGGGGGGTCGCTTCACAGGCAGTGAAGCGGATTTGCAGGTGTCTATCTTTCTCTCTCCCTCCCTGTCTTCCCCTCCTCTCTCCATTTCTCTCTGTCCTATCCAACAACAGACAGAATCAACAACAGCATTAACCACAACAAGGCTACAACAACAAGGGCAACAAAAGGGGGGAAAAATGGCCTCCAGGAGCAGTGGATTCATGGTGCAGGTACCGAGCCCCAGCAATAACCCTGGAGGCAAAAAAAAAAAAAAGAGGAAGAAAGAGAGACATCTACAGCACTACTTCAATTCTTGTGAAGCTTCCCCCTATAGGAGGGGCTTGGGGCTTGAATCTGGGTTCTTGTGCATTGTAGCATGTGCACTCTTTTTTTAAATAACATTTTATTCATTTAATTTTTAAAAATTTATTTATAAAATAAAAAATAGAAAATATCAACAAAAACCATAGAATAAGAGTGGTAAAATCCCACACATTTCCCACCACTGGGGATCCATATTCCATCCCTCTCACTGGAAACTTTCCTATTCTTTTCCCCTCTGGGAGTATGGATCCAGGATCATTGTGGGATGCAGAAGGTGGAAGGTCTGGCTTCTGTAATTGCTTCTGTGCTAGACAAGGGCATTGACATGTCAATCCATACTCCCAGCCTGTCTCTCTCTTTCCCTAGTTGGGCAGGGCTCCGGAGAGATGGGGTTCCAGGATTCATTGGTGAGGTCTTCTGCCCGGGGACTTCAGATTGGCATCATGGTATCATCTGTAATTTGGTGGCTGAAAAAACATCAAGGTATAAAGAAGAACAAATTGTTTAATAATCTGGAACCTAAAGGCAAGAATATAGCAGATGAGTTTTGGGATCTCCATTTTGGAAAAAGCTAGTTGGTCCATTTTAAGTATATTCCAAGGAGCTCTACTAATTTTTGCCTGAGTCTAGTAGCTAACATGCAAGTGGGCCTGTGGAGGTTACAGCCGTTAAACTGAAACCACCTGTTCTTGTTACAGCCATTTAACTGAAACCAACTGTTACTTGTTAGAGACTGTTACACCGAAACCAAATGTTACTTGTTAGAGACTGTTAAACTGAAACCATCGGTTCCTTGTTACAGCCGTTAAACTGAAACCAACTGCTCTTGTTCCATGTGCTATAAAAAGGGGAGAGCAAGAATGTTGCTGGGTCTTTGCCTCAGACTCTCCTCTTGAGTGGAAGGGTGTCGGTGGCCCAAGCTTAAGCTTGCTAATAAAGGTTCTTGCTATTGCATGTGATTCTGGTCTTCCTTGTGTGAGATCAGGACTCAAACTTCTGGGCACAACAGGCCAAAGGTAACATGTACACTCTAATGGGTACACCAGTGTCTAGCCCCACTAGCTTTTCTTTTGATGACCATATCTAGGTTTACTTCATTGTGATAAACAGATACTTGCTATCACTCTAATCTTCATTACTTTATTGACTCTAGTTTGGTGTCCCAACATGTAGTCTATATATTCCCAGGAATGTTTCCTATGCAGTAAAGAAGAACACACATTTGACTTTTTTTTTTTTGGGGGGGAGGGTAAGGGGAGAAGATCCTGTAAGTGAAAATGCACCTGTAATTTTAAACCCAGCTGGTCTAGCTACTTGTTTTAGGCAACGTTTGCTAGTTGAAGATCTGCCTAGTGAATCTGTCCATTGGCGAATGTGGAGTGTTAAGGTCCCCTGCTCTCACTGTGTTGCCATATACTCTGTCTTTTCTTTTTATTTTTTTAATTTTTTAAATTTTTTATTTAAGAAAGGATTAGTGAACAAAAGCATAAGGTAGGAGGGGTACAACTCCACACAATTCCCACCACCCAATCCCCATAACCCACCCCCTCCCATGGTAGCTTTCCCATTCTCTATCCCTCTGGGAGCATGGACCCAGGGTCATTGTGGGTTGCAGAAGGTAGAAGGTCTGGCTTCTGTAATTGCTTCCCCGCTGATCGTGGGCGTTGACTGGTCGGTCCATACCCCCAGTCTGCCTCTCTCTTTCCCTAGTAGGGTGTGTCTCTGGGGAAGCTGAGCTCCAGGACACATTGGTGGGGTCTTCAATCCAGGGAAGCCTAGCCAGCATCCTGGTGGCATCTGGAACCTGGTGATTGAAAAGAGAGTTAACATGTGAAGCCAAACAATTTGTTGAGCAATCATGGATCCCAAGCTTGGAATAGTGGAGAGGAAGTGTTAGGGAGGTACTCACTGCAAACTCTAGTGTAATCCTGCTTTCAGGTATATATTTTGCAGTAGTTTATGGATACGTGTGCACATAAGCTCTCTCTCACAGAAACTGGTGTATATCTAGGTTATGGGACTTTGTTAGAAAGTGAACTACCTGAGATGAAATTAGAGTGTACTATTAAAGGAAAGGTCTCACCCGAGTAATGAAGCTGAAGGGTTGTCATTCCACACGTGAAGTCTCTGGATACAGTCTGAGGTGAAGCATGTTGAGATGGCAATCGTTGCTTTGGTTAGGTTGTGATCGGCGGATACAATATTATTTGGTTTGGATTGGGAGATGCATACGGGAAAGTGGGCCCTATCCAAGGGTTCCAGGACTGGGGGAAGTAGGGGCTCTATAGTGAAGATGTGAGGTTCCTGCTGTCTTAGGGTTCAAAAAGACAATCAATAGTTAATATTATCATCACATTATTTGTTAATTGGGTTAACTTTGAAAAGTCCCTTTGTTATGGTTTGCTGGACAGTACCCAGTATCTTGTATATAGCTGTGCTATTGGAAGCTTCTAATCTACTTGGTCTAGGCTTTTGAGAGAGTCCACATATCAAATACATAGCCTATATATTAAAAAGATTCAGTTTGTCTTTTGAGAAACTTTGAGACATACAATTGATTTCCCCCTCTCATATTAATTAACTACTGATTTATATGTCTACATTTTGCTAGGAGTGTACATAAACACCATTCCCACCACCAAAGGACTGTGACCCATCCCTCCCGCCCACTCCCACCCCCACTGGCCCAGGAAGCTACATGTCTACCCCTTACCACTGGGTTTTTACTTTGGTGCCCTACTTACAATTTGATCAGGTCCTGCTTTTAGTTTCCCTTTCAGATCTTCTAAGTCAGCTTCTGTTGATGAGTGGGATCATCCCATACTCATCTTTATCTTTCTGACTTAGTTCACTTAACATAATTCCTTCTAGCTCTGTCCAAGATGGGTCAGAGAAGGTGGGTTCATTGTTCTTGATAGCTGCATAGTATTCCATTGTGTCTATATACCACAGCTTTCTCAGCCACTCATCTGTTGTTGGGCACCTGGGTTGCTTCCAGGTTTTAGCTATTATGAATTGTGCTGCTATGAACATAGGAGTACACTCCTCTTTTTGGTTGGGTGTTTACTCTGTCTTTTCTTTTGATGTTCTTTGATTTTTGTTTCATAAATATTATTTTTTTCTTTATTGGGGGGGATTAATGGTTTACAGTCGACAGTAAAATTCAGCAGTTGGTACATGTATAACATTTCTCAGTTTTCCACGTAACACTCTGATCTCCCAGTTTCATAAATCTATTATGTTACTTTTATTTCTTTTGACTTTTGGATGCTAGTTATTTTAAAATTTATTTGTTGTTAATTCTTCATAATAATTAATACAAGAATACAACTGAATAAATTCTTACTAATTGTACGATTACAGTGTATAGATAGCTCCACACCACACCCACCACCAAAGTTCTGTCCCCACCCATTCATTTCTCAGAGATACCCACCATAGTTCTCGGAAGACTTAGAAACAGTTTGCTTGCTTTTGTTTTGTTTAAAATTTTTTTCCCAGCAAGTATATGTAAATCAGATCTCTAGATTTCACATATGAGTGAAACCATCTGGCGGTTGTCTTCCATCTTTTTACTTATGTCACTGGACACAATCACCTCCAGTTCCACCCATTTTATCCCAAAGAACATGATATCATCTCTTTTGATTGCAGAGTAGTATTCCATGGAATATAGAGGCCATAACTTTAGATATGAGATGGAGAGGCAGAAGACACATGGATTTGTCACTCACACAGAGCCCAGGAGCTGTATACAAGGGGACAGATGGGCATAGGCGCACACACACACACACATACACACACACACACACACACACACACACACACACACACACACACACACACACATCATGAGTCACAAGCAGATGCCAAAGGCACTTGCTAGAATACCTTTGAGAGTCACTAGCAGGAAAAAATAAGACATATGCGTGTAGCCTAGAATGTCCCTTGCTGTGACCACAGAATGCAAGCTCAGGCCTACAGGGATACAGAGGTTACACAGGCTCTTACACTGAATACAGGTCCCAGATTAAATCAATGGGGGTTTTTCAGTTGACCATATTTATATACTTTTCTCATATTTGGGAGCTACTCTCTTCCCTGATCCAGCTTTCTAGTCCTATTCCCAACTCTGACACCATCTCCCGAGACAATACCTTTAGCCCACCTGCATGTTAGCTGTCAGGCTCAGGTAAAAATTAGTGAACTCGGCATAAGGATTCCAGCTCCCCACCTGCAGGGGAGTCGCTTCACAAGAGGTGAAGCAGGTCTGCAGGTATCTGTCTTTCTCTCCCCCTCTCTGTCTTCCCCTCCTTTCTCCATTGTTCTCTGTCCTATCCAACAAGAATGACATCAATAACCACAACAATGTTAAACATTAAGGGCAACAAAAGGGAAAATAAATAAATAAAAAAAATATGAAAAAAGAATTCTAAAAAAGAAAATTAGTAAAATCATGGGCCCCCTGGAGTTACCTAAAATAGACCTGCTAGCTTTTTTCCAAAATGGAGACTTCAAATCTCATCTGCTATACTTCTGCCTTTAGGTTCCTGATTATTAAACAATTTGTTCGGCTTTATATCTTAGTTCCTTTTCAGCAACCAGGTTGTAGATGCTGCTATGATGCCAACCTGACTTCCCTGGGCAGAGGACCTCACCAATGTGTCCTGGAGCTCCACTTCCCCAGAGCCCTTCCCCACTAGGGAAAGAGAGAGGCAGGCTGGGAGTATGGATTGACCTGCCAACGCCCATGTTCAGCAGGGAAGCAATTCCAGAAGCCAGACCTTCCACTTTCTGCATCCCCATAATGACGCTGGGTCCATGTTCCTAGAGGGATAAAGAATAGGAAAGCTATCAAGGAAGGGGTTGGGATATAGAACTCTGCTAGTGGGAATTTTGTGGAATTGTATCCTTCTTATCCTGTGATCTTGTCAATATTTTTTTTATGAATAAATTCTAAAAAATAAAAAAAGATATATGGAGCAATATGACCTTGGGGTTTTAGCTGCATACTTTCTAAGCAGTATTCTCAGTAGGCAGATGGCTGGTAAATTAACTCTGCTTAGAGACCCGTCCGGCTTTGGGGAGAATTCATTTGTCTGAGAAGGCTGGGTTGAAAATGAAATTTACTGAGATATGTAACTGAAAGCACTTCATCTGGGGGCCAGGTGGTGGTACACCTATTTTACAACACAAGTTACAGTGCGCAAGGACCCAGGTTCAAGCCCCCAGACCCCACCTGCAGGAGGAAAGCTTCACAAATGGTGAAGCAGGGCTGCAGGTGTCTCTCTGCCTCTCTCCCTCTCTATCTCACCCTCCCCTCTCAATTTCTGGCTGTCTCTATCCAATAAATAAGGAAAAAGAAAAGAAAAGAAAAAAAAATTTTTAATCAAAAACAAACAAACAATACAAGCCCCAGTAGGTCCTCCTCTGCCATCATGTTCCAGGACCTGAACCCTCCCCCTCCCACCCCAGAGTCTTACTTCACTGCAATACACCAACTCCAGTCCATGTTCTTTTTTTTTTTCCTTTCTGATGTTGTTTTTCAACTTTTTTACTCAATTTTTTTGCATCGTTTAAAAAATTATTTATTTTATTTTTGAGAGAGAGAGAAACACCAGAGCACTGTTCAGCTCTGGCTTATGGTGGTGTGGGGGATTGAACCTGGGACTTATGAGCCTCAGGCATGAGAGTCTGTTTACATAACCATTGTGCTATCTCCCCCGCCCTTAAAAAATTTTTTTTTAAACTATCTTTATTTATTGGACAGAAATAGCCAAAGATTGAGAGGGGTGGGGGAGATAGAGAGGGAGAAAGACAGACACCTGCAGACCTGCTTCACCGCTCGTGAAACTCTCTCCTTGCAGATGGAGACCAGGGGCTTGAACCTAGGTCCTTGAGCACTGTAACATGTGCGCTCAATCAGGTGTGTCACTACCTGACCCCCTTCTCAACTTCTGTCTATGAGTGAGATCATTTTCTTTTTATGACTTTGTATCAGATAAAGATGAGCTAAATCACTGTGCTAAGAGCCTTCAGCCTTCTCTACAGTCTACAGCAGCACTTAATGCCCTTCTTGTGGGTCCCCTCATTTCACTTGTTGGCGTTATGTGCCAAGGCACAGGGAAGAATATATCTGATGGCACATCCATGAGCACCTAGGTAGCAGTGTTGAATATTTCTCTCACTGACACTCTAGACCACAGGAATGAGCGCTGCCTGGATCACTGTGTTTGAGCAGATTGATACTTATCCACCATCCTCTGACGTAGCTTCAACGTGGACTGCTGGGGCTCCCTCATTTTCTCTTTCTCTTTGACCTTGTTGACCTGGGTCTAATGGAAACTGAAGATGGAAGGACAGCCTAGATTATTGAACATAAGGGCATTCTCAGGACCTTAAGAGCCAGAGTTCAAGTATTTTCCTTCCGGAACACTGATGGCTATTACTGGGATTTTTATGTGCTTTAAGCATCTGCTTCTTTTGGTCCCACTGTCAAGAGTCTGCCATCATCTTTATCTTCTCTGCCTTAACTCTGACTTGTACACAGGAGTGGCTTATTGCTCCATAGAGGTCCATAACCTTTGGCTCCTTTGAAAAGCTGAAAAACTATTTTAGGGATTCCTAACTGACATATTTTAAAAAGAGAATTCAAGAGGCCAGGCGATGGTGCACTTGATTGGTGCACACATC
This sequence comes from Erinaceus europaeus, assembly GCF_950295315.1. Lineage (NCBI taxonomy): Eukaryota > Metazoa > Chordata > Mammalia > Eulipotyphla > Erinaceidae > Erinaceus > Erinaceus europaeus. The sequence goes on from NC_080178.1 coordinate 7,892,498, forward strand.
ACAGTGTGAAAGGACCTGGGCTCAAACGCTGGGTTTCCCACCTGCTTCATGAGTTGGGAAGCAGGGCTTCAGGTGTCTCTCTGTCTTTCTCCCTCTCTGTCTTCCCCTCCCTTCTCAAGTTCTCTCTGTCACTATCCAGTGATAAATAAAAGATTAAAAAATAACAAAGAAATTCTTGATTAAAATTCTTTACATGAGGAGGGAAGTTCCAGAGTTAACAGTTAAAGGCAGGTAGAGGAGCCAGCCTACATACTAACTGTCGGATGTGTCCAGAGGGATGATTATGTGATGCAAGACACAGCTTTCCTTTCTCCATTTGGACTGTATGTGGAGCAGGCCTTGTGACATTATCTTCTAGACCCATTCTTACTTGTCTCCACAACTCAGTTTAGAACTTTCTAATATAGAGACCTTGGGGTTTGCACTCCTACCCATCTGATTCATCTGTGACTCAGCAAGTCATTCTTCTGAGGCAGATTTTTTTTTTTTTGTGGTCTTCATTTAGCTATGCAGTCTTCCCCCCTCTTTCCACAGTGACAGAAATGAAAAGATATGAACTCTGTGTGCTCAGCTTGATGCTCTCCAAGGACTCTTTATTTTTTTTATTTATTTTAGAAAGAAGGATTCAGAGGACCTAGTGGGGGTTGTATTGTTATTGTTAGAAAGACCCAGAATTGAAGATTCTTTTTTTAAAAAAAAATATTTATTTATTCCCATTTGTTGCCCTTGCTGTTTTATTGTTGTAGTTTATTATTGTTGTCATTGATGATGTCGTTGTTGTTGGATAGGACAGAGAGAAATGGAGAGAGGAGGGGATGACAGAGAGGGGGAGAGAAAGATACACACCTGCAGACCTGCTTCACTGCTTGTGAAGTGACTCCCCTGCAGATGGGGAGGCAGGGGCTCGAACCAGGATCCTGATGCTGGTCCATGCGCTTTGTGCCACCTTTGCTTAACCTGCTGCGCTACCACCCCTCTCCCCAGAACTGAAGATTCTGTGTTAGAAGATAATTTTTACTTCTGAGTGAATTTGTAGATCTTTTTTTTTCCCTTTTCTCTCTATTTTTTTTTATTGGGGAATTAATGTTTTACATTCAACAGTAAGTACAATAGTTTGTACATGCATAACATTTCCCAGTTTCCCATATAACAATACAACCCCCACTAGGTCCTCTGAATCCTTCTTGGACCTGTATTCTCCCCACCCACCCACCCCAGAGTCTTTTACTTTGTGCGATACGCCAATTCCATTTCAGGTTCTACTTGTGTTTTCTTTTCTGATCTTGCTTTTCAACTTTTGCCTGAGAGTGAGATCATCCCATATTCATCCTTCTGTTTCTGACTTATTTCACTCAACATGATTTTTTCAAGGTCCATCCAAGATCGGCTGAAAACGGTGAAGTCACCATTTTTTACAGATGAGTAGTATTCCATAGTGTATATATACCACAACTTGCTCAGCCGCTCATCTGTTGTTGGACACCTAGGTTGCTTCCAGGTTTTGGCTATTACAAATTGCGCTGCTAAGAGCATAGGTGTACACAGATCTTTTTGGATGGGTGTGTTGTGTTCCTTAGGATGTATCCCCAGGAGAGGAATTGCAGGGTCATAGGGTAGGTGCCCCGACCAGCAGGGCGGTGAACAGGGGCTAAGAACCCAATGAAACCTGAAATGATAGGGACAAGAGACACGAAGAACGAGAGCAAGTCAAGTTTCTGATCAAGCTCTAAATTTTATTGAGAATACAGGCATTATAAGGCTTTGGGGAAGGAGAGGGAATACTGGAGGAGGGGAAGGGGGAGCAAACTTCAAAGAGGAATGTTCCTTGCAACAAATGGCAGGAACCAAACTGTGTGTTGACTCACTTGTGTTGACTCACTTGATTACTGATAAATGGTTTACCTAAGGGGAAATGGCCTGCCCAGGGGGGAATTAACATTTGTCTTGAGGGGTTCGGTTGTCTCAAAGCTTATCATCTATAAAGCAGAGAAATGGCTCCTGGCAGGTAGGTTCACTTCTAGCCTTCTGAGAGTTTTCCACTTAGATTTTTTTTTACTTTGGTGCAATACTCTAAACTCAGTCGGATTCTGCTTTGCATTTCCCTTTCTGTTCTTCTTTCTCAACTTCTGTTTATGAGTGGGATCATCCCATACTCTTCTTTCTCTTTCTGACTTACCTCACTTAACATAATTCCTTCTAGCTTTATCCAAGATGAGTCAGACAAGGCAACCTACTGGGGGTGGGGTGGGGTGGAGTGAGAGCCGATGTTGGGGGAGAGGCTGAGAAGCCCTGGTCCAGGGAAATAGAGAGCCCAGCCAGGGGGAGCTTAGAAGCCCACCCTGGGACAGGCTGGTGGGCCTTATTCAAGGTCTTGGCTCAGGGCTATTTTTGGTGGTGTGGGAAGGCCTGGTGGCCTTGGATTTATGACCCAGTCAGGGATATTTCTGGTTGTATGTGTCCGGTGCAGGCAGGAGTAAGAAGTTTTTCCTGTGCGGGTGAGGGGTCTGCTTGTTCCCAGCATGACCTCTTCAATCTGTTTCAGTTAGAGAAGTTCTTACCGTGAGGGGAAGGAGTCAGGTCTCAGTTATTTCCTTCATACATAACCATTAACTTTGGATTTTAGGTAACCATAAGCCTTGTGGACTTACAGAAATATCTTATTATATAGTAGAATTTGTATAGTTGTGATTGGCCAGTAAAATCGTTCTTTTAAATTTTGGTCCTTACTCCCAGAGGAGAAATGTTAGGCAAAGATGACGGGAGTGCTCTGAACTCTAAACTCTTTACTTACTCCCAAGATTATAACTATCTGTATTTATATGTATTTGCCCATGCTTTCTTTTTTTCTATGGTTCTGCTTTCTCTTCTTTTCTTCTTTTTATTTTTTTCTTTTTTGTATTATTCTTTTTTGTATTTTGTATTTTTTGTATTATTTCTTTTTTTATTATTTTTTAAAAAAATATTCTATTTTTTTATATTTTTATATTGCAGAATTACATGTTGATAGGGGTTTGAATCCACACCATTCCCACCACCAGAGTTCTGAATCTTCACTCTCCCCACTGCAACCCACCACCCTAAGGTTGTAGACATGGGCCAACCATCATCTCTACAACTATCTGTCCACATTTATACATAGTTGCCCCTTCTTTTTCTGATTCAATCCTCTCTTCCCCTCTAAGCCACTCATGATAACATAACTATTTCCACATGTCCCTCTCCTTTTCCTTCTCTCTCTCTGGGTGCTGATGAAGCTGGAGTTCAGAGGCCTCTTATCCTCATCCTATCACTTCTCCCCCACTGGGAGTATGGATCAAGGCTGTTTATGGGGAGCAGAAGGAAGGAGTTCTGACTTCTATAGCTGCTTCTCCGCTGAGCATGGGCATTGACAGGTCAAACCATACCCCCAGCCTGTTTCTCTTTTCCTAGTGGACCAGAGCTCTGGAGATGCGAGGGTCCAGGACATATTGGTGAGGTCATCTACCCAGAGAAGTTGGGATGGAGTCATGGTGGCACCTGTAACTTGGTGTCTGGAAGATGGCATGCTTCCTCTTCCTTTCTAAGTCACACCTGCTACTACTTCCAAGTGTTCTTTTCTCTCTCTCTGGGTCTTGATGGAGTGTGGATGTCAGGGAAGTGATAAATCTGTGTGGTGACTACGACTGTTCCCTTCACTGGACATATCTGTGTATCTGTTCCTTATCACTGCATCCTCCAGCAAGGTCTGCTACACTACACTCATTCTACAGAAGATAGAACTGAAGATTTGGGAAGACAGTCTCTCCAAAGGGCTGCACAGAGAAAATTAAAATTGTTAAAAAAAATGGGAAGCATATTTAATACTCTCTGCATTTCTTTGCTCTCTCAAAAAACCCAATTGTAGTATCTGTGTTACTTTATTTCCCCTTTTTTTCTCCAGGGTTATTGCTCAGGTTCGGTGCCATCCCTATGAATCCACTGCTTCTGGTGGACAATTTTTCCATTTTATTGGATAGGACAGAGAGAAATTGAGAGAGAGAGAGACAGAGAGAGAGAGAAAGAGAGAGAGAGAGAAGGAGAGAGGGAGAGAGAGAAGGAGAGGGAGAGAAGGAGAGGGAGAGGGAAAGAGGGAGAGGGAGAGGGAAAGAGGGAGAGGGAGAGGGAGAGAGGGAGAGGGAGAGGGAGAGGGAGAGGGAGAGAGGGAGAGGGAGAGGGAGAGGGAGAGGGAGAGAGGGAGAGAGAGAGGGAGAGAGGGAGAGGGAGAGGGAGAGAGGGAGAGGGAGAGAGGGAGAGGGAGAGGGAAAGAGGGAGAGGGAAAGAGGGAGAGGGAGAGAGGGAGAGGGAGAGGGAAAGAGGGAGAGGGAGAGAGGGAGAGGGAGAGGGAAAGAGGGAGAGGGAGAGAGGGAGAGGGAGAGAGGGAGAGGGAGAGGGAGAGATGGAGAGGGAGAGGGAGAGGGAGAGATGGAGAGGGAGAGGGAGAGGGAGAGAGGGAGAGGGAGAGGGAGAGAGGGAGAGGGAGAGGGAGAGATGCTTGTACTCCTGCTTACAATCATGAAGCATTCCCCCTGCAGGTGGCAGCTTGAACCAGGATCATTGCTTGTGTCCTTGCCCTTAGTACTGAGTGCTTAACTGGGCGCACCACTGCCAGGCCTTCTATTTATGTTACCTTGTAGGGGAAGAGCTGGTCCTTTTGCTCTGGTGAGGGATTTCTCTGAAGCATTGCTAGTATTTTTCTGTTTTCTGAGCAAATTTAGAGCACTGCTGTTGCTGTTGCAATCTGAAAAGCACAGAAAAATGCAGTCACTTAATCTTCCCGGAGTCCATTGTCTGCATATGCTGAAATCTGCCTTTGACTATACACCGCCAGCGGGGTAGCAGGGTGGGGCTGAGTGGCCAGTTTTATGCAGACCTGCTGGGTGCATTTCTGAGCTTGTCTCTCCAGGCTCCTAATTGCTTTGCCTCCTGGAGTAAACAATGCCATTAAAGTCACCCCACGTCTGAATCTTTGAACTTTTTGGATCCATTTGAATTCTGTGGTAGTTTTAAGGCTTTTGTAGATGTCAAGCAAGGTGATGCTTGGTTCAAGATGGTAACACTAAGTGGAAAGACACTCTTGTCTCTCTTTTACTTTTATTTCTTATTAGTGATTTAGTATCGATTGACAAAATTACATGTCAACAGGGGTATAACTGCACACTGTTCCTACCACAAGTCCCTCCAATGCAAACCACTTCAGTTCTCCCAAGGCTGCAGACATGGGTGAATTATCTGTCTCCATTTGTACATAATTGCCCAACTTCTTCTTCCAGGTCCAGTCCTCTCTTCCCCTCCAAGCCACTTTTGACACTATTCCTACCTCTAAATGTCCTTTCTCCTTTCCTTTTCTTTCTTCGAGTCCTAACAGAGCTGTGGAGTTCAGAGCCCTCTTATCCTCTTCCTATCACTCCTCCCCCACTGCGAGTATGGATCAAAATTCTTTAAGGGTGCAGTAAGTGGGAAGGCTGGTTTCTATAATTGTTTCTCTACTGGACATGGATATTGGCAGGTTGGTACATACCCCCCCCCCCGCAGGCTCTTTCTATCTTTCCCTGGTGGGGTAAGATAGTGGGGCTAGAGCTCTGGAGAGGCGAGGTTCTAGGACACATTGGTGAGGTCATCTGCCCAGAGAAGTCAGGATGGCATCATGGTAGTATCTGCAGCTTGGAGGACACTTTATTCTTAGACAATTTGTTGTGATGGTTTATGTGTCTTCAGTGGGGAGAAGGCTGTAGGAGTCTGCATTTATCTGAAACTCACAACATTGGGGGGAATGGGTTTCAGGTTTGTGAGGGAATCAAATTACCTTCACTTGAAGTTACTCTGGCTTTCAAGCTAGGCAAGAAAATGAAGCACCCCATGTGATGCTGGGGGTTTGCACCCAGGTCTCATACTTGGTGAAGTGTACATTCCACCTGCAGGCGGAAACTTTGTGGGTGGTGAAGCAGGGCTGCAGGTGTCTCTCTGTCTTTCTCCCTTTCTGTTGAAGTCTGTACAGAATCCTGGAGAGACACAACTAAGCCAGACATGATATCTCTGAGAGGCTAGGGTAAAAAAATTACTCTGTAATTATTATTATTATTATTTTTTACCAGAGCACTGCAAGGGATTGAACCTGGGACTTTGGAGCCTCAGGCATAGGAATCTCTTTGCATAACCATTATGCCATCTTCCCCCACCCTCTTTCTCCCTCTCTATCTTCCCCTTTCTCTTAATTTCTGGCTGTTTCTATCCAATAAGTAAAGATAATAATAAAAAGTACGTTCTACCAGGGAAGCTTCCTCCTGACCTTAATGACTTAGTTTTGTCACATATAATGCACTTTACTTGCTGAGTGTTCATAGAACATACACAGTATCTTTTTTAAAAAATCTTTATTTATTGGATAGAGACAGCCAGAAATCGAGAGGGAAGGTGGTGATAGAGAGGGAGAGAGAAAGAAACACCTGCAACACTGCTTTACCACTTGAAAAGCTTTTCCCTTGCAGGTGCGGATGAGGGTTTGAACCTAGATCCTTGTGCATTGTAACATGTGCTCCTAACCAGGTGCACCACCACCCCTTTCCCATCTTTCTATTGGGTATATACACAATATCTTTATCAGCAGAATTAAGACATTCTTTGCTAGTCCTTAACAATGTGACATACAGAGAAATGCACTTCTCCCACCCCTCTCAAATACCCTAGTTCATTTCATTTCTTGGGTGTAAAAAGATTGAACTATCTTTCTTAGCTTATTAACTTTCACTATCATTTGCACATGATTCATCTCTTTCTTTCCTTCTTTCTTTCTTTCTTTCTTTCTCTCTCTGTCAGTGTTCATGGGATTGTGGCAAGGTCCTAGATGATGTGATAAAGAAAGGGAAAACAAGAATGACATATATTGAACACCTGGGATTAAGAGTTGTTCTATGGATAATATTCTTTGTGTGTTACAATTCTCATCTCCTCCTTGGCGTCCAAAATTATAATCCTCTTCTTGAAACTGAAGGAAATATATGGAAACCTGACTTCCCTAATCTCATGGGAAGAGTTTATCTTGCTGAAAACAGAAGGAGTAGAATCCTCACAACATGGGAATCCAGCACCCCTCCCACCCACCCCCCCCCCCCACATTAAACATCTTCAACCAGAATTAGAACACTGATGCCCAGGCCATTCTCAACTGGACATTCTCAACTAAAATTTGGGTCATAGAACTTGGGACAATATCGATTTCCAGGGACCTCCAGGCCAAAAGCAAACAAGTTCTGAACAATACAAAGATGTCCCCCAGCTTATCCCGGGGTGGCCCTTCACTCTAGGCTCCCTAACCAGCCATGGAGAGTCCGCCATTTCTAACTCTTCTTCGTTAATTAAAACCTTTTTTTTTTTTTTATCTGCTCTCCCAACTCCACTTGACTTATTTTATGCCTTGTAACTCTTTTAACACTTTACTGCCGCACAAACCTAACAGGAACCACCTCATTTGACACTTGCCTTATCTTCAGTTAAGTTTTTCCCTGGGGTTTTAGTCTTCTCTCCTCAGCTAGTTGTGCATTTGGATACTCTACCTTCCTTTCCCCATAATGAACTGTGTTCCCCTTCAGGAGAACGCTCCTCAGTTCTGCATCTTTTCATCCACTTATGGATGAAACATACATAAGAACCCAACTCTCACCAAGAGAGGACCTCACACAGCTTGGTGCCTCACTCTGCAGTCGCACGTGGCACGTGAATCCGTTTGTGATTAGTACGTCTCAGCCACATTGGAGAGTTCTTTTTTCTTTACATCTGCAGATGCCAGATGATGTAAGAATAGATTAGAAAGAAGGAAGGCAGCCCTCCAGTCAGGCTTCCTTGGCAGCACTGACAATTCTATCTTCCAATGCACTTTTGGGGACAATATTTATTTTCATTTCCTGTAATGAAATATCTACTGAAATAATCTGTGGTAAGAGTGTCTTGAATTGAAGATGTTTCTTGGAGAAGAAAAGGATGGTGATTATGCCAGCATTTGTAGTATTACATATCCCTAAGGGAGGTGTGGAGTGGAGGATGATATGGTACTTGCATCTTTTCTCTCTGTAGAAAATTGGGAGAATGAAGTGCTTTAATATATATACAGCTATTGGCACTATTATTACTTAAAAATGATTTGTTTACTTATTTTGGTGTGTATGTGTGTGAAACAGAGAGATGAGAGAGAGACAGTTGAGAAATAGAAAGATAGATAGATAGATACACCAGAGTTCCCACTTCTGGCAAATGGTGGTACTGGACGGTAAACTAAGAACCTCTGAAGCCTCAGGCATATGAATCCTGTGATGTGACACGCTTAGCCATCTCCCATGCCTATTGACATTTTTATTAACACTCAGCACTTGACTCAGATCATTTGTTAAGATTTTCAGAACGAGCTCTGTCTTCTTCTTCTTTTTTTTTTAAGGAGAGGTAGAGTTACACTCATTATTTATTTACTTATTATTGGGCAGAGACAGAGAGAAATCGAGAGGTGGGAGATAGAGAGGGAAAGAGACAGAGAAATATCTGCAGCCATACTTCACCACTTGTGAAACTTTCCCCCTACAGGTAGGGACCAGGGCCTTGAACCTGTGTCCATGCACGCTGTATTGTGTGTGCTTAACCTGGGTGCACCACCACCTGGCCCCTTATATATTTTATTTTCTTAATCTTTATTTATTTATTGGATAGAGATAGCCAGCAATAGAGAGGGAAGGGGGAATGATGGAGAGGGAGAGAGAGACAGACACCTGCTGCCCTGCTTCACCACTTGCAAAGCTTTCTCCCTGCAGTCTTATGTCTAGGAAGGGATCTGGTCTTTTCTGCGGGTCATGCAAGTCATGGACTGAGTGCAGGTGGGGATCGGAGGCTCCAACCCAGGTCCTTGTGTGTTATCACATGTGCTCTCAATCAGGTGTGCCACCGCCCGGTCCCAGAAAGAGTTATGTCTAATGTTGGGATGTTCAAAAATGACAGGAGACAAGAATTTGTTGGCAAGTATTTCATGGTGAGACTGCTTCAAGAATAAACCCTTATAGGAGTAAAGGAAGTAGGCGTTAGTTAAGCAAGGACATGGTTATAGCTGGGTTGCATTCCAGCTTGATCCTTAAGAAAACTCCCACCCCTGACCTCAGCCTTATGTCTAGGAAGGGATCTGGTCTTTTCTGCGGGTCATGCAAGTCATGGATTGAGTGCAGATTGTCCCTTTGAAGAGGGATGTGACAACCTATTCATTTCTAGGTGAAGTGGATCCCTTGGACTCAGGACTATACTCCAGAGAAAAGGTGATGTTAATAGTTAACACTTAGAGGTGCTGAAGCTTCCAGTGCTACTAGTGGAAGTGGGGACAACAAGAAATATTTGAGATGGATCAAGAAACATTGGTTTCAGTGTGACCCATTTCAAAATTCCAATAGTATTTTTCCACAGAAATGCAAAAGTCACCCTCACGTTTATATAGAAGCACTAAAGATTCTAAATAATTAAATTAATTCTGAGAAAAAAATTAAGTAGGAAGAGTGATACTTACAGATTCCAAGCTCTATTACAAAGGTATACTATTCAGAGGAGTTTGGTACTGGCATGAAAACAGACAAGGGCAGAGAGTCCTGAAATAACCCTCCGTATGTGTCTCCAGTTAATATTTGACAGTGGATGCAAGTATACTCAAGTGGGGAAAGCATTCTCGGATATAATTTGACAGAAAGCAAATAGCTGCATTGAGTTGAGTAAAATGGAGGGAAATAATAGAAACTCAAATGTAAATGTCAGAAAGTTGGAGTGTGATGAGATAACTGTGGACCATTAGACCTCCAACTTTATTATATTTTGTTTTTTCACCTGAGCACTGTTCAGCTCTGGCTCATAATGATTCTGGGGTTTGAATCTGGGTCATTGGAGTATCAGGCATAAAATAATTTTGCATATCAAAAAAGATGATATTGTTTTTTTCTTTTGAGATAAAAATAGAAGGAACTGGAGATGATTATTCTTCGCAAAATAAAGAGATGAAAGAAAACTACCGGATGGTTTCACTCATATGTGGAATCTAGGGAACAGATATATATGAACTTGAAAAACAAAACAAAACAAATAAACAGAAAAACAGAAGCAAGCAAACTGGTTCTAAGACTTTGTGAGAACTATGGTGGTTATCTTTGGGAGGTGGGAGTATGGGACACATCACTTTGTGGTATATGTGGTGTGGAATTATATACTGTAATCCTACCATTTTGTAACCCACTACTATTTACAAATAAAAATGAAAAAATAAGTATTTTGCATAACCATTATTCTATCTTCCCAGTCCAAGATCTGAGTTTCTGTGTTATGCCATTTGAGAGTAAAATGAGAGTTTTGGTTGTAAAGGAGGACTGAACATGTGAGAAGGAAAAGAAGATAGTAGTAACATGGTATTATGTAATATTTTTAATAGTCTTTAATTTTTTTCTTGTATACCTGATAAGGCCTTTATGCTTCTTCTGTTCATCCTTTCAGGGTGTATAGAATGTTGTTGATTAGCAGTCTTTAACAGAAATTGACATATGGGAGAGATGCTCTCATTCAGACTTACATGTTCTATGACACATGGAGTCTACCAGTGATCTTTTTGAAGGCAGCTCTGACATCTTTGTTTCTCAGGCTGTAGATTAGTGGGTTCAGCATAGGGATGACTACAGTGTAGAAGACAGACACCATTTTCTCTTCCTCTAGGGATTTGTCTGAGCCGGTTCGAAGATACATAAAAATGAGTGTCCCAAAGAAAATGGCCACAGCAGTGAGATGAGAGGCACAGGTAGAGAAAGTCTTAGTCCTACCATTTGAAGGTTTCATCCTCGAGATGGCCTTAATGATGAGAAGGTAAGAAATCAAGATGACCAAGGCATTGGCGAGAATCACAAAGTTGCCAAAGAAGACAATGATAATCTCAGCATTTGTTGTGTCACTGCAGGAAAGTTTCAGCAGTGGTGGAAGGTCACAGAAGAAGAAGTTGATGAGATTGTCATCACAGAAGGAGAGGGTGAAGGTACATGTGGTACGCAGGATGGCTCCTGAGACCCCACAGACATAGGCTCCCACCACCAGACTCCAGCAGATTCTGGGATTCATGGCCACAGTGTAGAGCAGTGGGTTGCTGATAGCAACGTAGCGGTCATAGGCCATCACTGACAACATGAAACACTCTGTTGCTGCACAGATGGTGAAGAAGAAGAACTGGGCAGCACATTGGCCATAGGCGATGACTGTCTTGCCTGTGGCCAGTGTAAGCAGAATCTGAGGTGTGATGACTGAGGTGTAGCAGGCATCCAGAAGGGAGAGGTGACTCAGGAAGAAGTACATCGGTGTGTGGAGCTGGGTGTCCACTTGGATCAGCACGATCATCCCCAGGTTTCCCAGAAGGGTGACTAGATAGAAACCCAGAAACACCAAGAAGAGGGGAATCTCCCAGCCAGGGTAGTCAGTGAAGCCCATGAGAATGAACTTGGTTACTCTGGTGAGGTTCTTACTGGCCATGGGTTCAATATGGACTCTCCTCTGAGTAATAGGTATTTAAAATGACCCAGGGTAGATTGAAGGGTAGATTCTCTTTGTGTTAGAAGCCTTTTAAATTTCTGGATGAAATTTCAGATGTCATTTTTGAGATAGAAGATTCTTCTATTCCTGGAAGATTCTTCTAAGGCATCTATGCATTTACCTTGTATATTTTTTGGAACTCAGTCATGATGTCATACATTTTTATTTAAATCAATTCTGGTTTATTTTTGGAAATTTCTATGAAAAAAAGAGACACATAGGCTGAGTTTGTGTAATAATCTAGTTTGTGTCTATTCTAATCCCCCTATCTGATACTGCAGTCTCTTCTACCCTGTAGAAGAAATGCTATGGGAGAGAAATTCCATATGCTCTTCTAGTTGCTGTGTGAACCCCTATCTGTGGGCATCCCATCTGCAATCCTCATTTTGGTCCTGAATTACCTCTTTTTCCTTCTCCTGCACATTGACCTATTTTTACTCCTAGTAGGAGCTCAAATGACTCTTAACTCCTTGTTCCCGTAATACTTCTAGAAGTTGGAAGATGAAGACTTTGTTCTTAATGTTAACTATTCACATTTTTACTCATTGATAATTTTTTTTATGTGACTCAGCATCTGCTCAAAGTTTTTCTTCATTCAATGATACTAAAACTATTTTGGTTGACAGTACCTCCTTGCAATTATTAGTTTTACATTCTAGAGACTTAGTGCTTGGTATAGGGATTTAAATCAGTAGCGCTCTTATGACAAACTTCATGGGTACCAACAGATACATATTAATTTTTCTTATGTATGGAAGACATGATTATGAGATTGATGAAAGTGTTAGTTGCTATTAAAGCAGCAATGATTTTGTGTTATGTAAAGTGTGTCAAACCAACAGTTTCTATACCTTAAGTCTTCAAAAGGTCATATACCAATTGTGTTTCAATAATACTTTCAAAAGAAAGCTGAAGATCCTAATCTACACTTTATTCTCTGGTTGAGATCTTCTGTATGTAGCTCAGTCCACAGCCAGCAGTCATAGGAAGACACTAACCCATCATGTAAAACATGTCTGTTATCAATCTTCCTTGAACCATCTCACTCTAGCAGTACTGTCTGAGCATGAGTTAACTTTTTGGTATGGTTAGATTAAATGCTTAGTATCACTATAATTCTGTCTCGAAATTGAATACCTTCAAAGTTTTTGTTCCTTCTCATGTCTCTTATTTTAATCTTGAAAGCTAGTGGGACAGGAGTATATGATGGTTAGTGTTCTTTTGTCTTCACAATCCTTGATTAAACATCTATGGATATGAGGCAAGTGAGTATCCTGAAAGAATTTTTCTTGTACATGTGTTTTCATATTTTTCTAATAGCTATTTTACTGAGGAAAAATAATTTACAACACTGAAAAATGAAGGCGTCATGCTCCTCAGTTTCAAATTATACTACAAAATTACAACAATGAAAACAGTGTGGCATTGGAATAAAAATAGATGCGTGGTTAAAAAGAATAAAAACAAGAGCCTAGAGATAAGTATACACACTATGAACACACTAGTTATTGTTAATTTATGACAAAGGAGCCAAGACCAACAAATTCTCTTAAAACAAATGGTGTTGGGAAACTGGATAGTGACATGAACAGGCATTACTATTGCTTCTTTTTCTTTTTTTGCTAATGACAAATTTGAATTTCTGGAAGGTAAAGTTGTTCAGCGTTGCCCAGTTACATCAGTGGAAGATCTGGGTTCTGAATTCTTCAGGTTTGATGTCAAATTCTGTGATCTTTGCTATGAATTTGTTTTGACACTTCTGCACTTTAGGATTTTTGGAATCCAAGAACTCTCTCTGTAGTTCTTTAGATGGCCTGAGTCTTCCTACTTTCAAATTATGAGAAAACGTAGTAATTTCAACATGTTTCTCCGTATCAGTTTTGTAGCTGTCGTAACCCAGTCCCTGCCAATTTTATGTAGAGGTCTTGGGATTGTCTGTGGACATAATTGTTCAATGCATACAACAAAAGACTATTTATTCATCAGTTATTGGGGTGCAGATGTAGTCAGACTGACTTTGTGCCACATGCCTGTGGCACACCTATACAAACTCTAGTTCTTCCAGCAGCCCCACAATCTTGTTAAGGTTGAACAGCATGAGGTTCACAGAGGTTAAGGAAGTCACCCAACTTACTATGTTCTGGGAAAGAGAATCAAATCTGAATCAGAAACTTTCTAGTTCCAGTTCCTCTCTTCTTTCTTTCGCAGTATAAATACTTTCCAACAGACATGTCTCAATTTTGGGTATAAGTGACAAGTATTCAGCCTCTATAGGAAAGGAAAGTTAAGTTAGATTTTAGAGTATTCTGTTGATCATGCCTTTTGTTTCTTCATTCTTTTTGGTGTAGGAAGACTAATATGGCTAGTGGTCCTAATTAGCTATCTTTGCTTTGGTTCTTAACTAACAGCACTTTACTTTTCTTAGTAGTAAAATGGAAATGTCATGATTTTTGGAAAGCTGGAATAGATTTTTTTTTAGCTAATGAAAGTAAGTAGAGAGTGTTTATTTTTCATAAAATTAATTTCCGAAGTATTTCTCAAGGGGGAAAATCAGGACTAGGCTGTGATATCAGTTTTGTATGATCTCATTTAGATGTTTTGAATGAGTAAGACTTCCCAAGCCTGGAACATTGCACAAGAGGATACACTAAGGTTTTTGGTCCATAGATATTTCATAATGTCTACACTTATGTGTTTATATCATTGCTTGTAATAGGTGTTGATTGCAATGCACTGTATAAAAATGCAAGACCTTTGGAGGGAGTGAGGAAAGTGAGAAATACTACTAGTTGGAACTATTCAGATTACAGTAGAACATTGATTGGTCCCACTTAGAGCAGAATTATAAGAAGGAGAGAAGTTTATAGTGATGTTTCTGTTGTATGCCCCTCTCTTTCCACATGAAGTTATTCATTTTTACTAAAATTTAAAAAGTCACATATAAGGCCCAAGAATGTGAAGGTGTGATTTTCAAAACAAATGACCCAGTCTTACTTGTGTATTTGACACAAGAGCTGAAATTATTGTTAGATATGACATTACTAAATGAAAGTTCCAATTCTTTTTTTTAAAAAAATATATATATTTACTTATTTTCCCTTTTGTTGCCCTTTTTATTGTTGTTGTAGTTATTAATGTTGTCGTTGTTGGATAGGAAAGAAAGAAATGGAGAGAGGAGGGGAAGACAGAACTGAGAGAGAAAGATAGACACCTGTAGACCTGCTTCACTGCCCGTGAAGTGACTCTTCTGCAGGTGGGGAGCCAGTTCTCGAACTGGGATCCTTATGCCGGGTTCTTGCACTTTGTGCTATGTGCGCTTAACCCACTGAGCTACTGCCCAATCCCCAAAAGTTCCAATTCTAATGGCCAAATTCCCTGCAAAGTTTCACTCTAATTAGCTGTATGAACTTTACTTCAGTTCTAGCATCCTATCACCTTAGCAAGGACACAATTATTTCTTCATTACCTGGAAGAATAATCCAGCTGGAGTAATGTCAGATGTGGAATGCAATTAAACTGGATTCATATAAGCATCTTGAAGAAAGCTACAAATATATTCATATAGGTGAATGTAGCTGACAGGTTTTAGGTTTCTTCTTTCTATGAATCTAGTAGAATGTTTAAAATATTTTTTGGAGATGGTTTTGTGGGATGGAAGCAGAGAGTTCAGTGGTTATCCTTGAATTATAATTCAGCACCTGGGACAGTTTCTGTGGCTCCAGGGAAAAGTCAGTCTTGTCAGGGAGAACACACTTCAGCAGGGGCTCATTATCTCATCTCCTCCACACTTCAAGATGGTAAACACAAATCTCATGGGATTTCAAGGCAACTCCCAAGTCTTGTTAGTGTTATAGTTCATTGTCAGTTTCTGTAAGGAATAAATATGCTCCTCTCTGACATTGCTCTGGCTTCCCTACTAGTTAGTGGTCATATCAGAGCTGGAATTCAGGTCTGAAGTCTCCTGGTGAACTTTTCCTATTACTGCATCCATCCTGAGTCCCTGTTTTTGACCCTGGGTACTTAAGCACTTATGCAAATAAATTAAAAGAAGACAATATATTTCCAAAAAGATTTATTAGGGATGCTGACAATACTGTGGGTACCACATCCACATGCTGGCTTTCTGAAGAGATTTAACATTTTGGGTTTTGAAGATGGTAGTAGCGTACAGGTGGTATGTGATTCAACTCAGAAGCAAGAACATATCTCAGTTATTCACACATCGGTTGCTAGTCTGTACAGATCTCTTCAAAAGGTCTTTACACTTCATGCTCAGGATGGCAGAGTTGCCACTAGTGCCTGGATTACAGTAAGTGATCTATTTGGGTATTTATGTACACTTGTGACTATGTGGGGATATCCCAGGTGAAGCATAAGTCGTCAACAATCTCCTTATCTTAAATTATAATTTCCTTATCTTAACCAACTGGTGTAAGTAGTTAGGAGTGAGGGACTGAGTCCTGTCTCTATTCTGTTCAATGACTCCCTGTTCCCCAGTGCCCAAGATATCAATCTCCTTATCTAAGGAGGTAGAAATAGAAGGCATCTAGACAGATCATCTGGGGTCACAACAAGACCAGACTAGAATGACTTCAGGAACCCACCAAATCACCAGTGAGTGCAAATACATGTGGCTTCTGGACAGAGAGGAGCCTAGGGAGAGATTAAGTGGCTGGTAACAGTCTGGCAGTTTACCACTTGAGACACCACCTCCAGTATCTTTCACCAACAAAAAGACAGCTGAAGGGAGGAGAGGACTCCCCTAAGACTCACCAAATACAACTGTGAGTCTCCGTTGGTACTGTCCTCAGAAGCTGGAGCAGCAGGGGGGAGGTCTTGTGCTGACACCAGGTGACAGAGAACTAACCAGGAAACTCAGGAGAAGATCTATACCTCAGTGGCCTAGCCGTGGGGCTGTGAGAGTCTCTTTGCATAACCACAGTATTATCTCTCCCCCACCCTGCTTTATCTCTTGGTTAGGAATGAGGGATTAAACTAAGAAGCCTACTTATAGTTTAAAAGCCCTCAGGCTCCCATAGCCTATAGGGAAGAAAAAGAACAAAAGAGGCTTTTAAACCACTGAGCTCCAATTCAGGGATTAAAGTAATATTGAAACAACTGTCAATTTCCACAACATTTAACTCTCTAATTACCTTACTTAGAAACAAGTCAATCCAGGCAAGAGTGATCAGTAATTTGAAGGGTGCTGAGAGAGGGAACTCATGACATACTATATAGAATGGTCAAACCCACAAGAAGAAATATTGGAGAAATGAACCAGGACAAGAGTCCAGTTAAAAGCCCCCCAAAGGTTGAAGCACAAAGTAATGAGGTCAACATCCAAACACTAGTTAAAGAAATAATCACAGGAGTGAGTAAAGCATTTGAAAGAATTGTCATCAGAAATGCAGAAGCAACAAAAGAGACCCTGGAAGAAAACACTACAAATGAAAACCCATAAGGTTAGCAGCAGACTTCTCCACACAGACACTACAGGCCAGAAGAGAATGGCAAGATATCTATTGAGTGCTCAATGAGAAAGGCTTTCAACCAAGACTACTGTATCTTGCTAGATTGTCATTCAGACTAGATGGAGACATAAAAACCCTCTCAGACAAGCAACAGTTGAAAGAATCAACTATCACCAAGCCTGCCCTGAAAGAAGTTCTGAAAGGTCTCCTAGAAACAGTGAGACCACCATAAATAGGCCATATATCAGAACACTCTAAAAATCTACAAGAATGGTGTTAAAATATCTTAAGTCCTTGATATCAATAAATGTCAATGGCCTGAATTAACCTATTAAAGATGGATCAGAAAACACAACCCAACAATATGCTATCTATAGGAAACCCACCTAACTCAACAAGACAAACACAGACTCAAAGTGAAAGGATGGAAAACTATAATACAAGCCAATGGCTCACAAAAAAGTGCAGGGACAGATATTCTCATATCTGACAAAAAGGGGAGAAGGCCCAAATAAATTGGATCATAAATGAAAGAGGAGATATCACAACAGACATCATAGAAATTCAGCATATCGTGTGAGACTTCTATGAACAACTATACGCCACCAAGATACTGTATAGAATTGTACCCCTGTTGTCTCACAGTCTTTTTAATAACTATTAAATAACTAATAAAAATTTAATAAAAGCACACTGATCAGAGCCAGTTTCTACTGGAATGTTCTAGGCTGATAATAGAGTGAAAACTTGATACATCTTTCCTCTTCATGTCAGAGCCTTGTTCATGTATGATTTTGTAGCTTTAGGCCAGCTCTGTCTATACCTATATCTACACCTATCTATATCTGTGCAGAGGCAGAGAGATAGGGAGAGCTACTATAGCACTAAAGCTGCCCTTTGTGTTGTAGTTCTATCATGTCGTGTGCCTGGGGCTTGAATCTGGGCCATGGACATAGTAGAGCATGTGTCTTACTACTGGAATGATCTTGCTGGTCCCCTGATACTAATTTTAAATACAGACAAGGGAGGCATTCACATAGCCTAACTTCAAATTTTGTTTTTTTTATTATCGATTTGACAGTGGCTCATAAAATTATAAAATAAGTTACAGTGTGTGCTCAACTCACCCCACCCACCTGGAACTGGTTTCCTATGCTCGTCACCACCAGCCTTTCCCAGCTCCTCTCCTCTGCCTCCTTCCCCTGCAGGTGTGTTTGTTTCCTTAGGATGATTCCTGAGGAGAGGAATTGTAGGTTCATAGGGTAGGTCCATTTCTAGCCTCCTGAGACTTCTCCAGTCTGCTGTCCACAGGGGCTGGATCAATTTACATTCTCACCAGCAGTCTAAAAGGGTTTCTTTACCCCTACAACCTCTCCAACATTTGTTGTTCCTGTCCATTCTCAGAGGACCAAAGTAGTATCTCATTGTTGTTTTTATTTACTTATCTCTGATAATCAGTGAGGAGGAACTTTACGAGACTTTAATTGCTTTCAATTTTTTTTTTCTATGAAAGGACAGCTGATCATTCCTTCTGAGTCATGGTGATTGCTTGATTTGGCTTCAGATAGGAATATAGTTTCTCAATGAACTTAGGGCATGTAAAGTCAAAAGTTGCTGCATTTTCAACACATTTTTAATTTATTACAATATTTGTGAATTTATATTTTCTTGATTACATAATACTTTCTCTTTACTTTATTTTTTAAAAATATTTTTGTTTATTATTGGATAGAGAGAGAGAAATTGAAAGGAGAGGAGGAGATAGAGAAGGAGAGAGATAGAGAGACACCTGTATCCTTGTTTCACCACTTGTGAAGCTTTCCCCCTACAGATAGGGACCAGGGACTTAAACCTGGCTCCTTGTACACTGTAATATGATTGCTTAACCAGGTGTGTGACTGCCTGACCCTCTATAATTTCTCTTTAAAAAAACTTAATTTTATTATGATAGAGACAGAAAAAAACTGGCTGGGTTGAAGGGAGAAAGTGGGTGTGACCTCCCCTGCATTTCTGGGAGAAGTGAATTTCTTGGTTATGGATATTACTATTCCAGAAAAGAGGTACATTTCACCTATTTGCTAGCCAATGCTCATAGCAGCTATGGATGGCTGTACTGACCAAGCACATGGGATACTTTAGTCTGCTTTTTCTTTCTAATGACCTTCACAGGGTTTGTATCTGGGCCTTCCGCTGCTACTGTCTAGAGTGGAAATAACCAGTTAACATCAAGAGATGTATTAATTGGCTTCAATACAATGCCCATCAAAAGTCTAATGACATTCCTACCAAACTAGAAAATAATCCCTAAATTTACAGGAAGCAAAAAACCCTAAGTAGTGAAAGAAACTCAGAAATAAACCCAAAGTTGTAGGCATGATAATTTATGATTTCAAACCACAACAAAGACAGAGTATCCCAAAGAATGTGAGGCTGACATGCAAGTAGACATATGGATGATGGGACAGGAGGGACAGCCTGAAAATAACCCTTCACATGTAGAGTCAAGTAATATTTGACAGTACAGTTAAGGATGCACAGTGAGGAATGTATTTCCAGATTGATTCCTTGACAGAGACCAAAAAGATAGTATTGAGTGTAAAGCAAGTAAAAGGAACAATTGGGAAACCCAGATGTATGCAAGAAAAATTGAAATGTGATGAGATAAATAGAAGGTGCTCGAGCCTAAGAGTTTCTCTATGTTCTGATGTTTGAGACCACCACGAGACTTCTGAGACCACCACAAGAATTGCTAAAGAAAGTATTAAAAGTGGGAGAGGAGTAGTACTAGTAATAGTTTTCATCATTGTTGTCAGTTCTTCATGGAGACTGATGCAAGTAAATATACATCATATCTGCACTTTTCCTAATGTGCTGGTAGAATCTATTTCCCTTCTCTGTATTCGTAGGTTTGGGTTGTATACAGAGTTCGTATGTACAAATATATGTTGGAATTAGATGAATATGGAATGAGTCATCTCACTCAGATCTATGTACTTTGAGACACTTGAATCTACCAATAAGCTTTCTGAAGGCAGCTTTCACATCTTTGTTCCTCAGGCTGTAGATCAGAGGGTTCAACATGGGGATGACAACTGTGTAGAAGACAGACACCACCTTCTCTTCATCCAAAGATTTTCCAGGTCCACTATGCTGATACATGAAGACAAGGGTCCCAAAGAACAAGGCCACAGTGGTGAGGTGGGAGGCACATGTGGAGAAAGTCTTGGCCCTGCCACCTGGAGACTTCATCCTCACAATGGCCTTGATGATGAGCAGGTAAGAAATCAAGATGACAAAGGCATTGACCAGAATCACATTGCCAAAGATGATAATGATAGTTTCAGCATTTGTTGTGTCACTGCAGGAAAGTTTCAGCAGTGGTGGAAGGTCACAGAAGAAGAAGTTGATGAGATTGTCATCACAGAAGGAGAGGGTGAAGGTACATGTGGTACGCAGGATGGCTCCTGAGACCCCACAGACATAGGCTCCCACCACCAGACTCCAGCAGATTCTGGGATTCATGGCCACAGTGTAGAGCAGTGGGTTGCTGATAGCAACATAACGGTCATAGGCCATCACTGCCAGCATGAAACACTCTGTTGCTGCACAGATGGTGAAGAAGAAGAACTGGGCAGCACATTGGCCATAGGCGATGACTGTCTTGCCTGTGGCCAGTGTAAGCAGAATCTGAGGTGTGATGACTGAGGTGTAGCAGGCATCCAGAAGGGAGAGGTGACTCAGGAAGAAGTACATCGGTGTGTGGAGCTGGGTGTCCACTTGGATCAGCACGATCATCCCCAAGTTTCCCAGGAGGGTGACTAGATAGAAACCCAGAAACACCAAGAAGAGGGGAATCTCCCAGCCAGGGTAGTCAGTGAAGCCTGTGAGGATGAATTCAGTTACTGTGGTGAGATTATTCCTGGCCATGGATTCAATGTAGATGTGGATCTGAGGTTGAGGATGTAATTTCAATCACTCTCAGTTTTGAAAGACAGGGTCTTCTCTTTTTGGCTGAAATCAGGTTTATACAACAATTCTGCATGAATTTACAGGGCTTGTCTTTCTGTAGTTCCATAGATGGTTCTCCTGGATGATTCTCCATCTGTATCTCCCCCTGAAAATTTTATAGCTGCGTTGTGATGCGTTACTTTGACTGGTACCATTTTGTGGTTCATATCTGAACATTTCTGTGAAGAATAGAGACACAGAAACTTAGGAATCTGGCAATATCTTGTCATCATCTGTCTCACTCCATGGGAACCTGGAGTCTCTGCTACTATGTTTTCTCCATCATTTCCCAGTTGGCTGTGAGCTTCTATTGGTGGAGCTTCTGCTTTTAATCTCTCTGTGCACCTCGATTCACTCTGTCTTCATCTTCTGCACTTTGACACCACACTTCTTATTCTGACAAAAGGTTTCTAGATGTTGGAATATGGGAATCTACTTTCAGTGTTAATGATTCCCTTCACTACCTGTTAATAGGATGTCTATTATATAAGAATTAGTGTGTAGCCTCTAATTTCCTTCATTTAATGGTACTAAATGATACCTGTTTGCAACTAGAATGTGTATATTAGGGAGATTAAACCAATAAATTGGGCACCTCAAACTTACACTGTGTTATGTGAAATGTATATTCATGATAATACATAAGGCAAAGTTCTCTTGTGTTTAGTCTGTTCCATTGTAATCTTAGGTCAAGTGTCTTTTGCTCTAATGATTGAGAGAAGATGATGACAAATTCATAAAGACCAGGCTTCTAATTTTCTTCTCTCCCAGGTCAACACACCTGGCTGAGCATGAATTAACTTCTTGGCATATTCAGACTGCTTGGAGGTTATTTCCTGTACAGAAGAGAATAAGCTGAGTACCTGTTTAAACTTCACTTCCCATCTGTGGAATTTAATGTATTTATTTATTTATTTACTTCATAGATAACATTATTCACTATATCCAAAGAGTGGAAGCAGCCTAAATGTCCATTGACAGATGACTGGCTAAAGAAATATAATATATATATCCCATGGAATACTGCTCTGCAATCAAAAAGATGATATCGTATCCTTTAGGACAAAAGAATGGAACTGAAGGTAAATATGCTTAGCAAAATAAGAGACAAAAGAACAGCTAACTACTGGATAATTTTTCTCACATGTGGAATATAGAGATCTGATATACATGAATTTGAGAAAAAAAGCAAAAACATAAAACAGAAGCAAGGAAATTGTTTTGAGGACTTGTAGGAACTATAGTGGTTGTGTCTGGGAAGTGAGAAGGTAAGGATACAGAACTTTGATTGTTATGTGTGGTGTGAAACTATACACTGTACTCTTATAATTTTGTAACCTACTACTATCGCAAATAAAAAATAAAGAAAAAATTTCCCATTTTTATTTACTGAGATAATTTTGGTTGGCAAAATGGTATGCGATTTAGGGGTATAATTCTGTACAGTAAAATAAGTTGCTATGCTATGCTCACCACAAAGGTATCTCAAGTTATTATAACAACAAAGTGGACATATAGTAAATATTTTTGAAAACTTAGAATGGGGTTTGAGCTATTTCATATGTGATAATGTATATTTTCCTGAAAGCCAACTTTGATACTATTTCTCAGAAGAAAAACAATTCAGGACCATACTGGTGACATCCAGATTTTAGTGATCTCATCTAATAAGGGGCTTAAGGCACAAGGAGTTTGGGTCCAAATGGAGAGCAGCTATTCCGAATTTAGAACATTCTGTAAGGGGGAGGTCAGAAGCTCCTAACCAGGAGACATTTCACAGAGGCCCTGGGACACTTCTGAGGTACATCTACTACTTGTAATGTTATGATATTTTTACATTTTTATTAGTGATTTACAAAATTATATAATAATAACATTTTTTTCTTTCTTTTTTTTTCTTCCAGCTGCTAGGACTTAGTGCTGGCATTACAAACGCACTATTCCTGACAGCCATTTTTTTTTTTTTTTTACCTCCATCATTTTATTGGATAGACAGAGAGAAATTGGAAGGGGAGCTAGAGTGGGAGAGAGAAAGATAGATACCCGCAGACCTGCTTCACTGCTCGTTGGGTGGATCCTTATATTTAGTGTTATGTGTGCTTAACTAGGTGCACCATCGCCTGGTCCCCTTATAATATGCTTAGATTACAACATGTAGTGTTGCAAATATGGACCTTTAGAGAAGGCAGAGAAGAAGAGAAAGTCTTATCAAGAGGAACATTCCAGATCATGGGTAGCTCTTAAATCTTATATCTTCTTTTACTTGAGAGCACCGTAGATTTTTTTTTTCTCTCTTCCTTCCAATGGTTGAAAGCAACTGAATAAAGGTGAGGGTTCAACAAAGCTAACTCTCTCCAATTTGTTGGATTTGAATTTGGTTTGCTGCCAATCTATTCAGAACTATTTCCTGCATCAGGTGGCATGCTGGAAGCAGTCAAGGATTTAACTACACTTAAATCTGACAATAACATTACGAGAGGGGAATGTGTATTATATTTTACAGCAAAGAAGCTGAGACTTAGAAATGTTAATTGCTTTCTCCTGTGGTTTGATACCTAGAGCATGAAAATATTTTGATCTTACCTGCTCTTCCTGTTCTCATACCTATGGTGAAGCTCTCATTGTGTTTCTTTTCCTAATGCTGAGCATCTGCTCTGTTCCAATCAGGGTGTTAACTGATTAAGATATGTAATATAGTGCTATCTTACAGATGATCTCATAAAATCTTCACAATAATCCTATGACAGAGGTACTTGGAACAACTGGAGCCTATGAATAGTCATGCTACTAATACAAAGTCACAAAACTAATCAGTTGAAATCCTAGCTTTTTCATTTCTTACAGCTGAGATGCAACTGAAGTAAGCATGCTAACTGAAGCAAGCCAGAAGTAGGAGGACCACCAGATGCCCTCACTTATAGGTGAAACTTAAAAAAGCGAAGGAAGAGTTGGGGAGCTAGCATAACAGTTATCCATTCAATCTCTAGCACCACCGTAAGCCAGAGTCGAGTGGTGCTCTGGTCAAACAAGCAAGCGAACAAATAAATAAACAAAGGCAAACCACAAGGTGAAACTTTGACTAGGTTTGGTCTGTTGCAACATAACCAAAAACGGGTGTTGGGGGAGGGTTTTGAGTGGACACTGGGCAACCCAGTACAAAATGGTGCATGAGGAGTTCGAGGGTAGCATAGTAGATTAAGTGTACCTAGTACAAAGTACCTGCACAGGTATCCTCGTTCAAGTCTCAGGCTTCCCACCTGCATAGGGGTCACTTCACAAATGGTGAGGCAGGTCTGCATGTGTCTATCTTCCTCTCCTTCTATCCCCCCCTCTTCTTTCAATTTCTCTCTGTCCTATCCAATAAAATAAAAATATGGCCTCTAGGAGCGGTGGACTGACTCACAGTGTAAGCACTGAGCCCCAGTGATAACCCTGGAGGCAAAAAAAAAAAAAAAGGAATAAAATACTTAGAAAATGATGGAGGAGGATATAAGTTGGTGATGGGAGTGGCGTCCAAGTACCTATCATGGAAAGATAAAAAAAATAATCAGACGCATGTGACAACTGTCTTGTAAATTATTATGTCCTCAACAAAATGATAAAAAGATATAAGATAACAAACCATTAGCTACTAACTCAAGTGAGTCTTATTCTAAAGTCCAAGGTGTAGTCAGCTAATTGATCCCACCTCCAGCACAAATACTGGAAATGCAGCTTTACGTGCTACATTCTACTATGCCATTTTCCGTGAAACTACTTTTAAAAAATGAATCTAGTGACAGATAATCCCAGAGATGATAGCTATAGATTTTCCAAAACAAATACCCAGTCTTGTGTATTTTATGAACAGCTGTAGTCCCAGTCTGGACTCCATCCCATTAGATGAGAAGTTCTGATACAAAGGATTAGATTTCTGCAGTATCATTGTTCTAGTGTGTTGACTTGACTTCACAGCGGCTATACTCACAATATTATTCCCAAGGTCAGAATGATGTCTTAATTGTCCAGTTGGATATTCCTGGTGATTTCTCTTTCGCTTCAAAGGAAATTAACCGAAGGCCATTTAAGGGTGTGTTGAAAGCAAGAAAGATGGCTTAAGTAGATGAATGTATCTGACAGGGTTCTTCTTCTCCTTCTCCTTCTCCTCCTCCTCCTTCTAGACAGCTCAGCAAGATATATAAAATGTCTCTTTAGGGTTGGTCTTTGTGTGAGGTAAGCAATAAACTCAATGTGGTTCCTGATCTTGAATCAGCACCTGGGATGCAACCCTGGCACCAGGGAAATCTCATTCTAGTCAGGGAAAACACATGTAAGCAGGGGTGCAATGATCTCATTTCCAGTACATGTCTGAGAAGTTAAAAAAAAAAAAAAGGTCTTGTGGGATTTCAAAGCAACTTCTAAGGCTAGTTATTCTCAAAGCTCATTTCCAGTGTCTGTTGGGAATGAACTTGTTCCTCTCTGCTGGTGTTCTGAATGTCAGAGGAGCTGTGAAGCTGTCTCTGAACTGCATCTACCCTGAGGTCTGATGTCAGATCACACCTCAGGGCTAAACCTTCACTGTACTGTCTGCACTGAATTTTATAAGGCGAGCTGCCTATTGGTTCAGGGGAAAATGAAACAAGGCTGTTCTAGATGTGCTTTTTGGAACTCTACTTCAGAGCTTATTAAGTCACCTTCCTTAAACACTACTTCAAGACTTTCTGTGATCAGCTTCTCTGACCATTTCAACTCTTTCTTAGTATTTGAAACCCTTTGATAGAATCATGCTTTTTTAATTATGATCTTTGTGGTTAACTTATGAAACTATTGGGGGGCATAGTTTCACACCACATGTGTCATCAAAGTTCTATGTTTTTTTTTCTCAATAGCCACCATAATTCTCACAAAGTGTGAGCGACAACTGGATTCCTTTTTTGTGAGTTCAAGTGCTTTCATTGCCTATATTCCATAGATGAGTGAAACCATCTGGTCGTTGTCTTTCATCTCTTACTTCATTAAGTGCAATCACTTCTGGTTCTATCCACTATACTCTGAAGAGTGCAAGATCGCCTTTTAAAAACTGTAGATGATATATAATTTGTATTATATATTATTATTGTATATTGTGGGATGCATTGGATCGACTTTCCCGTGGTGCATCTCGTGAGTACCCATTCATTGGGGAAACTGACGATCCTTCCTAGCCGACTGAATCCACATGGATCCCAGTCACTTTCAAAGCCAGCAACAAGCAGCTCCTGACAGCTTTCAAGCTGTTGGTCCTGCTCTTCGAGTCCTCCAACTTAATGTTGAGGAGGGGCTGTCCTTTGCCAAACGCGTTCTTCATTGTATATTGTAATGGTGTATAATTTATGTTATATATAATAATTATATATATATATATATATATATATATATTTACTTTCTACCTAGACATCCTTCAATGGAAATTCTAGTTGCTTCCATTCATTGGCTGTTGTGAGTAATGCGGCTATGAACACAGGGGTGCATATGTCTCTTTGAATTTGTGTTTTTATTTATTTATTTTTAAATTTATTTATTTATATAATAGAAACACTGACAAGACCATAGGATAAGAGGGGTACAATTCCCACCACCAGAGCTCCATATCCCATCCCCTCCCCTGATAGCTTTTCTATTCTTTAACCCTGTGGGAATATGGACACAAGGTCACCATGGGGTGCAGACAGTGGAAGGTCTGGCTTCTGCAATTGCTTCCCTGCTGAACATGGGCATTGGCAGGTTAGTCCATACTCCCAGCCTCTCTATTTCCCTAGTATGGCAGGGCTCTGAGGAAGCAGAGCTCCAGGACACATTGGTGGGGCCATATGTCCAGGGAAGTCCAGTTGGCATCATGCTAGCATCTGGAACCTGATGGTTGAAAAAGAGTTAACATATAAAGCCATACAATTTGTTCATTAATCATGAATCTAAAGGCTGGAATATTGCAGATGAAGATTTGGGGTCTCCGTTTTGAAAATAGCTAGGAGGTCTATTTTAGGTATATAAGAAAGGGCCCATGACTTTATTAGTTTTTGCCTGAGCTGACATCTGATATGCAGGTGGACCCTATTGTCTGGGGAGATGATGCCATGGTTGGAAAAAGGGCTAGAAAGCTGGATCAGGGAAGAGAGTAGCTCCCAAAAATGGGAAAAGTGTATAAATATTGTTGACTGTAAACCCCATCGATTTGATCGGGGGCCCATGTTCAGCATAGGAGCCTATGTAACCTCTATATCCCTGTAGGTCTGCACTTGCATTCTGTGGTCATCAGTAGGAACATTCTCAGTTGCCCCAATTTCAGGACCCATCTTCTTCAGGTAGAGTATGTTATCCAATCCCCTATTTGGAGGATGGAACATTCTCCACCATTGTTGATCCACATTGAGGGAAAAGTCCTATGGGGACCCCCAAAGTGGTCCATCATGTTGTTCCTGATAGAGATGACCAGTGATAATGGGGAGAGGGATCTATTCGAGGTCTAGGCTCATCATGTTTGTGTGGGAATCCCAGGACTCCACGACCAGGGCCCCAGCTGAATTTGTGTTTTTAATGTCCTTTGGATATATGACTGAGAGTGCTATTGCTGGGTCATAAGGCCTCTCCATTTTTATTTGTTGAACTCTCCATTTTCCTTAAAGGAAAGGGAAGCCCTAAAGGAAGTAAAAGAAGCAGGTTAGCAAAGATAATTTCATTTGGAAAACATTCTAAAAGAACTTATGAATATGTATGACCTCAGTTGTGGTTCTAGGAAGAGATTTGACTTTTTACAGACCGTATAAGCCATCTATTGAGTGCAAACTGACCACAAGAAGTGGAATGTGACAACGTATGAATTTGTAGAAGGGGATCCTTTGACAGAGGAGATACCTGTGAGGTGTTATCAGTCAACACCCATAGCAACTGTAGGTGGCTGTACTGATCTGGCAACTAGGACACCTCTGGATGTTCTTTCTCTGATACACTTCAGAGGGTTTTTATCTGTGTCTCCTGGTGGTATTATTTGGAGTTGAGACACCAGTATGCGAAAAGATGGAACAAGAGATACTGGTATGCATGCATTTTTTCATCAGCATTCCAATGGGATTTATTACAGAAATAGAATCAATCCCCAAATTTCTTTTATTTATTTAAAAATGAGACATTAGCAAAACTGTAGGATAGGAGAGGTACAACTCCACACAGTTCCCACCACCAGATCTCCCTATCCCATCCCCTCCCCTGATAGCTTTTCCATTCTTTATCCCTCTGGGAGTATGGACCCAAGGTCATTGTGGGTTGCAGAAGGTGGAAGGTCTGGCTTCTGTAACTGCTTCCCTGCTGAACATGGGTGTTGACTGGTCAATCCATACTTCCAGTCTGTCTAATTTTCTTTTAAAAAACTATTTGTATTATCTTTATTTATTGGATAGACACAGCTAGAAATCAAGAGGGTAGGGGGAAATAGAGAAGGAGAGAGACAGGGACACCTGTAACTCTGCTTCACCACTTGCAAAGCCACCCCCCTGCAGGTGGGAACTGGGGGCTCAAACCTGGGTCCTTGTACACTGTAACATATGCATGCAACCAGGTGTGCCACCACCTGGCCCCTCCAAAGTTTCTAGAAAACAAAAATACAAAAATAGTAAGAGAAACTCTAAGAAATAAAACCAAAGTTGGTGGCATCATATTTTTTTGTTTTCATTATCATACACAGGTAGGGTATTCAAAACAGCATATAGTGCCAAACATTATAGGCAAACATTCAGGTAAAGGAACAGACTAGTGAACCTAGAAATAACCTTCCACATAGAGTCAAGAATACTTAGAAGAAAATGTACTCTCAAATGTATTATTTGACATGGACTTGAAAATCAGTATTAAGAACTATATAAATGAGAGGAAAGGTTCGGAAGCCTAAGTGTATATACCAAGAGAATTGGGGTGTAATGAAATAATTAGATGATACTTGTGTCTCAAAATTTCTAAGTCATGATAATAGCATAAGAATTCTGAGTAGTAAGGAAAAAATTGGACACGGGAGAAGAGGAGGATATATTTCTTTCTGGGGGTTGTTGTTTCAAATAAACTTTTGCAAAGTTGCAGTTTTCCTAATGTGCACTGTGATATCTGTTTATCTTCACTCTGTTCAAGGTTTAGATCTATGAAATATTATTACTGATAAGAATAAATTTATATTAATTGAGGAGGGGCCAAAAGAGTCATCTCACCTTGGTCTATATGCTCTGTATCATGTGAAACCTACCAATGAGCTTTCTGAAGGCAGCTTTCACATCTTTGTTCCTTAGGCTGTAGATCAGAGGGTTCAACATGGGGATGACAACTGTGTAGAAAACAGACACCACCTTCTCTTCATCCAGGGATTTGCTTGAGCCACTACACAGATACATGAAGATGAGGGTCCCAAAGAACAAGGCCACAGCAGTGAGGTGGGAGGCACATGTGGAGAAAGTCTTGGCCCTGCCACCTGAAGACTTCATCCTCACAATGGCCTTGATGATGAGCAGGTAAGAAATCAAGATAGCCAAAGCATTGGCCAAGATCACAAAGTTGCCATAGGAGACAATAATAATCTCAGCATTTGTTGTGTCACTGCAGGAAAGTTTCAGCAGTGGTGGAAGGTCACAGAAGAAGAAGTTGATGAGATTGTCATCACAGAAGGAGAGGGTGAAGGTACATGTGGTACGCAGGATGGCTCCTGAGACCCCACAGACATAGGCTCCCACCACCAGACTCCAGCAGATTCTGGGATTCATGGCCACAGTGTAGAGCAGTGGGTTGCTGATAGCAACATAACGGTCATAGGCCATCACTGCCAGCATGAAACACTCTGTACTTGCACAGATGGTGAAGAAGAAGAACTGGGCAGCACATTGGCCATAGGCGATGACTGTCTTGCCTGTGGCCAGTGTAGCCAGGATCTGGGGAATGATGACTGAAGTATAGCACGCATCCAGCAGAGAGAGGTGGCTCAGGAAGAAGTACATCGGTGTGTGGAGTTGGGTGTCCACTTGGATCAGAATGGTCATCCCCAAGTTCCCTAGCAGGGTGACTAGATAGAAACCCAGAAACACCAAGAAGAGTGGGGTCTCCAAGCCAGGGTAGTCAGTGAAACCAATGAGGATAAACTCAGTTACTGTGGTGAGATTCTTCCTGGCCATGGATTCAACGTAGATATGGATCTGAGAAAGAGGAATTTAGAAAGACCCAGAATTGAAGATTCTTTTTTTAAAAAAAAAAATTATTTATTCCCATTTGTTGCCCTTGCTGTTTTATTGTTGTAGTTTATTATTGTTGTCATTGATGATGTCGTTGTTGTTGGATAGGACAGAGAGAAATGGAGAGAGGAGGGGATGACAGAGAGGGGGAGAGAAAGATACACACCTGCAGACCTGCTTCACTGCTTGTGAAGTGACTCCCCTGCAGATGGGGAGGCAGGGGCTCGAACCAGGATCCTGATGCTGGTCCATGCGCTTTGCGCCACCTTTGCTTAACCTGCTGCGCTGCCACCCCTCTCCCCAGAACTGAAGATTCTGTGTTAGAAGATAATTTTTACTTCTGAGTGAATTTGTAGATCTTTTTTTTTCCCTTTTCTCTCTATTTTTTTTTATTGGGGAATTAATGTTTTACATTCAACACTAAGTACAATAGTTTGTACATGCATAACATTCCCCAGTTTCCCATATAACAATACAACCCCCACTAGGTCCTCTGAATCCTTCTTGGACCTGTATTCTCCCCACCCACCCACCCCAGAGTCTTTTACTTTGGTGTGATACGCCAATTCCATTTCAGGCTCTACTTGTGTTTTCTTTTCTGATCTTGTTTTTCAACTTTGTGTACAAATTACTGAGTCTATAGAAATGCAGGTGCTATTTCAGTTGATTTGTAGTAACTTAGACTCAATATTATGGAATTATTGTTCTAAACTAACACAATTCTACTTTCAATTGTTTGACAAATCATTGTTATTGGTTAGGATATGGTCATTCTTCCTTTTATTTCACTCTTCTTTCCCTTTAACTCTACTCATATACTTTCTCTTGTTCCTCACAGATACTCATGCTAGTGTATTTAAAGTAAACATCCTTCATGTTGTTTACTTTCATATCTACTTAGAAATATTTTTATATTTAAAAAACACAGTATATTGTAAATCACATGTATGATTCTTGCTATGAATTTAATTTTCTTTCTTCTCCCCACCAAACGCCATATTTATGTGCCCTTTCCCTTGTTATCTAGGAAAAATTAATAGTTATTATTTTTTTACTTTTGTTATGGTACTTTGATGTGCTTATAGAACATTTCCCTTTTCCCATTCTACTAAACATTTTGAGGCTTCACGTTATATTATCTGTGTAATCTTGGAATAGTCCTTTGAACAAGTATTATTGTCTTATTTTTTTCTAATAAAGAATTCAAATTTTTGGAAGGCAAACTGGCTAGGTCATCCAGTTTAATAACTAGGAGACCTGGATTCTGTACACTAATAATTTGATGACAAATTCTGTGCTCTTTGATACGATTTTTTTTTTTTTTTTTTTTTACTGATTTCCTACCATTAGCCCATCTCTGTGACTCATGGAATAAAAGAAATATCCTTGAAGTTCTTTAGATAACCAGAACTTTCCTATTATCAAGTTATAGAGAAATGTGGCAAATTCAACATTTTTCTCACATTTCCTTTGGGTTCTGTCATAATCCACTTCTTTCCCATCATTTTTTTTTTTTTTTTTTTTTTTTTGTCTAGTGCTTCCTTTGGGTTTAGGGACAGGGTGTTCAATGAACACTCAAAGATTGTTTGAGTGTTAGTGGAGTACAGATGCCGT
Organism: Erinaceus europaeus; assembly: GCF_950295315.1. Classification (NCBI taxonomy): domain Eukaryota; kingdom Metazoa; phylum Chordata; class Mammalia; order Eulipotyphla; family Erinaceidae; genus Erinaceus; species Erinaceus europaeus. The sequence goes on from NC_080178.1 coordinate 7,924,401, forward strand.
CAGTCTAGTTTGTGCTACATGCAAACCAGACCAACACCACACACTCGTTCTAAATCTTGTAGTAACTCTCCTAGGTGGATGTGGACATGCATTTCTTATAGTTGAGCAATTTGAGGCTCAGAGAGGTGAAGGAAGTGGCTCAATTTATCGCTCTGAAACTAAGAAGAAACAGAACCAGTGCTTGAATCTGGAAGTGGCTAACAACAGTTTCTCTACTCTTTGTACCATGTGTGTCCTATAGTGGAAGAGGATGATCTTTACTGAAGACCTAGGTCTCAACTTTAAAAACGATGACATCTCTTAGTGTATTGGGTTGAGATTTTCTTTCATGGAGAAAACAGATTAAGCTTGATTTTGGTAGTTGATGTTCTGTTCTTTTCTCTCTTCTTCCTTCCTTCCTTCCTTTCTTTTTTTTTGAGAAAGAAAAACTTAGATTGGCCCTACGCTTCCTTTGATATCTACTTGAGGATTTTCCATAACCAATTAGAATTTAAACTTTACATTTATTTATTGGGGTAATAGTGGTTTATAAAACTGTATATGTTTTTAGGGATATAACTTTGCACATTAAAATGATTTAGCACATCAAGTCCATCATAAAAGAACCTTAATTTCTTGTGACAATAAGGTTGATATATAATAAATATTTTGGGACAATTTTAGAATGGGATTTTGCCTGATATAAATATGGTAGTGAGTTTACTTTCCAGAAAGTCAATTTGCATAATGTTTCACAAAAGAAAAGAATTCTGGGTTATACTGATAACATCTTATCTTTGAGTGCAAAGCACTTTATAAAAGGAAGAGCAAAAGCTTATAGCCAGTAAATATTTCACAGAGGCCCAGGGACGCTACTGAAGCACTGGTACTACTTAGAGTATGCTTCGATCACACCATGTAGTTTTGAACATATGAGACCTTTAGAGGAGATGGAGGGAGAGAGAAAATCTTAGCAGGAGGAACAGTTCAGATAGTGGACAACTCCTAAATCTTTTAATATCTTTTTAATTGTAACCTTGTCCTAGATTCTTCTTACTCTTCCTTCCAATGGTTGTAAGCAATTGGGTGGGGGTGTTCAACAATATTAACTGTCTTCACCTTATTATATTTGGTTTCTCAAAATATTGTTACCAACATACACAGAACGATTTCCTGCATCAGGTGGCATGCTAGATGCAGTCAAGGACTTACTTCACTTCACTATGACAATAACATTATGAGAGAGACATGTGTATCATTTTATAGCAAAGAAACTGAGAGTTGGGAACATTAATTGCTTTTTTCCCTATGGTTTGTTATCTAGAGAATGAAAATATTTTGATCTTACCTGGTCTTCCTGATCTTTTAACTGTGGTGCTGAAATCCTTACTGTGCTGGTCCTTTCAGTACAGGTATCCATTATTTGAGCATCTGCTTTGCTCCAATCAGGGTGTTTGACATCTTATATATTGTCTCATAAAATTTTCACCATAGTCCTATAACAGAGCTGTATTTTTTTCCTTAATAAATTTAAGTCTCTCAATAGTTAAATTGCTAGTCCAGGGTTACAAGACTAGTCAGTAAAAAAAAAAAATCCCAGTTTCTAACTCAAGTATGTATTTCTTGTTCTAAAGCCAAAGGTTTAGTATATTGGTTAATCTCACCTCCTGCACAAAAGTAACAATTTACAATGAAGTAGTTGTTCTAGGTGCTACACTGTACTACCTCTATATTTTCCATTAAACTTTATATTTTATGAAATTCCTTGGTGGCTGAAAGAATAAATTGCATATAGATAGAGGTTTTCAAAACAAATGAACTATCTTTTGTATTTCACAAATATTTGAATACCAGTCTGGACTCCACTTCATTAAATGAGAAGCTTCAATTACACTGGTAACATTTCTTCAGGTTCACCTTCCAGGTGTGTGGACCTTACATTAGAGCAAGCATTCTCAAAATATTACCAGGGCCACAGACATGCTTTGATTATCTGGCAAATACTCTAGTTGAATTCAAAGGAAAATAATCCAGGCCCATTTAAGCATGTTGTTAAAAGCAAGAAAGATTGGTTATGTAGATTGTATCTGATAGCATTTTTTAAATTTTATAATCATTTCAGTATGATATATAAACTGTCTCTTTGGGAATAGTTTTGTGGGAGATAAGCAATGAATTCCAAGGTGGTTTCTGCTCTTGAGTCAGCACCTGAGACAGCAACCACAGCATCAGGGAAAAGTCAATCTATGCGAGAAAACACACTCAAGCCAAGGTGTAATTATCTCATCTTCTCCATACGTCTGAGAGGTAAAATCTTATGGGATTTCAAAGCAACTCATAAGACTCATTATTCTCACAGCTCATTTTCACAGACTGTTGGGAATGAACCTGCTCCTCTCTGCCAGTGATCTGAATGTCTTGCCGTCCTGTTAGTGGGCATGTGAGGACTGGAGCTCAGATATGAGGAGTTCCAGTGAAGTTCTCTTTGTGCTACATCCACCCTGAGGTCTGATGTCAAGCCACATACTGTATCCTATGCAAATAATATCATAATGAAAAATGATTATTGGTCAAGAGGGAATGAGGCGAGGATGCTGTAAATGTGGAGTTCATTTGGAACTCTACCTCAGTAGCTTGCTGATTCACTTAAGCACATGTCTCTAGAGTTACTGTAATCAGTTTTTCTGGCTAGTTCAATCATCTAAAACTCATATTCCATTTTTCTTTAAGATCATAGAATCTGATATTTAATTCCAGTTGTCTTTTGTTGTTTATGCTTGTTCCTTGGTGATTTGTCTCATTCCCCTGCTAGATCACAAATATGGGTTGAATTTTTCTTGCTTCATCCTAATATAGGATCAAAATTACTTCAAAAAATTAACTCTGATACATTGTTTGTGGGAATGAAAACTTGTACAGTTCCTATAGGAAACATTCTGGAGAGTCCTTTAACAAATAAAAATAGATATGCCCCCATGATCTATCCATATTACTTCTTTTTTTTTTTTTTTAGATACCGCGACCTCCTCCAACAGGGCGTGAAAACTCATCTGGAGAGCTTGCGGGAATGGAGATTTCCTTCCTTCTTTCCTTCCTTCCTTTCTTTTTTTTTACTTCGTTAAATTAATTTATTTATTTTCCCTTTTGTTGCCCTTGTTGTAGTTATTATTGTTATTGTTGTTATTGATGTCGTCGTTACTGGATAGGACAGAGAGAAATGGAGAGAGGAGGGGAAGACAGAGAGAGGGAGAGAAAGACAGACACCTGCAGACCTGCTTCACCGCCTGTGAAGTGACTCCCCTGCACGTGGGGAGCCGGGGGCTCGAACCGGGATCCTTATGCCGGTCCTTGTGCTTTGTGCCACCTGCGCTTAACCCGCTGCGCCACCGCCCGACTCCCTTTCTTTCTTTTTAAAAACAAAAGTAGAGAGAGAGAAATTGGCTGGCCAGAGCACTGCTCATCTCTGGCTTATGGTGGTGCTGGGGGCTGAGCCTGGACAGAAACACCTGCAGGTGGCCCAGGGCGTAGCACCTCGAGGAGCGTGGAGGTTCGTACGCATAAGGGCCCCCGCATCGCACATACCAGAGTGACACGCTGGTCCTCCCTCTTCAGTAAGTGAGCGAGCCTTGCCGCCCGCGAGGCGGTGCCCGTGGATAAAGCATTCACTCCGAATCCCGAGGTCCTGAGCTGGAGCCGTGTCCACTTGTCCATATTACTTCTTGACTTATATCCAAGATATGTGAGAACAGTGATGGTTATGGGGGACATAAAGTTTGATGGAAGGTGAGGTAATTTACTCTGACCATATGTGGTTGTGAAACCATATATCTGAAATCTTAGTTTTCTACAACACTGTTAAATAACAAATAGAAAGGGAAATGAAGAGGAACTCCTTCTTTCGAAAATACACCTTTCCCATATTAGGGAGCTACTCTCTTCCCTGATCCAGCTTTCTGGTCCTCTTTCCAGCCATGACATCATCTTCCCAGACAATAACTAGGATCCACCTGCATATTAGATTTCAGGCTCAGGGGAAAAAACTAGTATAGCCACAGGCCCTCTGGAATATAACTAAAATATGCCTACTAGCTATCTATAGAACGGAGACCCCTCCCCCAATTCGTTATCTGCACTACTCCAGCCTTTAGGTTCATGATTAGTCAACAACTTGTTTGGCTTTCTATGTTGACTCTCTTTTCAGCCACCAAGTTCCAGATGCTAGCATGATGCCAACCAGACTTCCCTGGACAGACAACCCCACCAATGTGTCCTCGAGCCCCACTTCCCCAGAACCCCACCCTACTAGGGAAAGAGAAAGGCATGCTGGGAGTATGGATCAACCTGCCAATGCCCATGTTTAGCGGGGAAGCAATTACAGAAGCCAGGCCTTCCATCTTCTGCATCCCACAATGGGTCCATACTCCCAGAAGGTTAAAGAATAGGAAATCTACCAGGGGAGGGGATGGGATAGGGAGATTGGGTGGGATAGGGAATTGTGTGGATTTGTACCCCTCTTATCCTATGGCTTTGTCAATGTTTCCTTTTTGTAAGTAAAAAATTAAAAAAATATTTATTATTGGATAGAGACATCCAGATATTAAAAGGGAAGGCAGTGATAGAAAGGAAGAGAGACAGAGAGACACCTGTAGTCCTGCTTCACCATTTATGAAATTTTCCTCCTACAGGTGGGGACTAAGGGCTCAAATCTGCATCCTTGCACACTGTGATGTGAGCACTTAAAGAGGTGCACTATTGCCAGGTCCCTAAGAGGAACTCTTTCAACCAGACAAGTCTTAGAGAGACTATGTGCCCCATTCACTGTAACATAATGTATCAGGATAGAGCCTTTGTAATCTTATTTATTTTAAAGTCTATTGTGTCAGATATGAGAATAGCTATTCCTGCCCTTTTTTGTGGGCCATTGGCTTGTATGATAGTTTTCCATCCTTTCACTTTAAGTCTGTGTTTGGCTTGTTGAGTTAGGTGGGTTTCCTGTAGACAACATATTGTTGGTTTGTGTTTTCTGATCCATTTTCCTACTCTGTGTGTTTTAATAGGTGAATTCAGGCCATTGACATTCATTGCTAACAAAGACTGAAGATATTTTAATGCCATTATTGTAGCTTTTTTTGTGTTCTGATATATGCCTATTTATGGTGGTCTGACTGTTTATAGGAGACCTTTCAGAACTTCTTTCAGGGCAGTCTGAAAGGTTTTGATGCCTCCATCTAGTCTGAATGACAGTCTAGCAGGATATAGTATTCATGGTTGAAAGCCTTTCTCATTTAACACTTGATAGATATCTTGCCAGTCTCTTCTGGCCTGTAGTGTTTATGTGGAGAAGTCTGCTGCTCATCTTATGGGTTTTCCTCTGTAGGTGACTCTTTGTTTTTCTCTTGCAGCCTTGAGGATCCTTTCTTTATCCTTATTCCTTTCCATTCTAAGTATGATGTGTCTGGAATTCTGTGTAGGACCATCTGGGCTTCTTGAGTCTTTATGTCTTTGATGTTGTCTAGACTAGAGAAGTTTTCAGCTATTATGGCCTGAAGAATGCTTTCTTCCTCTCCCTCTCTTGCTTCATTTGGTAAGCCAATAATGTGTATATTGTTTCTTTTGAAGTCATCCCATAGGTCTCTGTTGTTGTTTTCAGCATCTCTTAATCTCTTTTTGAGATCCCTTACTTCTTTTTTAGTTGTCTAATTTGTCCTCAATCATGCCAATTCTATCTTCAGCCTGATTGATTCTATTCTCTCTGCCCTCTACTGTTTTCTGGAGTTCATCTATTTTGTTACCCTGTTCTGATACTGTTTTAGCTTGTTCAGCTAGTTGTGTTCTTAGCTATTTCAGCTTTCAGCTTTCTAATAACCTTGAGGTAGTTAGTGTTTTCTTACAGAGTCTCATTTGTTGTTCCTGTATTTCTGATTATAATTCTTTCAAACTCTTTACTCACTCCTGTGATTATTTCCTTAGCTAATGTTTGGATGTTGAACTCGTTATTTTGTGCTTCACCCTTTGGGGGCTTTCAGCTGGACTCTTGTCCTGGTTCGTTTCTCCAATATTTCTTCTTGTTGGTTTAACCATTTTATATATTATGTTATGAGTTCCCTCTGTCAGTACTTTTCAAATTATTGATCACTATTGCCTGGATTGACTTGTGTCTAATTAAGGTAATTAAAGGGTTCACAGTGGTGGAAGTTAACAGTTGTTTCAATAGTATTTTAATCCCTGAGTTGGAGCTCAGTGGCTTAAAAGCCTCTTTTTTTCTTTTTCTTCCCTGTAGGCTATGGGAGCCTGAGGGCTTTTAAACTACAAGTAGGCTTTTTAGCTTAATCACTGACTCCTGACCAAGCAATAAAGCAGGGTGTGGCAGAGATAATCCAGTGGTTATGCAAAGAGACTTTCACAGCCCCACCACTAGGCCACTGAGGTATAGGTCTTCTCCTGAGTTTCCTGGTTAGATCTCTGTCCCCTGGTGTCCCTCCCTGTTGCTGCTCCAGATTCTGAGGGCAGTAGCAATGGAGACTCAAGAGTTGCACTTGGTGAGTCTCCGGGGAGTCCTATCCTCCCTTCAGCTGTCCCCTTGTTGGTGGAACAGACTGGAGGTGGTGTCTCAACTGATAAACTGTGGACTGTTACCAGCCACTTAGTCTTTCCCTAGGCTCCTCTCTGTCACCAGCCACAAGTGTTTGCACTCACTGGTGATTTGGTGGGTTCCTGTAGTCATTCTAGTCCTGTCTTGTTGTGGTCCCAGGTGGTCTCCTTTGGTATTCCTAGTTGATCTGGGAGAGGAGAGGAGAGAAACAGATCTGCTGCTGCTCGTAGCCCTGCCTCTGGAAGTCCCCAGGATAGAGCCTTTGTAATTAGCAAAGATTCAGCCTATTCAGGGCAGTTTTTATAGGTTCTTATACCAGAAGATGAAAGAATATATTACACATAAAAAACCAAACAAGCCAAAGCAGCTACAGATCAGAACTTCCAGCATCATAGGGAATTCTGTCTTCCAAATGCACTTCCTAGAAAGTATTTATTATTTCCTACAATTAAAATCTCTACTGAAATAATGTGTAGTAAGAGCATGTGCTCTGGTGGAGACTGGCTATTGTGTTAAGGTTGAAGAAAAAGAGGAAGAATATGAGTTTAACAGAAATATTACAGCCAATGTTTCCTGGAGAATTTGTAGAAGGGAGTAATTGTAAAGCACTTATAACTTCCTTACTTTGTGAGAAATTGTGGAGATTGTCTGGAGTACTTGGTAATTCATACAACCATCAGTGCTGCTGTCATTATTAACAGTAAGTTGACTGGAATCCAGTAAGATATGTATCAGGTTACTAAGATGAGTTAAGAGACAGGAGAGTTTGAGTAAGTGTATCATGTAGACATTGCTGACAGAAAACAAGCAAACAAACAAACTCTAAAGTGAGTAATGGAGGCAGGTAATAGCTAAATAAAGACATGGTTTCAACGCTCATATTCAGTGGGAAGCAATTATAGAAGCCAGACCTTCCCCCTTCTGCACCCCATGGTGACCCTGGGTCCACACTCCCAGAGGAATAAATTAATAGGAAAGCTATCAGGGGAGGGGATGGGATATGGAGTTCTGGTGGTGGGAATAGTGTGGACTTGTACCCCTCTTATCCTATGGTTTTTGTCAGTGTTTCCTTTTTATAAATAAAAATTTTAAAAAATGAGGAGCTCAAAAAAAAAAAAAAAAAGACATGGTTTTAGCTAGGTCTCATTCTGGCTTGGTATTTAGGAGAAATTCTCTGTATCCATTATGCCCTTATCTCAGATTTGTCTTTATTTATTTTTTTTAAAATTTGATTATTCCCTCTTTTGTTGCCCATGTTGTTTTATTGTAGTTATTATTGTTTTTGTTACTGATGTCATTGTTGTTGGATATGACAGAAGTGGAGAGAGGAGGGAAAGACAGAGAGGGGGAGAGAAAGAGAGACTACCTGCAGACCTGCTTCACTGCTTGTGAAGCAACTCCCTTGCAGGTAGGGGAGAACAAGGATCCTTAGGCCGGTCCTTGCCCTCCACACATGCACTTTGCCCACTGAGCTACTACCCAACCTCCTAGATTTGTCTTTAGAAAAGGCATTGATATGATAGTTTTTTTTACAGACCATAAAAGTCATCTATTACACACAAACTGTCTCCATAAGGTGGGGCATTAAAACATTCATATTTCTGGAGACTGGGAGGCAGTTTACCTGACAGTGTCCACATGCAAGAATCTGTGAGGACCTGGATTCAAACCCCTCGCTTTCATCTTCAAGGGGCGAATTCTATAAGTTAAAAAGTAGGGGGACGGGAATCGGGTGGTAGCACAGCGGGTTAAGCGCACGTGGCGTGAAGTGCAAGGACCCGCATAAGGATCCTGGTTTGAGCCCCCGGCTCCCCACCTGCAGGGGAGTCGCTTCACAGGCAGTGAAGCAGGTCTTCAGGTGTCTATCTTTCTCTCCTCCTCTCTGTCTTCCCCTCCTCTCTCCATTTCTCTCTGCCCTATCTAACAATGATGACAACAGTGATAACTACAATAAGAAAAGAACAAGGGCAACAAAAGGGAAAATAAATAAAAATTAAAAAAAAGTAGGGGGACAAGGCATGGTGCACTTGGTTGAGTGCACATGTTAGAGCCTGGGAAGACCCTAATATAAGCCCAGGGTTACCACCTGCGGTGGGGAAGCTTCACAAGTGGTGAGGCATGTTTGCAAGTGTCTCTCTCCCTCTCCATCATCTCCTTTCATTTCTCTCTGTATCTATCCTATAAATGAATAAATAAAATAATAAAAAAGGAAATATTAAAAAATGGCAGTGCTGCTTGTGTCTCTCTCTCTCCTGCTCATCTCTATAAAAAGGATAGAAAGAAGAAAAAACAAAACAAACAAACAAAAAATGCATCTATGGAAATATGCAGGCACTGAGCTCTGGCGAAAACTCTGGTAGCAAAACCAACCAACCAACTAAGCCACCCAATCAACCAGCCAGCCAACCAACCAGCCAGCCAACCAACCAGCCAGCCAACCAACCAGCCAGCCAGCCAACCAACCAGCCAGTCAACCAACCAGCCAGCCAACCAACCAGCCAGCCAACCAACCAGCCAGTCAACCAATCAGCCAGCCAACCAACCAGCCAGTCAACCAACCAGCCAGCCAGCCAACCAGCCAGCCAACCAACCAGCCAGTCAACCAACCAGCCAGTCAACCAACCAGCCAGCCAACCAACCAGCCATTCAACCAACCAACACCTATGCATTTCTGATAGGGAAGGATCCTTGATAGAAGATAATACTTTTGTAGCCTGTTTGGCACCTGTTTGGCTATAAGGATATTTCTTCCTGATGGGTTTTAAAGGATTTGCAGGTGGGGTATTGGATGTTACCATGCAGAATGGAGACAAAAGACAGTGTGATAATTATGACTCAAGAAAGACTCATTTCAAGACAATACTCATCAAAATTCTAGTGACATCTGTTACAGAAATAGAAAACATTCCCAAAATTTTGAGGAAACACAAAATACCCAGTTAAACGGAGAACTAGAACCAAAGTTGGCTGCGTCCTACTTTCTGATTTCAAACTGTACTGTAAAGATAATAGTATTAAAAATAGCAATGTTGACATATAAATAGACGTATGGATAGAAATACAGATAACTTAGAAACAAACTTTATTATATAGAGTAAATTAATAATTGACCACAGTCAAGAATACCTAGTGAACAATAATTCTCAGATTCTTTATAAAGTAAAAAAAAAAAACAGCATTAACAATTGTATAAGTAAGAGCGAAACATGGGAAAGTCAAATGTGTACAAAGAGAACTGAAGAGTAGTGAGATAAAAGGAAGACTTTCCAGTTCCTGAGCTCCTTCTATGACATCTGAGAGTAGTATGAGAATTTTGGGTACTAAGGAAAGAGCTGGAGGTGGGAAAGGAATAGAGGAAAAGAAAATACTTCTTTTTGAACATAGTTGCAAATACATTTTTTCTTAAGATTTTTAAATGGTATTTATTTATTATATAGAGACAGTCAGAAGTTGAGGGGGAAGGGGTGCTAGGGAGACAGACGTAGAGACACCTGCAACAGTGCTTCACCCCTTGCAAATATTTCCCCTTTCAGGTGGGCATTGGGGGCTTAAACCCTGGTCCTTGCACACTGTAACATGGACATTCAAGCAGGTGTGCCACCACCCATCTCAAAAAAACATTTTTCTCTATCTGAAATTTTTCTAATGCTCCTTATGACATCTGTTTACATCTAAACTCTTCAAGTTATGGTGGTGCTTATAAAGATATATTTATACTAGATCAAACCAGATCAAGAGTTATTTCACCTAGATTTATATGTTCTATGCTATGTGAAACCTACCAATGAGCTTTCTGAAGGCAGCTTTCACATCTTTGTTCCTCAGGCTGTAGATCAGAGGGTTCAACATGGGGATGACAACTGTGTAGAAAACAGACACCACCTTCTCTTCATCCAGGGATTTGCCTGAGCCACTACACAGATACATGAAGATGAGTGTTCCAAAGAACAAGGCCACAGCAGTGAGGTGGGAGGCACATGTGGAGAAAGTCTTGGCCCTGCCACCTGAAGACTTCATCCTTACAATGGCCTTGATGATGAGCAGGTAAGAAATCAAGATGACAAAGGCATTGGCCAAGATCACAAAGTTTCCAAAGAAGACAATGATAATCTCAGCATTTGTTGTGTCACTGCAGGAAAGTTTCAGCAGTGGTGGAAGGTCACAGAAGAAGAAGTTGATGAGATTGTCATCACAGAAGGAGAGGGTGAAGGTACATGTGGTACGCAGGATGGCTCCTGAGACCCCACAGACATAGGCTCCCATCACCAGACTCCAGCAGATTCTGGGATTCATGGCCACAGTGTAGAGCAGAGGGTTGCTGATAGCAACATAACGGTCATAGGCCATCACTGCCAGCATGAAACACTCTGTGCCTGCACAGATGGTGAAGAAGAAGAACTGGGCAGCACATTGGCCATAGGCGATGACTGTCTTGCCTGTGGCCAGTGTAAGCAGAATCTGAGGTGTGATGACTGAGGTGTAGCAGGCATCCAGAAGGGAGAGGTGACTCAGGAAGAAGTACATCGGTGTGTGGAGTTGGGTGTCCACTTGGATCAGAATGGTCATCCCCAAGTTCCCTAGCAGGGTGACTAGATAGAAACCCAGAAACACCAAGAAGAGGGGAATCTCCCAGCCAGGGTAGTCAGTGAAGCCCATGAGAATGAACTCAGTTACTGTGGTGAGATTATTCCTGGCCATGGATTCAAAGTAGATGAGGATCTGCAGACAAGAATGCAATTTCAGTCACTCTCAAAATTGACAGATTATTTATGTTCTTGTTAGAAGCATGGTTATATACCTGGTCTAATATTTAGAAGTTGTTTTTAGAAAATTCTGATAATTTCTTCAAAGGCATATATGTTTTTCTTCTCTATTTTTGGAGATGGTGCAATATTTTCTAATTATCAAATATTGTGTTAATGACAGAGACACATACACTCAGGCACTTTGTATGAATTTACTTAGCATCTACTGTAATTCCTTTGGATTGCTGGATTTTATTGTACTGTTTACTCAAGTTTTCTAATTAATGTTTGAGACCTCATCTGTGTAAAGGCATACCAGTTAACCTTCTATTTTGATCTGGAATTTCTTTATCACTTCATACAAAACTCAGAACACTACTTATTTCTAGATTTTGGTGGTGATTAGAATTGAATTTTGGAGTTATTAAGTGGAAGTCCAGTACACTACCACTTCACTTCCTACTTAGCCTTTATCTTTTCATATTAGATTGAGTTTTGCCACTTCAAGAATCTAACAAATTTATTTGTTTATTTCCTTACCTGAGCACTGGTCAACATTAGCTTATGTTGGTGATAAGGAATGAACCTGGGACCTTGGAGTTTCAGGCATGAAATCCATTTCCATAACCATTCTGATATCTCCCCACTCCTAACAAGAATTTAAAAGTCTTGTCTCTTGAATGTCTGATAGAAGTTGAGTGATGATGAATTTGTTCTTGATTCATCATCATATTCTTGACGATAAATTTGTTCTGTCCTATACCTTGGAGACATTTTTTCTTTTATAGTTTTTACCATCTGACATAATAAAATTTTCTTGGTTCAGTGCTATTAATACATCTTTCATAATGCTATATATTTGTATCTGGCAGATATAGTCTAGATATTTAATATACATCATATTGATTAAAACAACTGGTACTATACTATTAAGTCAAAATTGCCAAGACAAGTTCTCTCTTATCATTATAAAGAAGACATGACCTTACTGTCTTTTAGTCACCAAGTTGCAGATGCTACTATAATTCCATCCTGACTTCCTGGACATATGACCTCAACAAGCCTTCCAGGAACCTCACCTCTCTAGAGCCCTACCCTATTAGGGCAAGATAGAAACAGGCTGGGGGTATGGATTGATCTGCCAGTGCCCATGTCCAGCAGAGAAGAAATTACAGAAGCCAGAACCCCCACCTTCTACAACCCCAAAATAATTTTGGTCCATTCTCCCAGAGGGGTAATCAATAGGGAAGTTTCCAATGGAAGGATTGGGACACAGAACTCTGGTGGAAGGAACTATATGGAATTATACTCCTATATATTACAGTCTTGTAAATCACTAACAAAATTAAGATAAAGCAAAAGAAATTGTTGACTAACGCCCATGTTCAGTGAGGAAGCAATTACAGAAGCCAGACCTTCTACCTTCTGCAACCCTCAATGACCCTGGGTCCATGCTCCCAGAGGGATAGAGAATGGGAAAGCTATCGGGGGAGGGGGTGGGATATGGAGATTGGGCGGTGGGAATTGTGTGGAGTTGTACCCCTCCTACCCTATGGTTTTGTTAATTAATCCTTTCTTTAATAAAAAAAAAATTAAAAAAAAAAAAAGAAATTGTTGACTAATCATGAACCTAAAGACT